>NC_139977.1:19832573-20400897 GCF_963993115.1 Abramis brama | reverse complement strand
AGTCATTTTTAAAATACAACATTTACATGATAAACACTATTAACGTGTAGGCTATGTGTTGCCTATTTTACTTTCCCTTACTGTATGACAAATGAATGCAGAAAACAACAAGAATGAAAAATAAGTAGCCATGTATAATAAAATAATATAGGCTACATAGACTATAAAAATAGCCTATATTGTGCCCTTTATTACAAACAACATTTAGCCTATTTTAAACGCCAAGCCTAAACAAATTTATTTAAATCGAAACGGTCGCGCATCTCTCATTCAGTCAAAAGTTTTCATATTTGCAATGTAACATGTGGATGCTAACTATTAATATAAAGAAGGCTTCATACTTCAGTCGAGTCCCAAAATACACGTATAGGCTAAATCAGCGTCTTCACAGCAAGGGAAATGTTTGGAATAAGTAGGACTGTGTGCGGCACAGCTTGCCCTTTATATTGTACAACAGACCAATTAAATTAGGCAGAATAACTTTTTATATGTTTGGTTGACTGTGTTTCATTTTGATAATGAACAGTCTGCGATATGAAGCAACGCCAGAACTGATAGCCTACTATGTTGTGTGAGAGCGCGATGCGCGAGCGCCATCACTTGGATTTGTTCCACTGCTGGGAAATAACTTAATACTCTGTTATTTATAGTCATACAGATAATATGACATCATCCGAAACAGTAAAATGTATATTTTTATTTGTGTACATTTAAAATGACTACAAAATATCATGCCATTGAAAAATAAATAAAACAACATGATGCGCTGCTTTAGCGCGTCTCGGTCTCTTTAGATCTTTCTGGCGCTCACCAAAAATGAACCAAAATACAGAGAATAGCCTTCTTGGCGCGCCTACTTTTGAAAGTCAACATTTAGATTATTTAACGTTAAATGCATTATATATGCCTGAGTCACTTTGGAATAAATCACAGCGTGTTTCATGATAAAACGTGACTTAGCCTATACTACAGTCCAGAAAATAGGCTATAGGTTATAGCAAATTCAGACCAACTGCTGGTCTACACAGAGAAAAAGCCCTTTCTAGGCTCTTCTGTTGTACCGAGCCATTCGTTAGTCTAGTTGTTTGATGAGAAAATTAAATGTAGCCTATAGTTGCAATACACGCGTTTTGTAAGCTCCGTGCAACTGCTGCAGCGGACTATTATTACTAGAATATTAGAAATCTAATACTCAAGCTGTTTTCTCATTTTTCTACTCTTAATATTAAATAAAAAAACGACTGAACGAAAGATACACGGATTCTCTTGAACCACCACCGCGTTTGCGGCAGAAAACTACTGCAGTGCAGCCAAAATGCTCTGTTCGACTTATCTGAGATCCTTTACTCTTCCCTGTGGATGACCTGTGACCTACTTTCTGTAAGATCTGAATTTTTGAACTTGAATTTTTGAGATTGAATTATAGAAAACTGAATTTGAAGTTCCGAATTTCTTCATCTTGAAAACTTGAATCTGTATTTTTTTAAACTGAATATTTGCAGTATACGAATTCAGAACAAAAAAACTAGCTGTTTGAAAATACATGTCTATAAAATTCAGCCCTAAAAACATTTCAATTTGTTAAATTTCAAATGTCCAATATTCATTTAAAAAAAAATCAAATTCAGAACTATTTAAACTACCACCTTAAATTCAATTTTGTTAGATTACACTTGCAAATAATTCAAATTTACACAATTCAAATTCAAATCATTTTGTCATATTATAAGCTCCATATATTTGCACCGTTATTTAACGACCAAAAAAAAGCATGTCTTGAACCAAAAGCTAATTTGCGCTGCTCTTGGTAGATTGCGTTCATTATGGAAATGATCCGGCTGTGTCTGTGTTCTTTCATTTGCCAGTAGATCATGCGCAGAACTTTCCACTCCCATCCCATCCCAGCTTTTTTGGTTTTGCGCTCTTACGCAAATTTGCCCTGTTAAGTAAATCTTGCCCATGGTCTTTGCAGTCTTTCTTAAAATATATATTTTTTACCCTGGGTGCATGTTTGCTATATTCACACTATTTTTTTTTCTTCTTCTTCTCACCATTTCACACTTTCTCTCTCTCTCTCTCTTTCTCCATCAGGAGCTGTGTGATGATCCTCACTTGTTCGTGGATGGGATCAGTGCCCATGATCTGCACCAAGGGCAGCTGGGAAACTGCTGGTTTGTGGCAGCCTGCACCAGCTTGGCTTCCCGAGAGTCTCTGTGGCAGAAAGTAAGTTTGTGGAGTGTGTATATCCTGTATGTAATGTTCCCTCTAAGCTGCGACGTTGCTCCTGCACAGACGGAAAAAAATCCAGAGAGACCAAAATATTTGGGATTCTAGATAATATATATATGGGATTTCTTGAATCAGAGCTAGATGAAGGAACAGCATTTAAAATAGAGTCTGTCTTAAGGTCCATTGATTTTCAGTATGTAAGTGCAACTATGGGAAGATTGTGTGGAAATACTCAGGATTGATAAATTTGCAAAATAAGGAGAGCATCCTTGAATATGGAGGCCATTTAAATAATAATATCAAAATGTTAGATTATATGATAATATAACTTTATTATAATATCTTATTGAATCATAAATTTCATTATTGAAATAATAGTTATTAAAAAATAATATGTAATTGTTACAGCTGAGGTGGTTGAGATAAGGCGCACGACGAAGGAGATTCGATAGAAGACTTTAATTCAAAAATTCAACTAGGAAACATAACCACACATCAACTTAAAGTAAATGATACAAGACAAGGAACAGGGAGAAACAGAGGGCTTAAATACACAGAGAACAGATCAGGGAAACAAGACACAGCTGGGGCAAATTATCTCAATGACAGTAACCATAGAAACCATCAAGATACAGCTGAACTTCATTGAACTAATGAAGGAGTGGCAAGAAACTGAACAATGAATAGAGGAAGAGCATGCAGGTGAGGGCCAGGGAGGATGATGGGAAATGTAGTGACCGTGACAGTAATGTAATGTTATTTGATCATTTTATTATTATTTTGCTTGGCAACCAAAATGTATTATCATATGTCAGTCAATCTACAAATATATTTTGAATAATAATTTATGGATTTTGAATAAAATGCAATAGTGATATTTAGAGATTTATAATCTCAAAATCAAAGTAAGAGGTTTATGCTTAAGCCGTTTATGACCTTACTCCGATAAAAAAAACGGGTTACCGCATTCACATGACCACGTGCGTTTTCTGTTTATTAAGCATAATCGGCTTAAGGACGTGAATGTAAACACACTCACTAATTCATTATACTGTCACACATGCGTTTTCTTTCTCAACTGCTTACGTTCACTTAAAACATAACTGTGTTTATGTGAATACTCGCCAAGACCGGTTTCTGTGTATTATTCTGTGTGTATTTAACTGTTTAAGCGTAATAAGCAGGGACAAATAACTCAATTTAGTACTGAGAGGTGGCTTTATGTGCTCACACTTTGGGTGTGAGTAAAATTATGCGCGAAACATGCAATCCCACTCCGAAATTCAAGCCCTGTAACACCAACAATATTCATCCGGAGCAAATGAAACGAGTAAGTGAGGAGAGGCGGGTTTATGTGTCAACTCGCTGTCAGAGAGATCATGAGAGAGCGAGAAAGCGCAGCTGGTATTGTGTATCTATTCTGCGGAAAATGCGTGTCGGAAGCGTTTCAGATATTTCAGTATCGAGATGTATAGAAAAATCAATATTTCTGACAACTCTACATTGCACTTAGTTTATTATTTCAGATGCCTTTTTAAAAGACTACAATTGAAAAATGTATATATTATATATCAAATTAAACCCGCCAATGTGGCTAGTAGGAATGACTGCGTTACTCACCACTGCTAAAATACACCGGCATTTGGCAGGTGTTGATGTCAAGCCTTGTCTGTCAAAATATCTATATGTTATCTTATATATTGAGTGTGTTAAGCTGTAAGTAAAACAGTCTCTATGTATGAGCTCTATTAGCAGCTGTAAGTTGTAGGCTGCCATAGGAGCTGTATGCTCTATTAGAAACCATTACCTGATGATGGTTAAACAGGGGAGATATGCTCACCTGTGGCTTCATGAATGTACACACACACACACACACACACACACACACACTCAAACCTTGTAGTCCCAGCCGGTACTACTGTAAATGTATCTCAGTTTCTGTTTGTAGCTTTGGTGGTGGTTGACAGGTAAAGAGTGCTATTGTTTTCTGAGCTGTTAATTAGTCCTAAATGTTAAGTTTCAGTCTCCCTGCATCCGCCTCAGGGTGTGAGGTGTTTTCTCCTGCCTGGGGAAACATTTTCTCTCCCCTAGAAACACACATCACCATGAAGGAGGTGACTTATGGGGCTTTCCCATGTGACTCCTCTCCCCCGTCCTGCCATTTGTTTTCCTGACAGGGTCGGGCATTGATAAATGAGAGTGTATGTGTGTGATACTATCTATGCCCTGTGTCTTTGCTGCAACCTTTTATCCCACCCTATCACATGCACTCAGCACTGATACATCCTCAAGGGCAGTGGCTCGCAACCAGGGGTCCTCAGCAAACTTCCAAGGCGGCCACAAGATAACTAAAAATAATTTAAAACAAAACAAAACAAGCATTCAAAATAAATCAAAACAACTCAAATTTAATTCACACCCTCAACTTTTCTTTTAAGTCTTGTAAATTAATAAAATCTTATACATTTGTATATATTTTATAAATATACTTTATATATATATATATATATATATATATATATATATATATATATATATATATATATATATATATATATATATATATATAATTATTATTATTACTTTTTTTTTTTTTTATTCTTATCCTTAAGTTAATCCTTATCCAGAAAATCATAAACAACTGGAAGAGTCGTGTGGCTTTCGAATATTGTTGCGGATATTGGGGCGCCTTGGAGTCAAAAAGATTGAGAACCACTGCTCAAGGACACTACCATCATAACCCAGGAAAGTTATTTGCATAAATTATTCAATGGATTAATGACTACGACTACTAAAAGCACAAGTTTTGCTTTTATTCATGAATAATTTAGATTTTCGTGAATTATTATGGTGATTTATAGTGGGTTAACTCCATTACAGTCTCATCACAGTCACAAAAACAGCTAAACATGAACAATCAATCACACAGATACAGCTCATCAAATTTCATAAAATGTTCATGACTTTGTCTTAACTTTATAGGTCTTTAGGAACAGAATTTTATGGTCTAACTACTTAAAGCACTAGGTCTAGGTTAAGCAGACCGATAAAGCTGTCGTACCCTTCAGGTTCTCTCACTTGGAGATCTGGAATTCAATGGAGCAGTCGATGCTCTCCGGATTCAAGCCGTCTTCAAAAGCGAACAGGAAATACATCACCTTACGGACTTTGGCCAGCTCGGCTATCCTCTCGCCGAACTCCTGGGCATCAGCCTCGTAGCATTGGATGACATCGTCGTCTGCACTTTTCCAGAAGTGCCCTGTCGGTTCGAGGAGCTGGCGGGTCATGAGATAGGTGAGGTCGGGCGTCCAGAGCTGGGAGGTGGCAATGATGTTGAGGCGGCCAGGGGTGGACATGCGGATGTTCCAGCGGGTGAAATGCAGGTCCTGTTCGGAGAAGTCCAGGCGGTAGACGTGCTCACTGAGCCTCAGTAGACGCTCTCCGTCCTGGCGTTTCTGGCCCCGCTGCTGCAGGGACTGTACGCGCAGACGCATGATCTCTGTCAGCTGTGTGTCAGGGTTGAACATCAACTCAAGAGACATGTTCCTAGTGAAGATGTTTTGAAACCTGACTTCAAATTTCTTCTCCTTAGGCTTGTTATCCACCGCGTGACCTCCTCGGCTCTCTGCTGATGTCTCCTGCCGTATAAGTGCCACAATGAGCCTTTGCGCTCTGAAACCAACTTATTTCACACTGGGAGTTTTTGTTTAGATGTTTGTTGCTCTCGGCAACAGCAATGCCGGGTTCAAGAGGGAATTTGAGACATCTGTGTTTGCTACATGTGTGTTTGTTTCACATTCACCTGTCCATAAAGTTTACCTGGAACAGGAGCTGATTCTGTTAGAGGTTAACAGAACTGTGCGCTGCAGTCAGTATCACAGTGTCCAGATAATGGACCTGCTCCTCTTGGAACAATTACCACAGAGATGTACTTGAAATCTAATCTCTGTCCTGTCCCAGAGGACTCGCTCAGGATGAAAGAGATGCAGTTCTGCTATACAGCCTCCAAATCACCCTGGTGTCCTACCCACAATAGACTTTACCATTGAGGAAAACCTGCATCTACCTGCATTTATGAACAGTTTAAAGTGATAAGCAATGATCCATTAAATATTACACTGAACAATATTGGAAATTCATCTGGTTTAGTGTTCATTTTTATACAGTTTTTTGGTGTTGTTGTCATATTTTTTCTTTTGATGAAAATATAATTTAAAATTAGTCAATATTTTTTCATGTCATATTTAATTAATTTTAGTCCATATTCCTCTGACTAAAATTAAGTCTGCAAACATATTTTGGTCAACAAAAACTAACATTCACAGTAGTTAAATAAAAAATGAAAAAGCACACTTAAACTAAACTGGAAAAAAAATATAAAAAAAATAATATATATATATATATATATATATATATATATATATATATAAACATTAAGAAAAAAATGATAGAAATGACAAAAGCACATAACACATTTACTAAGACTTAAACTCAAATTTAAATTAAAACTGTAAGTATTAAAATAAAAGCAAATTTAAAATATTAATAAATACTATAATAGTTTATAAATAATAATAACTACACTAAATAGGTCTGTGATTTGGCACCACTTCTAGTAAGCTCTGCATGTCACTTCTGTGTGTTTCAAGGTTATTCCAGACTGGAAGGAGCAGGAATGGGATCCAGAGAAGGAAGACTCTTATGCAGGAATATTCCACTTCCGTTTCTGGCGGTTTGGGGATTGGGTGGATGTGGTGATCGATGACCGTCTCCCCACAGTGGACAACCAGCTGGTGTACTGCCATTCAAATGATAGCAACGAGTTCTGGAGTGCCCTTGTGGAAAAAGCCTATGCCAAGTAAGCAGTTCAGGCAGCTGACAAATTAAGAAAAAATATATACAGAGATTAACATTAAAGTGTGATGACAGTGATGCTAAATTCTTTCTCTATACCAATCAAGAGTTTATGGTTGCTATGAAGCCTTGGATGGTGGGAACACGGCCGATGCCCTGGTGGACTTCACTGGTGGTGTGTCGGAACCTATGGACCTTCTGGAGGGCCAGTTTGCTCAGGATGAAACCGGCAGAAACCAGCTCTTTGAAAGAGTGCTTAAGGTCCATAATCGAGATGGCCTTATCAGCTGCTCTATCAGGGTGAGAGATACAAACTTGCAATATAATCTGCACAAGTCTGACTATATTTACATTTTATTTTATTTTATTTTATTTTATTTTATTTATAAAAAATATTTTTATTCATTTTTTTTAGTACATTTTAATTCAAACTTATTATTATATTTATGCCCATGTTAATACATTGTGGAAGCCCAGAGCACATTTTGTACATGTTATTGTCTCATGTGTCTCAACGTTTGTCAAGATTTGTATTCAGCCACTCATCCATCTATTAATCCATCCAGCCATCCATCATTTTTTCTGCTCTCATGTATTTTCTTTCATAAAAGTATACTTTCTCAAAGTCAAAGCAATCTCTGATTGTGTGTGACTTGCTTACCAATGGTCTGTTTTTTTTTTTTTTTTTTTATAAAATATCAAAGAAAATGAGGAAAGAGAACTCCATTGTGTGTTAGGCATCATTTAGGAATCAATTTAAACAGCATTATCTGATGTACCAGACAGGGTTGTAATTTAAGCAGATTGTCTGGTGTTCATTACAGAAGCAACTTTATCAAGATTCACTTTATATTCAGGGCTTTTTTTTTTTCTTTTTTTTTTTTGATTAACATCACTATATTTCCCTGTACCATGAAATAACGGCCCATGTTTTTATAATCGATAATTCACAGACAGTGATTGTGCTTGCATTTTAATCATGGGTAACGATGATTATGCTTTAAGATAGACTTTATAATGTCAAGTGTTCAGCAAACTAACTGAAATTTGACCTTTGGTGTTTCAGGCAACCACAATAGAGGACATGGAAGCCAGACTGGAATGTGGGTTAGTGAAAGGACACGCATATGCGGTGACCGACGTTCGCAAGGTTCGACTGGGACATGGCCTTCTGGCGTATTTCAAGTCAGAAAAGCTACAAATGATCCGCATGAGGAACCCGTGGGGCGAGAAGGAGTGGAGTGGACCCTGGAGTGACAGGTGAGACTGCCCCCACCTGGATTGGAGGTTGTATAGCATCTAGACCATATCGTATAGCAGGTTTCCCAAACTGTGCTTCATGAAACTCTTGGGGGTTTGTGAGTTTATGAAAAGCTAATAATTGATTGATTAATTAATTTTAATTAATAAAAAAATGTAAAATATTTTTTTTATTTGTTTACCTGTGTTTCATGGGACGATTAACCAACATCAGAGAACCGAGAACATGCAAATGTATTGTAAAATTATTGAAATATTAACATAAAATCTCAGAGGGTATTTCAAGTAAATATTGTTGGTCAAGGCTGACATAAAGTTTGGGACTCATTGGCGTATGGTGTCAACAATAATCAACAATGGCTTTTTTTCTTTTTCGCCATTTTTATGACAGGAAATGTTGAGAGATAAGGGAGATAAGTTGCAAGCCAGACTCAAACCCAAATTTCCCACATGAGTGCCAAAGCTCAATGTTTCAGAGCGCTTGTTTTACGATGTGACGTTGTAATCAGACACTTCTTACACATCTTCCCAACAGTCAATTCTAAATAATCGCTACAAAAACAGTGCAAGCATATACAGAAATGATTTGTCTTTTTTGCCTTTTCTACTCTTTTTGCAGTGTTGTGCTATACATCCTCAGAGACTAGAGAAAACCATTTCTCTCCCTCCTCCTGAGATGGTTTTATTATAAATAACACATAGCCGAAGAGTCTATTCTTATCGCTGGCTGGTGTGAAATTGAGAAATCAAGCAAGGCAGGCTGGTACTGTATAAAATAGCAAGCGGCTGTGATTGAAACACAGAGGTCTGAGGGTGTTTAGGCATCCACCTCCTTTCATTTAAATAACTGTTTTGTCGCTTGTTTGATGACACCTACCCTGAATATCCACCACTGCAGTGAAGAGCATATTATTAAAATAGGGCTGTGTAATTGAAGAGAGGAAAATCTTGACAATCATTCTCATCACTCTTTGTTGAAGTGCTACAACAGGCAGGCTTATATTGGCCTCTGAATTATTTACTGGCTAGCCAGAAGAATCTTATTGAGGTGAAAGTAATCTTTCTTAATATTTCTGCTTGATGAATTATTTATTCAGGGCTTGATTAGAAATACCATACTTGGTGAAGTGCTCTATTTTTTTCACAGCATCCTAGAAAATCTTAGTTGATGGTTATGGACACAGGCTGTCGTCAGTGTATATAGTGCTGTCGTGTGTGTATGTTTATTTCTCACAGTCTGGTATACGCCGAGTAATCACTGGTCTGTTTTGTAGCTCAGAGGAGTGGAAGAAAGTGAGCAAGAGTGAGAGAGAGAAACTGGGCGTCACTGTTCAGGATGATGGAGAGTTTTGGTGAGGCTTGCTCTGATCTTACCTTCTAGATCAGTCTAGATCACTGTCTCTGATCAGATGGGTTCCAAAAGTTGAGAGACCATTGTTTATTATAATAAAATAGTTATCAAAATATATTATATTATTATATTATATTTAACACTTTACAATAAGGTTAAACTCATTAACATTCATTACTTCATTAGGTATCATGTACTAACAATGAACAATTTTTTTACAGCATTAATCTAGATCAATGTTAATTTATTTATAAATATACTATTGTTGAGTGTTTATTATTATATTATATTATTTAACATTTTACAATAAGTTTAAATTCATTAACATTCATTACCCCATTAGGTATCATGTACTAACAATGAGCAAATTTTTTACAGAATTTATTCATCTAGATCAATGTTAATTTATAAATATACTATTGTTGAGTGTTTATTATATTATATTATATTATATTATATTATTTAACATTTTACAATATGGTTAAACTCATTAACATTTTTTACTCCATTAGGTATCATGTACTAACAATGAACAATTTTTTACAGCATTTATTAATCTACATCAATGTTAATTTATTTATAAATATATTATTGTTGAGTGTTTATTATATTATATTATATTATATTATATTATATTATATTATATTATATGTATTATATTATTTTATATTATTTAACATTTTACAATATGGTTAAACTCATTAACATTTGTTACTCCATTAGGTATCATGTACTAACAATGAACAATTTTTTACAGCATTTATTAATCTAGATCTATTATATTAAATCTATTGCCCTTTTGCTTTAAAATCTGATTTTATTAGAGAAATCTCAAGAATCCCAGGTTTATGACTATTGTACCCCACTGCATCTGATAAACACCTAAATTCTCCAGTTATCATAAACTTCACTTCCCTTGCTGGCTATAAACTGCATCACCAGGATGAACTTTGAGGATTTCTGTCACTACTTCACTGACCTGATCCTGTGTCGACTGATAAACACATCTTACTTGAGCATTCATAAGACCTGGGAGGAGGAGGTGATGAGGGGCTCCTGGATCCACCGAGACGACCCGCTCCGCAACCGCTCCGGAGGCTGCATTAACCATAAAGCCACTTTTCTGCAAAACCCACAGGTCAGTGTGCCTGTGGGAATGTGCCTTGTAAAATGTTGTTCTTGTCCTGGAGGCATTTAAAGCTTGCGGGTTTCATTGGAGTGAGATATCGCATGTTTCTGCCCACAGTATGTTTTTGATGTGAGAAAAGTGGAAGATGAGGTGCTGATCTGCCTGCAGCAAAAGGAACGCAGAGCAACTCCCAAGGAGGGCAAAGGCGAAAACCTGGCCATTGGATTTGACATCCATAGGGTACAGAATTACATGCACACATAAATATCTTTATTTCACATTGCAGCACATTACAAGCCTTCACATCTGCCTGTCATATTGTATAAGAGACTAAAGCTAATGCTATAAGAATGAAAAAATGAATAAAAATGGTATTTTATCAGTCCATGTAATATTTCTGTCTTCATTAAGCCTCTTTCCAACCACTAGGTGGAGTTGAACAGAAAATACAGAATGCACACAGCTCAGCAGAAGGTCGCTGGGTCGATCTACATCAACTCTCGCTGCGTCTTTCTGAGGAAAGAGCTGAAGGAGGGGCGTTACGTCATCATCCCCACAACCTTTGACCCTGGTCAACAAGGAGAGTTCCTGCTCAGAGTCTTCACTGATGTGCCTTCAGACTGCAAGTAAATTAGTTTTCTGAGAAAGTCAACCTGCACTGCATTGTCCTATTTAACCCTTTGCCATATTCTTTTTTTTTTTTTTCATGTACAGCTTCAGTTGAAATATGTAATACATAGTGGACATGTACCTGGCAGTGTTATTTTACTATTATTTATATTCTATTATAGTTAGTGATAAACCGAAATTAAAATTCTGGGCCGAAACGGAAAAATTCAGGATGCAAAGTGACTTTTTTATTTTACTTTTTTGGTATAATTGTATTAATATTAGACTTTTTGATTAATTACAATTTTTGGAAAATGAAAATGAAGTTAATTCAATAATCAAATTTATTTAATAATCAACCCTCAAATAAAACTGAGTTTAATAAAATATAATGGATATGTAATTCAGTGCATATATTTAGCAAAATGCTCTCCTCTAGGGTTATTTTTTCTAGCTAACTAATGAGTTTATGGACATTGAATAGCTTGCTTGATGTAACTAAATCAACTGTAAATGTAACATAAAGTGACATTTTATAACCTACAAGCTGTTTTGACGTCTTTCCCTAGTTGAAAAACTGATTGAGCGATTACATGAGACAGGATTAATTTCAGTAATTTGTAATGTATCTTTCAGCATAGCTTCTGGTGTTCACCCATGTTTATCCTTATTGTGTTTATTGGATGGCAGGAGGCCTGCTAATGTTGAGTGAAGTTTTGTGTATACTTCAACAGAAAATAACATATTTAATTTAAGAAACCATATCATTACCGATTAAAATCAAGAAATGAATATTGTCAATCCAGCTAGTGTCCACACAGCTGACGTGTTTAACTGTTGTAGCTTATCCACGTGGTGTGTGCGAAATAGACACTGAACACAGTCAAAATGTGCCATCGGAGAAGCGCTAATTAAACATCTGGTCTACAAAACCATTTCGGCCCGAAACTAAAAATAGTTGTTGTTTTTTTTCGGACTAAAGTTTTTGGTTGCCGAAATTTCGGCAGCATCCCTAATAACAACACTGGTTCCTAGCCAGAAATGCTCATATCATTCCTGCTTGTGTTTCCTCAGAGAATTAACACTGGACGAGCCTCCTCAGACATGCTGGACTGGGATTTGCGGCTACCCTCAGCTGGTCACCCAGGTGCATGTGTTAAGTGCCGACGGCTTGCAGGGCCAAGATGCCAATGGAGGTATGCCTACTATTTCTATATAAGTAACAAATATATATATACGGGCTTTCGCACCGGGTAGTTATAGGAACTCAATTATTATAGCTAGCCACCAGGGCGGTCCCCCGAGAACTAAATTTTCTCCTAGGGCCATTTTCCTGGTTACATTTGCACCGCCAGTAGGAACTCTGAAGTGATGTAAATGACTGGAGGATTTGAGGATGCCGTGATCGGAGCTGTGTTATTGTTGTGTGTCATGGGTTTCGCGATAATGGAGATGGAATGTAGATGTTTAGGTTATGCAATTGAAAAAGCAAAAAGGAGGGCTAAGAGATGAAATGTCCTACAACTTGCAGTGCTACTTATCATTGAGGCTGAGAAAAGAGCACTACTACCTGTCATTGTTTTCCATGTTCGTGGAGTTAGTTTGTGGAGTAAGTGTAACAGACGTAGGTTCACCAGCGACTGACACTAGTGGCTGTGATCTTTAGCGTCCTTGTTAGTGCGTGCCTCCCACGCAGCAGACCCCAGTTCGAATGGAGCGGGTCGAGTAGGGCCGGTTACATTTGGTGCCGTGACCCAGGTGGGAGTGAGGTTTAGGGGGGTGAGTGTAATGGATGTAGGCCAGGAAGAGCTGTGCGTGTAAACGTCACTCCCCTGGCTTCAAGAGGCACGCTAGCGACTGACACTAGCGGCTGTGGTCTTTAGCGTCTTTGTTAGCGTCATCCTCTCACACTGGAGACACCAATTTGAATCCCGCTTGGAGCGGGTCAAGTATGGCCGGTTACATTTGGTGCCGTGACCCGTATGGGAGTGAGGTTTAGGGGGGTGAATGTAACAGACGTAGGCCAGTAAGAGCAGTGCGACTGATGGTAGCGGCTGCGGTCTTTAGTGTCCTTGGTGGGTGCCTGTGTTTTGTAAGGCAAAAAAGCTCAGTTAGTCTCTCCAAAAGGCATTCCTAAAACTAAACTTCGTTTCCAATTCCTGTGTTGCGAACACGCCAAAAAGTGGATACCTCTGCCAATAGACACAGGAACTATGAAAACGTTCCTCCGGTGCAAAAGCCCCTCATAAGTGTGTGTTTAGAGGCACATAAAATCAATAGCTGAAGATCAACACTATTAATCTACCTTGATAAAAGTTGCATTTATGATTTCTCTTCTTAATAAAAGGTCTTGCTTCTGGATTCCATTGATGCCCTTGCATTTGAATGTGATAATACTAATAATAATTTGCATAGTTGATTTCTCCCCATAGACCCTGAAACCAGTGCTCTATAAACTGCAGTCATGTACAATTTTAAAGGATAGTTCACCCAAAAATGTTTTCTGTCATCATTGAGTACAGACTGTAAATGATGAATTATTCCTGTAACCTATTACAGATTCAGATTTTTGTGCTGCTTAATAAGTCTGGAGCTTTTACACATAGAAATCTCTTTTGACCGCACACAGAGCTGCACCGCTTGATCTCCCACAAGACACGCTCTGACTTCTACACAGGAGGTACTGATATTAGCAGCCACTAGCATCTCCTTCCCCTTATAGAAATGTGAGCATGTTACAACCTTAATTCCAATTCTGTGTCTAAATCTGCCACACTGTATCTCATTTACTTTAGTTCTAACACAGAATAGTGAAAGTGACACATTTGTCATGCAAAATGAAGACTCATTTTTAACTTTGTGCTCTAGAATCTTAAATTCTCTAGTGTCAGTCTGTGCCTTTGTCTTTTGCTTCAGTGTTTCTCTCACCTCAGCACTCTGGTTCTGCATTTACATTTATGTTCTTAGTGATTTTTTTTTTTTTACCAAAGTGTATAATGATAAAGTGTACAAATCACAAAAGATATTCCTAAAAAAACAAGATGAATTCCACAACAATTGCAAAGTTATTACAGTGAGTCAATGAAGGCTTGGTGTTTTAGGAGTTGGTGACTGAAGTTTTGTGTGAAATTTGTCGTAAATTAATGAATGAAGCTTTGGTTTGACATCAGAGTACAGTGTGTTTGGTTGCTAAGAGAAAACTGGTGTTTTCTCTTCCTGAGTTGTTTCTTAGCTACACTCGTAAACAGGTGGAATTCACCGTGATGATGTAAACATACCGTAATGTTAAAGAAAGACCTGCTGGGAGAACTGGGTGGAACTGAACTCAGGTTCAGACTTAGTGCTTTTTAAATTTATTTTTCAATCTCTGACTTGTCTGTATTCAATGCATGGCATTGTATTTGTTTCTTTTATGGTGCATTGAAAAAATAATTTTCTTAATCATTATTTTTGTCTCAAACATCCAAAAAACAAAGATACATTTATTCTAGACTTGCAATATAAATATACTCTAACGTTCAAAAGTTTGGGGTCACTGAGATTTTTTAATAATGTTACAAAAGATTTCTATTTCAAATAAATGCTGTTCTTTGGAACTTTCTATTCATCAAAGATTAAAATTTTTTTTTTTTTAAATCACAATTTCCACAAAAATTTTAAGCAGCAGCAACTGTTTTCAACATTGATAATAATAAGAAATGTTTCTTGAGCAGCAAATCAGCCCATTAGAATGATTTCTGAAGGATCATGTGACACTGAAGACTGGAGTAATGATGCTGAAAATGTATCACAGGAACATATTATATTCTATAATATATTAAAATAGAAAACAGTTACTTTAAAATATTAAAATTAGTATTAATTAAAACAGTATTAAAAAAAATACTGATTAAGAACATAATTTGCAGCGTGTCAGTGGTAGAGGCAGCAACTGTATGTACTGAATCCTGTCATATGAAGTGTGTTGCTTACACATTTTTTTTGTTATTTTTTTTAGCCTCTGACCCATATGTGATCATCACCTGTGAGGGGGAGAAAGTTCGCTCCCCCGTGCACAAAGACACACGCTGCCCTAGTTTTGATATTAAGGGAATATTCTACCGCAGAAAGCCAAAGGAAGGCATTCACATCGAGGTGAGTTGGAAGTATGTAATTACTTCTCTTCCTCCTTCAGTCATTTTCACCAACTGCTACAGATCACCTGATCTGTTCCCCTTGCCTTATTTCTGCTTTTCTTCTCTGTTTCTCCTGCTTAACCCCTCTGACTGCTCCTTGACGAACTCAGATCTACAATAAGAATGTGATTGTTGACACCTTCCTGGGTCAGGTGACCCTCTTTACTGACCCTAATGACCGACAAGAGCAGCACACGGTCTACCTTAAAGACAAGGGTAGTCGCCAAGACAACAACCTTCCAGGCACGCTGACTGTGCGCGTGATCACCTGCACCACTTTAACCAACATCTGATCACAAACTAAATGCAGCCTGAGCCTCATGCATCCCGCCACTTCACACTTTCAGCTTGGTTTCTTCATTCACCCTCAATGCCTTTAGCACTCCTCTTTTTTTACAGTAAAGAGTTAGTTCACCCACCCCCCCAAAAACCTGAAAGCTCTGTCATTATTCACTTTCATGTTGTCCCAAACCCGTTTGCTGTTATGTTTTCTATAGATCAAAGGATAGTTTTGTATAATCTTCACAGTTGGTAGTGACCACAGTAATCCATACAGTAGATTCCTTTTGAGTCTTTTGAAGCCATATGATAGCTTTATGTGAGGAACAGACTGAAACTGAAGTCATTATTCAGTGATAATCTTCTGCTCCAGTGATCTGTTAACTTGAGAACACCTGTGAAATTGAATCAGTGAGTTGAACTTGGGCTGTGTCCGAAATCGCCCCCTTCTGAAATCGGCAGCTTTAGTAGTAAGATGAAAAGATCTATCTTCAACTCTGTCATGGAATATGTATAAACCTTTAATAATCAATCTAATAATCCATTAAAAAGGAATTTATACCTGTATGATATTACGCTGTATCCACATTGGACCAGCGGTTTGGAAAATGGATGGATCTGCGGGCGCCATCTTCTGGCAAGATGCTGAAATTCATTTGACGCACGACTCTCACAGTGCATTCTGGGTATTCTCTAGCCATTTAGCGTACATCGGTTGTACACTCGTTATTGCGGTGCATTGTGGGATTGAATGAGTGCACTCTTTAACGTCCACTATGGTTTCGGACACCACTACAAATGGCTGTCCCCTCAAATAGTGCCATATTTAAGGGTATAGGGAGTGATTTTTGACACAGCCTTGTACATTCTGATTCATAAACGAATCATTCATCTTTTGAGCCTGTTCATTTCAGTGAACCATTTGATCTGGTTCACAAATCAGTTCTTGAGTTCTCACTTAATGACCACTGATCCATGATTCATTGATCCGTTTTCCATTGGTTCTTAATTTAACGGTTCACTGGAGGGGAAGATTATAGGTGAATAATGAATTCATTTTTTTAAAGTAAAGCTATCGATTCTCTTCAGAAGACTTTGAAGAACAGCATGTTGTGTGGAAAATAGCTACTGTACGTAAAGATTAAAAATGTTTGTTTTTGTGTTCCACAAAAAAACAGCATATGGGTTTATAACATGACAGTGAGTAAATTCTCTGTGAACGATTCTTTTAATACCACCCAGTCATGATCTGATCTTGTAATAAAGGGCTATGCATTGTGTTTGCATGAGCAGCTGAGGTGGTCTAAGGTAGAACTAGATCCTTAAGGAGTCCTAGTCACATGATCGGCCATGCCTTGTCTGCTAGATCACTGAATGCAGCCCAGCCCGGGGAAATGATTCAAATCAGTTTTTTTTTTCTTGTCTCTCTTTCCATCCCTTCTCTCCTCCACGCATTCAGTCATCACATATTCAGTCAGTGTCAACACGTGCCCGTTCACACAGCTTCCCTCAAGATGCACAGTGACGTGGAGGTCCACCTGCTTACAAAGACCTTGATCTTTAGCAAGACCTGATCAGCTGTCATTTAGCTGAAAGATTTCAGTGACCGGTGGACCGCAGCGGGCACCTCTTCAGATTCTCCGGGTCAAGTCGCTTAGCAACAGGAGTCTGGATTAGAGCCTACCGGAGCATGAAGGCGAGTTCTACTCTTCCCAGTGGACTGGTACCAAAAGCCCACCCGAACTATCTGCCGTGCCATTTTCTGCCTGAAAACATGGATGGGCATTACAAAATGCTGGGGGGTTTGATGAGCGTTTCACCTTTGTTTTGCATTTGATATTGTGTGTTAGAGTGTGTGTGTGTGTGCGTGTGTGTGCGTGTGTGTGATCCACTAGCCCTCAAATATAACCTAAGGACCAATAAAAGGTTATGCACGTTTAAATCAAAGGGAAAACTCTATCAGTGCTAGCGGTGCTCAAAGGATGAAGAGCAGGCCTTTGGACCCACAAATATCTCTGGGTTTACCTCACTCTTGCTCTGAGGATCGCGAGACTGTAAAACAAGGATTTGTCTGTGTCTTAATGACTTTCTAGTCAGTCTCCTGCCAAACAGCATGTGCCATTGTTTGAGATTCGCAACAACTGCTGCACGATTGCATTAACGAACATTCTGTACTTAAGAGAAGATCCTTGTTTGTTTTTTTCTCTCAACTTCTCTTGAAAATGAGGAACTACACCTTAACTACAGACACGTGGTGAATTTCATCACCAGCTTTGTGTCCTTTCCAATGGCTAGTTGTGCTGTTCCACCAGAGACTGCTACAGAACTCTTTGTGCACTACAATGTCTTGTTTATACTTCATCCCAAGATTTCAGTCAATATAACTGAGTTTTGGAAAAAGAAATAAGTCCACGTCAGTCTTTTATATCATGTTTGGGTATGTTTTAGCATCCTCTGATTTGAATGTCAGCGACACTGAAAAACTTTTTTAACCACAGACTTTTTTTAACCACAATGGCAAAGCATAAACTTCACTGAATTTTGTTAGAATTAAAATAAATAAATGCAGTTGCCAATGTGGTAAGAGAAAATAAACATAATTCAAGACATATTCTCTGAGAAGAAGACGTATTATCTTGTGCGGTTTTGTTTTAAGGATGTTAAAATCATTCTAGACAAGACAAAAACACTGATTAAGAATGTGATTTCTGCAGTGTTGAGTTGAAAATTTGAGGATTTATCCCTTCATAACTCATCTTCGCCAATTTCACTTCAAATTAATTCATTTATTATTGCCTTTGAAGAGTTTTTGTTACATTGTGTACATTTTTTTCATTGCAATAGTTACCATGAGCCTGTTTGCAGTTTTTACTATTTTGTGTCTAAAATGTAGCATAAGAATCTCAAACATTAGGTTAAAATGACTAATGTTTATAAAATTTGTAATGTTTTTAAAGTTGAGCCAGTATTGATACTCAAACCTAGATGAGCAAGAAAAGGAGAGAAGAGAAACACCAACAGTGTTAAATACCAGGTTTGAACAATGCAGTGCCAATCAGAGTAACAAGAGATGACAAGATCACGCTGAAGCCCACTGGATTAGCCAGTGTGGCACACCAGAGACAAAATGATCTTATTCAGGGATGAAAGCTTTTTCTTTAGCTCCATTACATTTCAGTTTTTATACAACCAGACTGAATTGGAAATCCCCAACAATAGCCCAGTCATTCTTTTACATCATTTGTGCCTCCACAGGCCAGATTAAGACGGTTAAACAGGATTTAGCAAGGAAAATTTCATGTCTGTGGAAGGATTTTACTTATCTCCATTTTGTCCTATATGACTGACTGATTTAGATAATAGAAAGCAGTTTGTACTGAGCAGAGAGGTGTTTGATTGAAAGTACAAGTTCAAACAGCAAACTTTTGACATGTATGGTTTAAGTTAGCCACCTTGTTTTTGCCTTTTAGATATGGAGACAGCATTTTTGCTCAGATGTGAATTGTTTTTCATGTTTGTTTCCATGAAGTCTAACCCTGTGGTTCTGTGGCGCTATCAAAATATTGCTCTGTTTGTTTGAGCAATCCAACCAGCAACATTGGCTTAACCAATGAGGTGAGTTTGGGGCAGGGCTATCTGTTTATCTGACCAATGGCACATGAGGGGCATGTTCTGGAATTTGTGCAGTTTAGTTAGATTATGTGTGCAGAAATTACACACTTTATACCATTTAATCTGACTAAATAAACTAATAAATAGCCTTAAATCTAGTCAGTTTCTCTTTACCTGTTTACCTGTTCTCTTTAGACAACAAAAATTTCATTTTTCTTTTACTTTGTTTCATCCGAAGCTTAAATTAAAAAGATTTTGATTTTGATTTTAATGAGAATGATGTGAAAGATGCCAGTGTGCCAGTACAGTTGCGTTTCCGGTTCCTATTTATTTTCTGTCTATTTTGCCAAATAACATATGTGTCCAATGGCATATAATAAGAACCGTTGAGGTTCAAATGCCTTGTGTAAAGATTTCTTTGTATTTCAATCAATTATTTGTATGTTTTCTTTAATTCATTCGAATTTTCTTTGGCCCTGGCCATATGGCAGAACGACAACGTTCAAATGGTCTTAGGAGGTCTTGGTTCACTCAGATAGTGGTGCATGCTTCAGATCAAATAGAGGAACCTTTGCCATGTTGTGTTGAGTGGATCTTGATGCTGCTTCCTTGTGAAAGTGTAATCTAACATTGCATGAGGGTTTGTGTTTGTTTACAAACAGGATTTATAGACACTATGGATTGATACAGCAACCCAATGTTTGCGCAGCTAATTCAATGTACGTATGAAGGAAACAACATTTGCAGAGGATGCCTAGTTTCACTCTCTTGCGTAATTTATTCACAATCTCAACATGTATTATGTCTGTGGAGAATTTTAACTGCTTGTAATCACGAGGCAAATTCAAATCCTTTAAAGCACTGGCATTGTTTCGACTCATATGATCACGTGAATGACGTTCTTGAGTGTTTCTGCTGACCTTTACTTGCTCTCTGTGATGTTACTGGCTCTCTGGCCTTGACTGCTGCATGTACTTTGGCTGAGTGAACCTCTTTTCTTTAACACACGCCGTCACAAATACTGTCATGCCATGTCAGACTTTCTCTAGGCATCTTGATAGAGTACAGCCTTAATAACCAGTGAATGCTTGCGGAGAGAGTGAATCCTATAGCTCTTTTTCATTTTTTGACATGGGTCAGGTGTCCAGAGAATGAGCTTGTGATACTCTTGTATTTTTTCTGCTGATGTTGAACTTGAAACCGACATATATATATATATACAGTATATATACATAAACAGAAATACACAAAATATCTTGCATGGTATCATTCTATGAAACATAGCTGATATTACCTTTATAACAAGTATCTTTTATCAGCATTTTATACTCATTTGTTTACCGTTTTATATCTAGCCATTGAATCTTGTGTTAAAAAAACAAACAAACAGACACAGACATATATACTATTATCTTTACTGATTGTAGGGTTTCTGTATCTTTTCTCTGTTTAAAATGTGTTTTATTTTGCGTGTAAGTCTCTCCTGGGTTACACTGTGGTTATTTGATATACTTATTTGAAGTACTTTTTTTTTTCTTTTGTATTTTGTCAACTTGTGGCATGACTTTGAAATAAAAGATAAAAAAATATATTGCTGCAGTTGTTTTGTGTACAAGGATTTTTGAGACTTTCATTTCTCATCTGATGCTCCACTATTCTAACTCGGTCAAATCTTATTGTAATTTATCATTTGTTTTGTTTCGTTTCGACACAGCAACATGAAGGTGAGTAAATTATGATAGAATTTGAATGAATGTTTTTATGTTGGGTCTGAGAGACCCCAGTGATGTAAGTTAAAACTTTAATTTTACTTTATTTAAACATATTTCTGATGTTGTTTCTTTTTGATTAGAAAAATGTCAGGAAGAATCAATAATGTTTTCACGTTAAATGTTTTTCGACCGATTAAACGGCTTTGGCCTTGAGATTTCACTGTATTTACTGTTATTTATGGGTGTTGCATATTCTGGATTCATGCCATTTCCGTTTAAACTTTACAATCAGTGAATCAGACACACCCAACATCTGTTTATAGATACAAAAGCTTGACCTTTTCATGTTTAGTTTGCAGAGGAGATGAACGTGTAACGGGAAACTAGTGGCCATGTACCTCAGTTGAAGTGACCAGCAGACCTTTGTGTCAAGCCTTCCCTCCCCCACAGTGGCCGACCGTGTCTAACCCCACCTCCTCTAAGCTGGATCAGGAGTGCCATTGAAGGAGACGCTGAATGCTGCCACTGCTCTCCTGCTGCATTACCCAGCATCACACATCAACAGGTAGTCCACAGTAGGACATACGTAAGAGGACAACGACACAATTGAGCGACTGTCGAAGAGTGTGCTTTATACTCTGATATCATTGTCTGATACACCTGTCAATCACCTGACTCCAGATCAGCTCTTGAACCTGGACGTGTGGACCTAAATAACATCTGGTGACAGAGGGACGAACAGATAAGAGGTGCAAAGATAGAAGAAGGGAGAAAAGAAAAGCAAGATAAACTCTTGAGTCACTGTGAGGTGAGTAAGTGTTCAGACTCAGGGCTTAGCCGTCCAGCACCACATGCTCTTTTAAGGCTTTACAGAAAGCTACTTACTGCTGACTGTTTTTTGCTCTGCCGCTCTCTGTACCAGGCCTCAGGAGGAACCATTTATACATTCCTATAGAGAGAGAAGAATTGTGAAATACTTTTGCATAAGCAAGCAAATATCTTCCTTTTTTTCTATGAAAATAATGAAACATACGTAAAATTTGTTAAATTTACTGAAGAAGCCAAATTGTGTGAGAAAATAAGATGTTTTAAAGAAAATATCTTGAATTACGTACATTTTTACTACGCATTGGCAAGTAGAATTTTCTTTTTTTTAATCATGAATCAAAGTTACCAAGGTTTATGCTTGAAACAAGAATACAAAGCCTGTAGGGTAAGAAAAATAAATACAATTTATTATGTATTCTTAGCACTTTGTAAGCTCATGCTCGATCGGCCCAAAGTCCGGCATCCGACCAGCGCGGAAGGTCTCTACGTGTTACTGTCTTTTCTCGAGGCAAAGTATTTTTTGATTAAATGCAATACATTTGAATATGTATTCTCTCGTTATTTCATCTGACTCCATAAATGAAAAGGTTTTAATGATATCTGTGCATCATTAAATGTGAGCGAATGTTTGACTATTCCTTTTAACTCTTTAATGAAAATAATGTCAAAAACGGTTAGAATAATCAAATGTAACAATTTATTATGTCAGGTAAATGTATCATGCCAATTTCATAATCAATTCAAAGATAATCAATACAAAACATCAAAAGCTCTGGAATAAAGAGAAGAGATGCGAACCCGACATCAGGAAATACATGATGCTGAATTCTTTGAGGTCCTTCAACATCATGAGCTCATCTGAGTAACAGAAGGCCCCGAATTCCCTGCTGCATTTCATTATATAGCCAGAACCTTTCACATGGAAACATCTGAATTTGCATTCTGAGTTGACACCTTTGGGTGTAGGGAGACCATTTGTCTAGAGACTAACCCCTCCTTGTGTGCCAGTTATCCCTAAACTCTTAAAAACCTTATTACCTTTTGTTTTACTTATTTGGGAATGAGACATTTGTACCAGTCGCAATGAGACATTTCAAATGATACTAAATATGTATAATACTCAATGTTAATCATTCACATTAAACCATATATTCTTGGGTGAGTTTTTGGTGATCTTTGCATGGGGGAGAAGGAGAGGGGGATGAGGGAAAGAGATGTAGATTAGGATGACTCTGAGGTGAGACTTTCGTCTCAATAGTGCACGAGGGGGTGTTCAAATGTTAATTTCCAGAGAGGTCCTTTGTCCTCTCAGGGTCTGGTCGCTCTTCAACCAGACTGTCCGGCATTTTCTAATTTCTCAATTGTTACAGTGTCTTATGCTATTTCTCCTGATATTGTTGTAAAGAAATTTAGATATATTTACTGGAAAACAAGGCAAAAATAACCATTAAGTATTAGAAATTAGTAGGTAACACTTTACTTTACAGCAGTGATCTCAAACTCAATTCCTGGACGGCCACAGCTCTGCACAGTTTAGCTCCAACCAGCTCCAACTCACACCTGCAAGGAAGTTTCTAGTAATCCTGAAGACCTTGATTAGCTGGATCAGGTGTGTTTGATTAGGGTTGGAGCAAAACTGTGCAGAGCTGTGGCCCTCCAGGAATTGAGTTTGAGATCACTGCTTTACAGTGTCTTTGTTGCACATAGTACTAGAGCAATAACTATAAATTATACATAATTACATGTAACTAATCCTAAACTAAACCCAAATCTTAATCCTATAGTAAGTGCATGTAGTTAATTAACATTAGTCAGTACTTACATTTAAAATTACTCTGTAACAAAGACCTTAAAATAAAGGGTTACACTTTATGGTTACACTTTATTTGGTAATTTTACAGAGTCCTTGTTACATATGTTACATGTACTTACCATAGTAATAACAATGAATTATGCATAATTACATGCAACTAAACCTCAACCAAATCCTAATCATACCCTAATCCTATAGTAAGTACATGTAGTTGCTTAATATTACTCAGTACTTACAGTACATTTATAATTACACTGTAACAATAACATCTTAAGATGATTAGGATTTGGTTGAGGGTTAGTTGCATGTAATTATGCATAATTTACTGTTATTACTATAAGTACATGTAACATATGTAACAAGGACACTGTAAAATAAAGTGTTACCAAATAAAGTAACCAGATGTTAATTATCAGATATTATTAACATTAGGTAACTTCATAAGTTAACATGAACTGACAATGAAAAATATTTCTAAAGCATTTATTAATCTCAGTTTATGTTAATCTCAACATTTACTAAAGTATTATTTAATTCAAACACTGTATCTAACATGAACTAACAATAAACAGTTATATTTTTAATAATTTATTTTTTAACAAATATTAATAAGGACTGCCAGGAATGTATTGCTCATTTCTATTAATGCATTAACTAACCTCAACTAATGGAACCTTATTATAAGTGTTAACATTATCATTAATCATGACTACTACTACTTGTGTTTTTTTATTTACTTTTTTACAATATATATATATATTTATACAGTATATATATTAATATTAATTTATACCTACTACATTTTCATTTCCTACTTACATTTTTTATTTTATTTTTTATTTTAAGTGTAAAACTCATCCACGTGTGTTTGTGTGGATGGCATGCAGCATCTTCTACAGAGAAGTGAATTGCGTTGACATGCTGCTGAGCTGACAGACACAGAGGAAGTAACTGTGTTAATCTGCCTCTGGCACTCAGTGACATGCTGAATAAAGCAGTTAAGAGTTTAGAGGGGCACAGGATTTAAGACCTTTAGTGAGTCTTGGTTGGCTTAGCAAACGACTGGTTATGAAACCAGCCAAATAAAAGTCTGACCTATAAGTCTAGAAACACATGAGCAATAATAAGGGAACACGTTCATTATTTATTCAGTGCTTCACTGCTAAAGGGATAGTTCTCCCAAAAATGAATATTCTGCCATCATTTACTCACCCTCAACCTGTATGAATTTTTTTCTTCTGCTGAACACAAAAGAAGATATTTTGAAGAATGTCTGTAACCAAACAGGTTTTTTTCCCCATACTTTTTCCCATAGTGTTTCTGCCATTATACCGATCCCATAAACTGTGAGATTAGACGTGGTTAGGCGAGAAAACCCAGACAGTTTACATTTTAATCTATTATCTCTTTAAATGTTATAGCGTGATGTCTTCATGTACTATTTTTTGCCAGATCCTTTATTTTCTCCAAGCTGCCAGTGTTGGGGAACAACTAACTAAAAAAATATTGTGTAGAAATGCTACTATTTGTAGCTATGTTTTAAACTCAGTTTTTAAAATAAAATAAGTGTAGTTTATTTACTTAAAATTAGCATCTTGGCAGGCTACAGTTTTAGAGTAGCTTCTCCAATGTTCAAAATCTATAGTTTTGTGAACAGAGTGCTAGAGGGCAACCCAGAGTTAGTATCACCCTGGTTCCCTCGACAAAAACTCAATAGGCTTTTGAATTATTGCAGAAAATAAGATCAGTGGCCAACAAAAGTTTATGATTCTTACACATTGTTTTTTAAAAAAGTTTGAAGTAAACAGCTAAATGTAGGCTATACATTAATTACACCACAGTTGCGTGACTACAACATCATCACCATCACTTAGCTTCCGTCAACTGTTTTTGTCTTGAAAGTTTGAGTTAGAATAGTTTTTAAGAGTGTGGTTATAAACACAATGAGGCTGTAAAAGTAGACTAGTGAGTAGATGAGTTTACCTGTTCGGCTGATGATGTTTAATGTCCAGGGTTGAAAACAAGGTATTCCAACTCTTCCTCCAGGCAATTACAGGTGTGGCAATTGCGTCCAGTGTGCCTTTACACATAAGTGCAATTCCTTTAGTCGTCCATGCACTGGCCGCAATATTCCGATACGTGGTACTATTACCTGTGCTTCTACTCATGTGATTTATCTGATTCGTTGCCCTTGTGGTTTTGCATATGTTGGTAAAACGTCCAGATCATTGCGTACCCGCGTTAGCGAACATCGCAGTAATATTAGGACCGGAGATGTGCGTAGTCCTATAGCGTCTCATTTTAGACAAGTAGGCCATAATGTCAGTGTTTTACAATATATCGGTATAGAGAAGGTAAAAAACCCTTAAGAGAAGGAGATTATGAGAAGAAATTATTACAGAGGGATTGTTTTTGGATTTATACCTTAAATCAGTGATCTCAAACTCAATTCCTGGAGGGCCACAGCTCTGCACAGTTTTGCTCCAACCCTAATCAAACACACCTGATCCAGCTAATCAAGTCTTCAGGATTACTAGAAACTTCCTTGCAGGTGTGAGTTGGAGCTGGTTGGAGCTGTGCAGAGCTGTGGCCGTCCAGGAATTGAGTTTGAGATCACTGCCTTAAATACTTTGTCACTATTAGAGTTGAATGAGGATTTTGATATTAAGCCCTTTTTATAATGATTGAGCCATTTCTTCATCTGTTGTTGATTATTAGTTAAGTTGTTTGTATATATATATATATATCCTGGTTGTTGTTTTTTTTCCATTAATACAGATGTTGTTCGATTTTTGATAGTGTTATTTTATTTATTATTATTATTATTTTTTTTATTTTTTTCATGACCTGTATTATGTCACATGTTTTTGTGTGTGGGCCCAATTAAGGTGATTACCTGTTTCTATTTAAAGTTGACTTTTACTCTAAATTGGTATTGTGCCTGATAAAGACCTGATGCTCGAAACGTACCATTAATAAATTCATTTGGAGCAGCTATTTTCAGTGTGCGGACTTCACGCTTCTTCTTTTTTTTGTTAATGTCCAGGGTTGCCAAGTGGAATTGGGCTACTTTAAAATTGTTGCCACGGATTGATTTTTTTCCCCCGTGTGTTAAAGGTTTCACATATTGCATAAACTGCATTTGTCTGAAATGCTTGTAATGCTTGTATAATGTTTTATATTCCTCCATTGATAAAACTGTGCTAGATGATTTTGAGGGAGTTGAACTGCCTTTGACCTCCAGTGAGCTCCTTTATGAATACAATATGATGTTTATGATTACTACTAGATTGTGATTTTAAAGTTGAAATTCAGTTTAATAACAGTGACTGTAAAATATGAATGTGAAATAAGGTCATTGGGCTATTTTTGATTGGCCTTTGGCCTAGTTTTGTTTCACAGACCTGCCAATAAATTAAACTTAGACTTCAGGACAGTGGAACCAAAACTGCTAAAATGCTAACTCGTTTCCGTGTTTTGGCCTACACATATGTTATTCATACTATGTACAAACTGCATTTTGTCTCTCAGTATGCAAACTGAGTCTTTTAAAGATGTGGTTTTATTTGAATAACTTCGCAAATCTTTCCTCAAAGTCTCCTGTTTGCATCTTAATTTAGAGGACATTGTTGAGAGAAGTTCTGTGTTTGAACATGTGACACACTAACATAATGTCACCCTGTGTCTCAATGTCCATACTATCCATCCTAAACAGTATGTGAGCTTAAAATAAGTGTGTCCCAAAGCATAGTATGTTGAAAAGAGTATGCCAGAAGTGCCCGGATGGTCTGCTTTTTCCGGTGGTTTTTCGAAGTGTGGATCTAAGTGTAGAGCTAATATTTCCCACAACCCATTGCGCTTTGGAGGAGCATTCAGTAAAAAGTAAAAAGTGTTCAGAAAACTACAAAACATGGCGGATGTGCACGATCAATGGTTTAGATAAAGGGGTTTGAGTGACTAATAATCAACATTTAAGCTGATAAAAAATATTTATGTAATAATATCCATGTTATATTTCATCTGCAACAACAACGTGAACTTTTTTAAAGTTCCGCTTGGCCATTAACTTTTAAATGCTTTGTTATGCATGAATATGAGGTGAGTCTCCACATTAAAAAAGACCTGTGACTGGCAGATCAACTTCCAACTGCCTTTCTCTCCGATACAGTAGGAAATTAAATTAAATGTGGAGGATTTTTTTCTCAGATGATTGACAGGTCAGTTTACGTGACAGGATACGTGTTAAGCGACAGAGAGAACAGATGTTATTTTATGACGTGATAGTATGTCCCAAAGCTTTTCTACTCTTGTCAAGTCACCTTTATTTATATACCGCTTTTTACAATACAGATTGTTTCAAAGCTCTTCTGCTACACGCTCAAAAGTATGTACGTTTTCTTCACAAAAAGAGTACATACTTTTAGGGCGTAGTGTAAGTAGGCGAATTGAGACGCGGCGTCAGTCTCTGCTGAAGGCCTAACGTGACCCAGAGCAGGTGATGTGACGTCCCTTCCGTTTCACCTTCATCTCTCAGTGTTAACTGAATTTGCAAAACTCAAATGAACAAAGGTCAAGTTCATCTACATATCTTTACCGATTACTTCATTTATGCATTGTATCACTTTTCTGCATTCTGCATCACATTCTTAAAAACAAAATTGGTCTTTATATTGTGCTTAATCTGTGATTAACATTCGTACTAATCTTCTTATTGAGTGTGCCATGAGGACAGCACAGGAGGTAACACATACCTCAGTCTTACTCCCCAAACTACATTCTCACATTTCATTTGATAATAGTGACATGAAACTCAAAAATAGATCTGTGAGGCAGTTAAATCAGGCATTTTTATGATGCCTCCTCATGACGCAGGTGAGGATGGAATTGGTTATGCAGTGTTGAAGAAGGAGAAAAAACGCACAAGGAAATGATTCAGCTGGAATTTACAAACAACAGTTTGCATAGTGACAAGCTTAATAATAATAATAATTCATTACATTTACAGTATATAGCGCTTTAAAGCGGCACTCAAAGCGCTTTACATAGAAGGCGGGAATCTCCTCAACCGCCACCAATGTGCAGCATCCACTTGGATGATGCGACGGCAGCCATTTTACGACCACCACACGCCAGCTTATTGGTGGAGAGGAGACAGAGTGATGAAGCCAATTATTTATATTGGGATGATTAGGAGCCCATGATGGACAGAGGCCACTGGGCAAATTTGGCCAGGATGCCGGGGTTACACCCCTACTCTTTCAAAAGACATCCTGGGATTTTTTGTGACCACAGAGAGTCAGGACCTCGGTTTAACATCTCATCCGAAGGATGGTGCTCTTTGACAGTATAGTGTCCCCATCACTATACTGGAGCGTTAGGACCCACACAGACCACAGGGTGAGCACCCCCTGCTGACCTCACGAACACCTCTTCCAGTAGCAACCTGGTTTTTCCTAGAAGGTCTCCCATCCAGGTACTGACCAGGCTCAGCCCTGCTTAGCTTCAGTGGGCAACCAGTCTTGGGCTACAGGGGGATATGGTTGCTGGCATTATCTAGAGAAATCTGTGTAAGCTCCTAAAGACTCCCTCTCCCTCCCTGCTGTTCACCTGACCTGCCATGGACTGCTGCACGGTTAACCCTATGGAGTCTGGAGCACTGGATCTGTTATTTTATTATTCAAATCTTTCCCGCCATTGACGGAATTTTCCGGCTTTCCGTGTTTTCATTGTTATACGGTAGGGGGCGCTATTACACATCTTCTGAAAGAGTACAGAATCTCCAGATCAAAAGACATGTGAAGAAGCAGAAACAAGTGATAGCAAATGTAAGCAGTTGCATATGTAAAATAAAGCGATCATCAACATTAATGGGATAGTTCACCCAAAAATTTAAATTACCTTATGATTTACTCACCCTCAGGCCATCCTAGGTGTATATGACATTCTTTTTTCAGATGAATACAATCGGAGTTATATTAAAAAATGTCCTGGCTCTTCCAAGCTTTATAATGGCAGTAAATGGCCGTTTCTGTTATCTTATCTGTTATCTCTTATCTTAAAATAAACTGTAACCTTGTTGTGGTTTTCATTGCAGGATAAGATGCCTCAATCGGTGATCTAGTATACTTTTTGGGTTGATCCACACAGCTCTTCTGTGCTCTGCAAAGTTCGAGATGTTTTTGGTCTTTAATACTCTTGGGATCAGTAGATTCTTACTAGCTACAGTATATTGTAAAAATGTTCCTCCATTATAATTCCATTTTAAAATGTATGATGCAATGTGAAACTGTGATCAGATTCTTGCTTTTATTTGAAACGCCATAATATCTTTGTTTAATAATTATTTGCAAAGTCGGTGTAGACTATTTTATTTAAATTTTTTATCATTACATGCTGTACTGTGCATTTGCTTTGATCTTTTTTTTATTTGATACATTAATTTTTAATGTTCTCTTATTCTCTTTATTTTTATCCTGTATAGGTCCCTCACATGGTGACTTCTAATGTCAAAACTCTAAACCAGAAACATGGTCATTCTGCAACAGGTAAGATTTGTTCTTATGTTCTTACTCAGTGTTAAACTTCTTTACTTGCTCGAAGGACACAGTAATTTGGCAGCTAGAACATCAAGCATTATTAACACACTTTCCCTGGACAAACTGAACTATATCCAGTTTTCCACTCCAATAATCAATTTGAATGAAGCTGCTTTAAATCATGTTCCTGTTTTAGTGCAATGGCCACCTTGCATTCTCAATGAGTCTTATTGCTATGACAAAAAAAAATCACTGTGCTGGACCTGTTGGGACTACGGTCGATTACATTAACAATATAACAGTCGGCAGGTGACTGAGGTTAAGATTTAATAGGCATAAGGCATAGGGTAGGCATAATAAGCATAGGGTGCCATGCTTTATATTAAATTTTAAAAAATGTTTTACAGAGAACCAAATACAAAACGAAACAGTCTTTTATTTACTTAAAATGTAAATTTTTGTTTTTAGTCTGTTTTTGCAATTATTTATGAATTTTCTCGATGACTTATATTTTGGTATTGATTGTTTAAAGATTTCATTTAATTGGTTGTCCCATAGGGGGACTATGTCTGGTTGGACCTTAGAACAGGCCGTGAGTTTGATGTCCCTGTTGGCGCCGTGGTCAAACTCTGTGATTCGGGTCAAATTCAGGTCTTGGATGATGAAGGAAAGGTGGGTCTTTCAGTGTGTACCACTCATAATTACGCCCAACATGCGAGAGAAGACCAGTTAGTGAACTATGAAAGCACTTTCTCTACCAATCAGAAAAGGAGGTTTAATAGTCTGTCTTTTCCCCCATAAAGGAGCATTGGATCTCTCTTCAGAATGCTACAAACATCAAGCCCATGCACCCAACCTCCATTCATGGAGTGGAGGACATGATCCGTCTCGGGGACCTGAATGAAGCTGGTATCCTCAGAAATCTCTTGATCCGTTACAACGACAGGGTCATATATGTAAGCCTGAACTTTGACATTTTTCTCTCTGGTCTTCGATGTTAATTTTATTGCATGGGAATTTCACGATTGTGCTCAAAAAATCATGACGATTATTTTTTCAGATATAGTGACCGCAATTACAATATAAAAACAGTAAACGTTACATCATTTAGACCAGGGGTGTCAAACTCAGTTCCTGGAGGGTCACAACCCTGCAGAGTTTAGCCCTCCAGGAACTGAGTTTGACACCCCTGATTTAGACTATTGCATAATGTTAACCAGTAGCCAAATTCTTATTTTGGCCTTATTTGATCAAAGTCCATGTTTTCTCACTTAATATCCTCTTTCACTAAGAAATACGTCAGATAATAGAAGTAAAATGGGTAGAAAACAGATAAATGCTGACTTTTAATTGCAGATGATACTTTTTTAACAACATTGGTTTGTTGCTGCTTAGCATGAAATATATTTTTAAAGATTTTATGCTTCAAAACTTATTGACTTAGAAAAATAGACTGTTGTTAGAACATTGGCATTGATTTATGACTGAACAATGTATTTCAGACAGCGTTTGCTGAATATAAAATCTGGGTGTGTTTTTTCATTCCATAAAACAACTGAGAAAAAAAAAAAGAATGATTTGTTTTGGTCTCTTATGTGGAATAGGTTTTTTGCTTGTTGTTTTTGTTTTAGGTTTCAGATCACATTGGCTTTGTGAAATGTGACCTTTTCATTTTGTTTCATCATTGAATCCCATTTAGCCGTTCTCACCACTAGAATGCTTAATGGAAGGCATTGTAGCTTTGTCATAGTTTAAATGGATGCTTGAATCATTTCAATCATTGGGCACAGACAGACCTTGCGTAGGACTCATTTGTATGGAAATGTGTTTAGTGCATTTAGCTGATCAGATGTAGTTACTTTTTGCTTATCTAGAAGGTCAGTCTCCAATTTTCTTGTCACTTGCTCTTTCTTGATGGTATAAAAGTGCATTGGCATTAGCACAGACCTTCCAATTCATTGAACTGGAGGGTCTGACTGATTCATAACGCTCACTGTGAAAGTTATACAGTTCAGTGATGTTATTGATCTGAGCTCAAATATGGAAATTCTGTCATGATATCAGTTTTACATTTTGAAAGAGGAACAGGAAAAACAATAATGTTGGGTTTGTGAACACCATAACATGTTATATGTCATAAATGATTAAATAAATAAAATGAATAGTTAAACTGACTTTATAATAGTTGGCTCTGCATATAAAGCTTGGATCGGAAAGTATTTTAACATAAAACTTTTTTTTTTACAGTCTTACTCACAAAGTTGCTATAGTTCATAACCAAAAAAAATATTTGTGGTTCAGTGAGGGAAGTCAAATTGTCATGATATTTGATGAAATCACATAATTACGCACAAAGTTTTCTCAACTGTCCCCAAAGACTTGATTTTAAATAATTGTTGCAAATGCTAAGGATTTTCGTCACATTTGCAACAATTCGAAGTCCTGTTCATAGTACATAGCTACTTTTCCACCATCGCCGAACTGTTCTAAGAATGGTAAAGAACTATTACGGTTATATTTCCACTTGTGCTGGGTTTGGCACGGCACGATTATAAATTGTTCTCGGCCTGGAATTCTCATCACGGTTGGCTTACCGTGCTTGTAAAACGCGTGTAGTGATGAGCGGAGTAACACAAGCGAATGGAAACAAAGCGCCACAGAATGGAACAGTTAAGCAACGAGAACGGTTTGGCCCGATGGTGGAAAAGCGGCTTATGTGTTCACAATAATGTATTTCAGACGTACACGGGATCGATCCTGATAGCAGTGAATCCATACCAGCTCCTGCCCATCTACACACCTGATCACATTCGCCTCTATACAAACAAAAAGTTAAGAGAGATGCCGCCACACATCTTTGGCATTGCAGACAACTGCTACTTCAGCATGCAAAGGAACAATAAGGACCAGTGCTGCATCATCAGGTAAATCAAAGCATGTAATGGTTTAAGATAAGTTAACCACAGTATAATTCTCTGGTTAATGCACATGACTCTGTTGACCATGTTGCGTGTTCAGTGGTGAGTCTGGAGCTGGGAAGACGGAGAGCACCAAGCTCATTTTGCAGTTCTTGGCAGCTATCAGTGGCCAACACTCCTGGATTGAGCAGCAGGTCCTGGAGGCCAACCCTATTTTAGAAGGTCAGGAAGATCATCTCTAAACCTAATGACATGAAACCTACCTGACACTGATCCTGTAATTGCCAGAACTTGTTAAACACAGTATGCTATGAAAGCAGGATAGTGCGCCTATCAGAATAGAAATTAACATTCCTTTAAAATTAAATTCCTGAACTTGAATAGAGTAGGAAAAAGACTTTTGTAAAAAATAAAAAAAATCTGAATAAAAAGTGCTGTCAGGTTTAGTTTTTATGAATAAAATATTGTATGAATAAAAAACGTTTGTCAATTCAGCTTTGTGTGAATTCAGAATTTTGCTCAACCCTGTATCAAAAGACGACAGGGCTTTGTAACCACACCAAATGCTTTTGCTGTTTGCCGTGGAATTGAGATTTGTTATTTGAAGTTTCCCCTGTTCCCACAGCATTCGGTAATGCTAAGACCATACGCAATGACAACTCCAGCCGATTTGGGAAATACATTGACATTCACTTCAACAAGCGTGGAGCTATCGAGGGGGCAAAGGTCGAGCAGTACCTGCTGGAGAAATCAAGAGTTTGCAGACAGGTGAGAGATTGAGGATGGGCAGAATGTGTCTTACGGTCTGTCTCATTATCATGCTATTGCTTATGCTGATGTCAGTGATGAGATTACATTTCATTGTCTTTGTAGGCAGCCAATGAGAGGAACTACCATATATTCTACTGTATGCTTGCAGGCATGAGCCCTGATCAGAAGAATAAATTAGGGCTGGGCCTGGCCAAAGACTACATTTATCTTACTATGGTGAGGGCCTGTGTTTTATCAGCACAGACTAATACACTTTTACACAATTTCCTGTATATTATGAAAGCATTTGAATAGACCCTTTCCATTAAAGAAATAGTTTACTCAAAAATGACCATTCTCATGCACCATGAGGAAGAGTAAATGATGAATGATCATTTTTGGTACTATTCCTTAATATATAATATACACACTGGTGAGCCAAAACATTATGAGTAGTCACAGGTCAGGGTACATTAGATGCGAGCGTCGGTCCTGGACCTTAGAGCAGTGGAAGAAGGTCGCCTGGTCCGATGAGTCCCATTTTCTTTTACATCACGTGGATGGCCTTATACGTGTGCAGCATTTACCTGGGGAAGTGATGGCACCAGGATGTGCTGACGACGACAAGCTGGTGGAGGAAATGGATGCTCTGGGCAATGTGTTGCTGGGAATCTCTGGGTCCGGCCATTAATGTGTATATTTATTTTTCACACGTGCCACCTACCTAAACATTGTTTCAGTCTTGCTACATCCCAGACTTGCTACACATGGCAATGGTGTTCCCTGGTGGCAGTGACCTCTTTTAGCAGGATGTCACATCTTGCCACACAGCACACATTTTTCAGGAATCTTTTGAGGAATATGATGAAGAGTTCAAGGGGTTGCTCTGGCCTCCAAATTCCCCAAATCTCAATCCAATTGAGTATATGTGGGATGTGCTGGACCAACAAGTTTGATCCACAGTGGCTCCACCTCGCAACCTACAGGACTGGAAGGATCTGCTGCTAATGTCTTGGCGCCAAATACAACTGGACACATTCAGCTGTCTTGTAGAGTCCATGCCTCGGTGGGTCGGCACTGTTTTGGCAGCAGGTGGTCATAATGTTTTAGCTCTTCAGTGTGTATATATATATATATTTATATATGTGTGTGTGTTTAAAGAGAGTGTTTGTAAAAGGCTGCGTGTTCGTATCCGCTGTGTCCTTCTCTCTTGGCCTGTCATCCAGGGAAACTGTACCGTCTGTGAGGGGAGGAATGATATGAAGGAGTACTCAAGCATTCTGTCAGCCATGAAGGTCCTGATGTTTACTGACACAGAAAACTGGGAGATCTCCAAACTGCTGGCTGCCATCCTGCATATGGGCAACATGCACTTTGAAGGTAGAAAGTGTTGTTATTAATAATAATTGTCAGCCCCACAAGACGTGACAGACTAGCTAAATAGCACGTTTCTTTTGTGTTGCCCCAACAGCTCGAACTTCAAAGAACTTGGATACCTGTGTAGTGGTTCGCTCACCTGACCTGACCAAAGCAGCCAATCTGTTAGAGGTGAGGTACATGTGAACGCATTAGAGAGCTTTAAAGTCAACATGAAGTGACATTTTCAGCCCTTTTTTTCTGTAATGTGATATTTGTGAGAAACATATGGATGCTCATTTCCACCTCAAAGTGAAAAAGATAATTGCAACCTTATTCATTGTAATTGTGACTGTTTCGCATTATTGCGACTTTATATAAATTGGACTTTATATCTAATAACTGCAATGTGAATAATCTCACAATGTGACTCTTTCGCATTTGCAACTTTTTTCTCATAATTGCGACTTTAAGTCACACAATTATGACCTTATATCTCACAGTGTGACTATTTCTTATTATAAACTTTTGGTTTGGATAAAAGGATATTCAAAGCTGAGACTTTATTTTTTGCTTTGAAATGAATTAAATAGTGAAAAATGAGTCTCCAATTCCAGAATGGAGCCAGACCTGAATGCTTAAATAGCCTTTTGACTATTGTTTGACATTAACTAATAGATCACACTGCGTCAGAAGAAACGGACAGCCGTTTCAGAGGAATATTTTGCACTAAAGAATTGTGCAGAATAAAGAATGTGTATAAATATATCCTTGCTCTGCACTGACTCTGTATATGTCTTTTAGCTTTGGTTTAATCCCATTTTTACTTCAGTGTATTGCAGTCTTGAAGCTGCTGTTACTTGAAGGGGCTTGTTTCTGCTGTCTTGTTGAGATTCATCTCTTTCATTAGCTCTTTGGTACCGTGTTATCCGTGCAGTTAAAGGGAGGGGAGTTCGAGATAAATGCAGTCATTAGTGAGCATCAGACTGAGCATCATTCTAATGTTATTATCGTAGACACTGGCACAGCGTGACAAGTCTGTTCTGACTTCCTGCCGGTAGCACTCTGCTGTCAGTCTTTCCAATGTCTGTCTCTATGTTTCCACTGTCCAAAGTCTTTGTTCTGTTTTCAGTTTGATTTAAATGGCTGTGGCAGTACTGAATTTCAAAACCATTTTCTTTGTTTGCATCTGCCCCCTGGCGGCAAGACATAAAAGTTCTCAAGAGCAGTCAGAAGGAAGGTTTGAGATCCAGTCCAATACTCTCTTCAGTGTGTCATATTTAAATTACACTTGGTCTCTTAAACTAAAAAATATCTAGTGGCTTGCAACATTTCTGTTGTATTATAAATTGTCCATGAATTGGACCTTCAGTATAAATATTCAATACTGCATTATGTTGGCTCAAATAGAATTAATAGAGTTAAAATAATTAGCATCAACAGATTTTATAGCAATACAATATGAATAATTATGTGCTGAATTTACGAGGTTTATTTCAGCACAGTAATTAATTACAATTAACTGCAATCAATCAGGTATGATTTTTCTATTTTGGGAGAAACAATTTTCATATTTATATTAGCCTACATTTTATTATTTTTCGAACATTACCTAGTTCTACAGTTTATCACAATAATAAATACTCCAATACAGGTGGACCCTCATGATGTCATGACATGTCTGACCACACGTACACTGATCACCAGGGGGGAAAGTGTGTCCACTCCTCTCAGTGTGGACCAGGGACTGGATGTCCGTAATGCTTTTGTCAAGGTGAGGTTGTTCACAATCCATAAATGGTCCAGTTTTGATTCTCAATTTGTCATAGAAGTCGTCAATATCCACTAAGTGGACTATTTTTTGTCTCCATCAGGGAATCTATGGGAGATTGTTTGTGTGGATAGTGGATAAAATCAATGCTGCCATCTTTAGGGTTCCTTCCACAGAAAGCAAGACTATACGTAGGTCTATAGGCCTGCTCGACATTTTCGGCTTTGAGAATTTCACTATTAACAGGTGAGTATTTGTAAACAGAACATTCAATTTCAGCATTTTCTGGACAAACTAGTACTAATCCTTGTTCATTCCTGCTGTAGTTTTGAGCAACTGTGCATCAACTTTGCAAATGAGAACCTGCAGCAATTCTTCGTCCGCCACGTTTTCAAAATCGAACAGGAGGAGTACAACCTGGAGGATATCAACTGGCAGCACATCGAATTCACCGACAACCAGGATGCTTTGGACATGATTGCCATGAAACCTATGAATATCATTTCCCTTATTGATGAGGAGAGCAAGTTCCCAAAAGTAAAGTTTGAGTTTTGTTGCTGTTCTGTATGTTTGGATTATAAATTGGATTGTAATGTCCGTAGAGCACCGCAGAACATTGCTGATTCACTTTTGAGCATCTATCTTAATTTTTTATTCATCAGTTTAATGGAGGATATCTAGCCATGTTGCATGTCCATGACTTGCTTTTGTGTTTCTTAGGGAACAGATGCTACCATGCTGAACAAGCTAAACACCCAGCACAAACTTAATACCAACTACATCCCCCCTAAGCACAGACACGAGACCAAGTTTGGCATTCAGCACTTTGCTGGAGTGGTGCACTATGAAACTAAAGGTACACATTACTGAATTATGCAATTTCTAATCTCTTAAAGGGTTAGTTCACCCAAAAATTAAATTTCTGTCTTTAATTATTCCCTTCATGTTGTTCCAAACCTGTAAGACCTCCAAATTAATACTTTTTTGAAGAAATCCGAGAGCTTTCTGACCCTCCCCGGGACTATTTTAACGATGTCTTTACTACCTTTCTGGGCCTTGAAAGTCATAATAGCATTGCAGTCTATGGGTGGGCCAGAAAGCTCTCGGATTTCATCAAAAATATAATATACCGTATTTAAGTTAACATGATCCCCTTTTGTTTCATTGTTCAGGTTTCCTGGAGAAAAACCGAGACAGCCTCCACAGTGACATCATCCAACTTGTGCACTCATCCAAAAACAAGTTCATCAAGCAGATCTTCCAAGCTGATGTTGCTATGGTGATGCCCTTTTCCAATACTGAATCCATATTTGCTCAGCATTAAAATGCTCACGACATGCCAGCGAGGCCGCACATCTCTGAGTGCCAAATGCTGGCCATGCAGGTTTATGTGAGGGTTGCATATTAAAAGCCAAGGCATGTGCTAGCATAATTGCCCTTGGAAAAAATACTGTGAATAAAAGAAGTGACTCCTACAAATGAGTGAACTTTAGACTAAGGCTTTAACATGACTCTATGTGACAGTGTCAGCACAGTCTGACTAACTCTGCTGCTGTAACTCACTCTCTCTGTGGTGATGTCAGCCCTAATCTCTCCTGGCTGATTCTCAGCAGACTTGGCTAACAGCAGTCAACTCTCTCTCTCTCTCTCTCTGCTTTCCTCCATCTGTCTCTCAATCTTTTACCTTATTTTTGGCCTCAGTTTCTATGTGGTTATTTGGAGCCCACTGCATCCCTTCAAAAGGTAATCAATGGCGTGGTTTGTGTCCCTCTCAGACTCCTATTAAACTACATTTTCTCAATAGTCCTTTGCGAAACCCATTCCTGTGTTTTTTTTTTCTCCTTTGAAAATGGTTTCTGTTGAAGTAGTCTGTAAGGGTGCGCTGACAGAATAATTTAATAGCTCTAACAGTGGCATTATTCTCCAGATGAATTGAGTAAAAAGCCAGTCACCACAGAGAGATTCTGTTTCAAGTTAGATGCAGCTTGTTCTCATTGGTGTTTTTCAGCATTATTTTGAGGTTTTTTGTTTTGTTTTTGGCAAGAGAAATTCCATTTACTCATTTTCCTGGCGCTGGGCGAAGATTGAAAAAGAGGGAAACTACTAGATTCGTTTTTTCTTCACAATGCCTTCTTAAAGCATTGCTTGTAAAGCATCGGGAATAACAGCAAGAGAAGGGGTAGATAGAGGATACAAGCAACCAATGAAGATCCAGAAGAAACGTGATAAACGAGGGAGAAAGTATGAAAGAATGACATTTATTAGAGGCAGGAAAGAAAGGAGAAATGATTGGACCAAAAAAGAGCCACACAGAAAGGTGAATTAGTGTCTTTGTGATGTGCATAGTATGGGTATTTGTTGTAGCTTTGTGTGAAGTGTGTATTTGTGTGTATGTGGCAGTAAAGGTCCTCTTCATTTTCTGTGAAGTTAATGGGAGAATTTCTGTGTTTTCAGGGAATGGAGACAAGGAAGCGCTCCCCAACTCTAAGCAGTCAGTTTAAGCGCTCGCTCGAGCTGCTCATGAGGACGCTGAGCGTGTGTCAGCCTTTCTTTGTACGCTGTATCAAACCCAATGAGCTCAAAAAGCCCATGGTGAGTCGATTAATATGTCTGTGAGAAATTAATAGATGTAGACTTTAAAAACAGGGCTTGAGAATAATGATGATGTGAAGCCCTATGGCCAGGTTCAAGTCTGTTAACAGATGTTTCAATTGCCATATTAGTAGCCTGTATCTCACATCCATTAATCATGTAAATGTGTTTTTATGGCTTACAAACTAAAACATTTGGCTTTCTATAATGTATGAAATATTGTTGTTGTGAATTCTGCTGAACTATCTAGTTTCTAGTATTGTCATACCATTATTATGCAGCTGTATAATTTCCAGCTTTTAGAACTCTAAACATTTATTTATTTGTATTTATTTATTTATTTACAACCACCCTACATTGGGCAAGCGGTTTGGTTTAGATTTTATTTTTATTAATGGATTTATATATTCTTGTTTTTTAAGCATAAAACTAGTTCGATTTTGTTAGGTTTATTACAAAAGAAAATGACAATTTGGGTAAAAAATAAATGTTATATAGGTTACACTTTATTTTACAGTATGTGCACTTACAGTGTACTTACCCAAGAAAGTACTGGTAATATACGGTAACTACATGGTTAGGTTTATAGGTAGGTTCAGGGTTAGTACTTTGTTATAACCCAGTTATTGTAATTGCTATAATAAATACATAGTATGTACACGTGGAACAGGACTGTAAAATAAAGTGCAACCATTATACATTATATATATATAGAAAAAAATTGAGCCCTGAATACCAGCCCTCGTTCTTTCCTCTGCAGATGTTTGATAGTGGACTATGTGTCAGGCAGTTACGCTACTCCGGGATGATGGAGACTATCCGCATACGCAGAGCTGGATATCCCATACGCTACACGTTTGATGAGTTTGTGGACCGTTATCGGGTCCTTATGCCTGGGGTCAAACCAGCCTTCAAACAGGCGAGTCTAAAGCGTTACTGTTAATGCAGTCAACAGATGTGACTTGCAGGTCTGGAGTATGTTGTTTGCTTGACAGCTCTTTTAAAAGCTTTATTTTTTTATTTTTTTTGCAGTCTGTTAGAATTGCCTTCTGTTGGTATTATTTGACAAGTGCTGACAATTTGCTATAAGGAAGTAGCTTTGAATGTCTGTCATCTTACAGGAAGATCTGCGAGGGACCTCTCAACGCATTGTTGTGTCAGTTCTGCAGAAAGATGATGACTGGCAGATGGGAAAGACAAAAATCTTTCTGAAGGTTTGCCACAAATAAGCAAAAAAAAAGTGAAGATTTTGCTGTGTTTTAGAATTGTGACAAATGCTATACTTGGTCTGTATTTGCTGTAGGATCATCATGACATGCAGCTGGAAATTGAAAGAGATAAAACCATTACTGAGAAAGTCATTTTCATCCAGAAGTCTATGAGAGGTGTGAAAGCGAGGTACGAGAAAAACAAAGAGTGAAGAAGAGCAGAATATAAAATAAATAAAGTCTGATATGTATCTGTCGGTAACACTTTATTTTACAGTGTCCTTGTTACATATGGTACATGTACTTACCATAGTAATAACAGTAAATTATGCATAATTACATGCAACTAACCCTCAACCAAATCCTACCCTAACCCTATAGTAAGTACATGTAGTTGATTAATATTACTCAGTATTTAAATATATAATTACACTGTAACAATGACACCTTAAAATAAAGTGTAACCTATCTGTCTGTTTTGTTTACCAGAACTAACTTCCTGAAGATCAGAAGGGCTGTGACATTAATCCAGCGAATATGGAGAGGCTACGTCTCCAGAAAGCAATATGCTGTGGTGAGTTTGTGAAAACTAAGCAGACAGAATCTGTTTGGAGGTTTTTGTCTGATTGTAACTATGCCTTCTTTCCAGATGCGTGTAGGTTTCCTGCGGCTTCAGGCCTTGTACAGGTCCCGGAAGCTGTACCTGGCGTATCAAGCGACCAGGACACGCATCACTCTGCTCCAGGCCTGGTGCCGTGGATTCCTGGTGCGCCTGACTTTCTCCGAGCGCTTCCATGCGGTCCTGATCATCCAGGCTTATGCACGAGGAATGATAGCACGAAGACTGTGCAAGCATCTCAAACTGGAGGTAAATCTGTAGTAAATCTGTATCTATCATCTGTCTGTCTGTATATCTATCTATCACTTGTCTATCTATCTATCTATCTATCTATCTATCTATCTATCTATCTATCTGTCTATCTATCTATATGTGTGTATATATATATATATATATATATAACTTGTTCACACACTCTCCGTTTAGAGGGAGCGTCGGTTAGAAGCCGAGCAGCAGCGTCTGGATGAAGAGGAGCGTCTGAAGAACCAGATGACGGCACGCAGGGCTCGGGCAGAGGCAGCAAGGAAGCACCAGGAGCGTCTGGCCCAGCTCGACCGAGAGCAGGAGGAGAGAGAGCAGGCTGAGCGGAATGAGACACGGAGGAAAAAGGAGCTTCTGGAGCAGATGGAGAGAGAAAAACTGGAACCAGTCAACGACTCCGAAATGGTGGACAAGATGTTTGGATTCCTGGGCAATGCCAACTCCCTTCCCAACCTGGAGGGCGAAGCACCAGAAGGGTTTGAGGTATGGAACTTTGTAACTATTGATCTCTGTAATGAATAACTTAACTTGCCTGGATTGCATGTTATCTTAGTTTGCTTTTGTTTGGATGCAACAGGATCTAGAAAATGTTCCGAGACAGTTTGAGGAAGTCATTAATGAGCCTCTTCCTCTTCCTGATGATGAAGAGGAAGACCTATCAGAGTATAAGTTTGCAAAGTTTGCTGCAACCTACTTCCAGGGAAATGCCACACACGTGTATACAAGGCGGCCACTGAAACAACCTCTGCTGTTTCATGAAGATGAAGGAGATCAGCTAGTAAGCTTTTTTTTTTTTTTTTTAAAGCTGCAGTCAGTATCTTTTTTGGGTTAAAAATGATCCAAAATAAATTTTTGAGCAAGTACATAACCAGCCAGTGTTCAAAGCCATCTGCTTGCCTTAGCTCAATTCTAAACGGTAATACTGTAATAATGTTTTTAATTCCAGTGGTACTAGTGGATTTTCCATTACGTCATTATGTCACATCTGTACACGTAAAGAAGGTGTCTCGGCTAGTAGGCTATTTAACGTGTGAGGATGTTGGAGGTGGAGATTTATAGCCTTTTCTCACAGCACTTGATATAATTAAACTTATCAATTTGATGACGGATCCAGAAAGATACAAACGCGTGACTACATTTAATTTTAATTTTTAGATTTTAATTTTCTGTAGCCACTCCGAAGTCGGAAGTCGTTTGTGTTTTACAACGGGTGTTAAACTAAATTAAATTAAATGTAGTCACGCAATGCTGATGTTGTTAACATTACCAATTTGAGAACAAAGTATAATTTGCATGGTTTGACGTGATATGATAAGTGATTGTTAGATTTAATCAGCGCGATTTACTGCAATGCTTTTTTTCCCTTAGTTAGTCAGAACAAAAGTGGATGTTACTCACTTGTTCAGATGACATTTTCCGGTGAAAATTCTTATGCTGGCCATACTTCCGAATGATAGTTTCCACACCGGCGCGGTGACTGACAGCCACACATTCTCCTCAAAACATTGGATTCATCCGCGCTGTGCCGTGCCGAGGCACAACCCACGTAAAGTTGATAATTTCGCGAATAACTGCAACTGTAGATTTCAAACACAGATGGCGACAAAGAGGAAAAACTACGGACTGCAGCTTTAAAGTTATTATTTATTATAATAATGTTGATTATTAGATGTCAGAGTCTTTGCTTACAGGTTTACTGTATAATATTTAAGCTGTGTAGGCCATATCATATTATGGTTCTTTTGTGTCTTTAGGCTGCTCTAGCTGTGTGGATCACTGTGTTGAGGTTTATGGGAGATCTTCCTGAACCCAAATACCATATCAGCATTAGTGACGGCACTGAGAAGATTCCAGTTATGACTAAAATCTATGAGACGTTGGGGAAGAGGACCTACAAAAGGGAGCTGCAGGCCCTGCAGGTGGATGAGGAGGTGAGACAAGTCAGGTGCACTGTAAAATGTAATTAGTTGACCTTTCTTAAAAAAAGCATGCAAACTCGTTGCCTCAAAAAAATTAAGCAAAGTAATCTTTAAGATTAGTGAGTTAGAAAAGCTTGTTTATTTTAAGTGTGCAGTACTCAATCAAGTAGTACCACTAGCACGTTTTTTTATGTTCATGTAACTTAATAGCCATGCTTAGTGTTAACTTAATTTTTTCATTTTGTGTGGATTGCTTGATATAAATTTATCCCCACTTAGAATTACTAAATACCTACAACTTAACACTTTTAGTTCTGCTCACTCATTTTTCAAGTTCACTTAAATTAAAGAAACCAATTTCTTAGTTAGGTTTACTTTATTAATTATAGCAGCACTATCCTTGTACAGCATAATATTTAGAATTTCTTAAAAGTTTCCATTATACAAAAAAAATATATATTTTTTTAATTAGTTAGTTTATAGACACATTGACATCAAGAATCAGCCTGTGAATCTCAACAATGGTGACAATTATAAAGCATGTTGCAGTGCATTCTGGGTGCAACCAATCAAAACTCATTCATGGCTCCCATCATGCATTGCTGCATGAATAAATAATGAGCTTATGATCAGAGGTGATCTGTTTGTCACCATTGCTGAGATTCATACGCTAATTCTTGATATCTGTGTGTGCCTACATAAAAAGTTTTTTTATTTTTTATTATTTGGATTTCATTGAAATGGCTAAAACTATTATGCTGTACCAGGACAGTGCTGCTATAATTAATAAAGTAAACATAACTCAGAAATTGGGCTCTATATGAGTTCAGTGAATAAGGTCAAATGATTGTGAAATAACGATTTATGTTAAAACACAACCAACACCATTAGATCACCTTTTCTATTTGTTCATCTGGCTGTTATAACTCAGGTACAGCAGCCAAACAAAATCTAAAATTAATGATATAAGGGTCAACAGCCCAACTAAAACAAACACTGATCACCATAATGGTGACGTGAAATTACGTTTTTCTCCTTCAGCCAATAATAGCTATTCAAGGGCAGGTCTTGGCGTGGCCATATATCACCGTCTAGCGTAGAGAGGACTGATCTGCGCATGCCCACAGGTCATAAACTTACTTTTTCTAAATGAATCCAGCAAGTAGACTGAGCTGGTAAGATTTTTCAACCTCAAAGTACAAGTAACTTACTAAAAGCGAGTGTTAATAGCAGGTTGAAAAAAAAATGATTAAGGTCAATTTACTATTTTTAATTAAATACCATGTTTGCATTTACAGTGTGGTGGGTGCAGTGAAAATAAAATAATAATAGATTACTTAATATTAATATTAATATTATCAATATTACTTATGTTTACATATAAAAATATGTTTTAATATTAAGTTGTATAAAAGTCCAGGTATTATGAACATGAATTAATAATGAACAAAATTTTATTTATAAATTAACATTAACCTAGACTAGTACAAACTAAAAAAGCATTGCTCTACATTAGTTAATGACATCCAAGACATATTAATGTAATGTAATGACATGATAATGTTAACAAGATTAAGCCTTGCTGTAAAATGTTACCTATGTGATGTATGAAAGTTTTCTTCATTGTTCCCAGAGTTCCACTACTGACATCCAGAAGAGGAACAGTGTGCGGCATAAGCTGGTGTCCCTCACATTAAAGAAGAAAACAAAGATCACAGAGGAGGTCTATAGCAAAGAATCCATTACATTTCCTAATAGTTGAAGTAATTTATGTGCCTCTAGTGGCACCAAATGCTAATGTATTATAAAAAATGTCTTCAAACACTCCCCCTGTCTGCCAGTCGAATAAATAGTCCTGACCCCGTATGGTATTGGTTGAAACGCTGCTGTTTGCCTGGTTGGAATCAACCTAATAATGGTTTACTTAGAGTTGTCTCTGCATCATTTAAAACTCTAGGGGTCAGTAAGATTTTTTATATATATTTGAAAGATTTTTTTATGCTCTCCAAGGCTACATTTAAAAATAATACCACATTTTGTAAAATATTATTACAATTTAAAATATACTTTTATTACTCTTATATATTTTAAAATGTAATTTATTTCTGTGATGGTAAAGCTGAATTTTCAGCATCATTACTCCAGTCTTCAGTGTCACATGATCCTTCGAAAATCATTCTAATATGCTGATTTACTGCTCAAGAAAATTTCATATTATTAACAATGTTGGAAACAGTTGTGCTTTTTAATATTTTTTGTGGAAACTGTGATTAAAAACAATTCTTTGAAAATCGGTTATGAAATAGAAATCTTTTGTAACATTAAAAATGTATTTACTGTTTTACTGAGTTACTGTTTATCCCTGCTGAATAAAAGTAAACGGTAGTGTATTAAAGTGTATTCCTGCCTCTGTTAGGTGACCAGACGGTTTACAGACAGTGATTACAGTCTACAGGGAAACAGCATGCTGGAAGACCGACCCACCTCCAATTTAGAGAAGCTCCACTTTATCATTGGCAATGGCATTTTACGCCCTGCTCTCAGGTCATTACGTGGCAAATGCATTATTGTTGATGTGCTTGTGACTGTTGAACATACATTGTATCTGAATTGTATTGCATCTGGGTTTGTTTCCTCTATCAGAGATGAGATCTACTGTCAGATCTGTAAACAGCTGAGCCAGAACACATCCAAAAGCAGCCATGCACGCGGCTGGATCCTGCTGTCCCTCTGTGTGGGCTGCTTTGCTCCTTCAGAAAAATTTGTCAAAGTAAAAAAAAAAAACACGTCATTTTTATTTTTGCATTCGTCAGCAGGAAATAAGATCCTTTAATTATCCTAATGATCCTGAACCAAAAAAAATCCTAACTCTTCATCCCATTTCATGTCTTTATCTGTATTTTCTTTAGTATCTGCGGACATTCATTACCAGTGGGCCGCCTGGTTATGCACCTTATTGTGAGGAGAGACTGAGAAGAACGTTTGTGAATAAAACAAGGACTCAGCCTCCTTCTTGGCTTGAGCTGCAGGTATTTTAGGACCCACAAAAGCCATTAGAGATCGCTTTGGGAAAATGAATCGGAAAAAAAATATGAGTAATTTGACTGGATTTCTTTCTCTTTCCTCCTCCAGGCCACTAAATCTAAGAAACCCATCATGTTACCGGTGACCTTTATGGACAGCACCACTAAGACCCTGCTGACTGACTCCGCCACCACAGCTGAAGAGCTCTGCAATGCTCTGTCTGACAAAATCGGCCTGAAGGATCGCTTTGGCTTCTCCTTATACATTGCTCTTTTTGATAAGGTACATTAATGCACACTCCAATCTTCAGTGTCACATGATCCTTCAGAAATCATTCTAATTATACTGATATGGCTCTAAAGAAACATTTAGATTAACATTTTAAATGAGTTTACTGTCACTAATTTAAAGGAACACTCCACCGTTTTTTGAAATAGGGCTTATTCACCTTCTTTCCTACATTTAGATAGGTGGGTAAATGCATTTTTGTCTCAGTGCATGCGTTGTTTTAGTTTGACAGGGTCTGCGCTAGCTTAGCTTAGCTTAATGAATGGAATCCTTTGTTGCCAGCTAGCATGTCCTGAGTAAAAGTGATAATAAAAAAAAAACTAATTACTTCTTGTGGCCTGCGTATTCACAACGAGTACAAATAGTGATGCAGATTAACACTAGGCGATTTCCTAGGCAGATATTGACTTGGGACTATATTAGGGGGAAGCACAGGCGAAGCACTGCTACTTGGGCGCAGAGATATCACGCAACACATGAAATCCCACGACTTCCGTCAACATACCAGCGTGAATAGTAGCTGGCTATTTTTCCTACAGTACATGAATGGCGATGAACATGGCTAATTTTGTGAGAGACAAAGAGGGTTCTCAGACAGTCAAGATCCAGAACCATACCTCTATGAACCAGAGTTTTCAGAAGAGGAAATAGAACGACAGGAGGAGGAGGTTGCGATCGCTCAACAGTCTGAGGACGTGAGGATGAGAGCCAACACGAACTGGTGGTGTGAATGTGGGGGAATATGCCAGTCTATGCCGACTGAAATAGAGTGTCTGTGCTGTGGCGAGTGGGACAAGTTACTGCCATCGATGACCAGACTCAGCGCGTCAGATCAAGATGAGCGTGCCCGCAGTTGTGTCACAGCTACCGAGGATTTCACAACGTTGATCCATCCTGCAGTAACTTTTACTCAATTTTTTTTCCGGTGTGATAAACTGGAAAAAAAAGCCCCACGCCGAATGGACCAAATGGACAGCTGTCCACAGAGTAAGTGATTATTTTAAACATGACGCATGTATAGATCTATAATAGATATATTATACCTGTATTCACATTCACATATTATACCACATATTCACATTTCATGTGTTGCGTGATATCTCTGCGCCCAAGTAGCAGTGCTTCGCCTGTACTTCCCCCTAATATAGTCCCAAGTCAATATCTGCCTAGGAAATCGCCTAGTGTTAATCTGCATCGCTATTTGTACTTGTTGTGAATACGCAGACCACAAGAAGTAATTAGGTGGGGTTTTTTTATTTTTTTTATCACTTTTACTCAGGACATGCTAGCTGGCAACAAAGGATTCCATTCATTAAGCTAAGCTAAGCTAGCGTCGACCCTGTCAAACTAAAACAACGCATGCACTGAGACAAACATGCATTTGCCCACCTATCTAAATGTGGGAAAGAAGGTGAATAAGCCCTATTTCAAAAAACGGTGGAGTGTTCCTTTAAATCATCCTTCCTGATTAAGAAGGGTGCATTCAAAAACCATGAAAAAAACATACTGACCCCAAACTTGCCGAATGTGGCCTCATATTCTTATTTATTTGGTCATCCTCCTCAGGTTTCATCCCTGGGCAGTGGGAAGGATCATGTGATGGATGCCGTGTCACAGTGTGAGCAGTATGCTAAAGAGCAGGGTGCTCAGGAGCGCAATGCCCCCTGGAGGCTATTCTTCAGGAAGGAAATCTTCACGCCCTGGCACAACCCTGCCGAGGACAGCGTGGCCACTAACCTCATATACCAGCAAATCGTGCGCGGGGTCAAATTCGGAGAGTACCGCTGTGATAGGGTCAGAGCTGTTGTGTGCATATTTCACATTGCCCAATGTAAGTTAAATTACTTGCATTAACCAAGCGTATGCATGTGCACTGTCATCTTAGGACGAGGACCTGGCCGAGCTAGCCTCTCAGCAGTACTATGTGGACTATGGGTCAGAGGTTCTACCAGACCGTCTTATGAGTCTTATTCCATCCTACATCCCGGACCGTGAAATTACTCCCTCCAAGACAGTGGAGAAATGGTCTCAAATGATCATAGCAACTCTCATAAAGGTATACATACAGTGAGGAAAATAAGTATTTGAACACCCTGCTATTTTGCAAGTTCTCCCACTTGGAAATCATGGAGGGGTCTGAAATTGTCATCGTAGGTGCATGTCCACTGTGAGAGACATAATCTAAAAAAAAATCCAGAAATCACAATGTATGATTTTTTAACTATTTATTTGTATGATACAGCTGCAAATAAATATTTGAACACCTGTCTATCAGCTAGAATTCTGACCCTCAAAGACCTGTTAGTCTGCCTTTAAAATGTCCACCTCCACTCCATTTATTATCCTAAATTAGATGCACCTGTTTGAGGTCATTAGCTGCATAAAGACACCTGTCCAGCCCATACAATCAGTAAGAATCCAACTACTAACATGGCCAAGACCAAAGAGCTGTCCAAAGACACTAGAGACAAAATTGTACACCTCCACAAGGCTGGAAAGGGCTACGGGGAAATTGCCAAGCAGCTTGGTGAAAAAAGGTCCACTGTTGGAGCAATCATTAGAAAATGGAAGAAGCTAAACATGACTGTCAATCTCCCTCGGACTGGGGCTCCATGCAAGATCTCACCTCGTGGGGTCTCAATGATCCTAAGAAAGGTGAGAAATCAGCCCAGAACTACACGGGAGGAGCTGGTCAATGACCTGAAAAGAGCTGGGACCACCGTTTCCAAGGTTACTGTTGGTAATACACTAAGATGTCATGGTTTGAAATCATGCATGGCACGGAAGGTTCCCCTGCTTAAACCAGCACATGTCAAGGCCCGTCTTAAGTTTGCCAATGACCATTTGGATGATCCAGAGGAGTCATGGGAGAAAGTCATGTGGTCAGATGAGACCAAAATAGAACCTTTTGGTCATAATTCCACTAAACGTGTTTGGAGGAAGAAGAATGATGAGTACCATCCCTACTGTGAAGCATGGGGGTGGTGGCATCATGCTTTGGGGGTGTTTTTCTGCACATGGGACAGGGCGACTGCACTGTATTAAGGAGAGGATGACCGGGGCCATGTATTGCGAGATTTTGGGGAACAACCTCCTTCCCTCAGTTAGAGCATTGAAGATGGGTCGAGGCTGGGTCTTCCAACATGACATTGACCCGAAGCACACAGCCAGGATAACCAAGGAGTGGCTCTGTAAGAAGCATATCAAGGTTCTGGCGTGGCCTAGCCAGTCTCCAGACCTAAACCCAATAGAGAATCTTTGGAGGGAGCTCAAACTCCGTGTTTCTCAGCGACAGCCCAGAAACCTGACTGATCTAGAGAAGATCTGTGTGGAGGAGTGGGCCAAAATCCCTCCTGCAGTGTGTGCAAACCTGGTGAAAAACTACAGGAAACGTTTGACCTCTGTAATTGCAAACAAAGGCTACTGTACCAAATATTAACATTGATTTTCTCAGGTGTTCAAATACTTATTTGCAGCTGTATCATACAAATAAATAGTTAAAAAATCATACATTGTGATTTCTGGATTTTAATTTTTTAGATTATGTCTCTCACAGTGGACATGCACCTACGATGACAATTTCAGACCCCTCCATGATTTCTAAGTGGGAGAACTTGCAAAATAGCAGGGTGTTCAAATACTTATTTTCCTCACTGTATATAGTTTCAACACATACATTTTTTTGTTGGGTTAATTGTAATTGTTTTGTACATTATATTATATTTAGTGCTGTCAATCGATAAAAAAAATAACGAATTAATCACACATTTTTCTGTAATTAATCGCAATTATTCACACCTGGCTAACACCTAAGTTTTTATATATTTTTATATTGTAATAATTTCATATTTAAACTCCAAATTAATGTAGAAACAACATAAAGACAGTAGCCTATTTTTTAAATATTTGTTTAATGGCGTCTGATGATAATGATTTCATAGTCAATATTAACCGTTAATTATAGGCACTCAGGATTACAGTATAATTGAAAGCTATGAATTTTAACATTTATTAGACTTTAAAAAATACAGCAACTTTTAATTTAAGTGAACTGAAAACAATCTTCACATAATCCCATTAAAAATGTATCATTTACCTTTGCCCTTCAATATATCAAGGCTAATTTTGAAATTGGCCCAGTCTTGCCCTGTCAAAATGCAATAATAATTTGTTTTTGACCCATGTAACCTTGTAAAGAGTGCTTTGAGATTTTTAGGTAGATCTGTCACTTTAAGACCTGACGCACATCACACAGATCTGACATGCATCCCATTTTCTCACAACTCGTTACATTCATTTAAAACTTAATTTAACTCATTTAAGACTGTGCTCGAGAGGATACTCAACAAAATTGGCATTTTGGCATAATTTTGTATGTTTTTGTCCTTTCATGCATTTTGGTTCTCTTTCCATTCTCTGAATGGTTTAAAAGCATTTGTTTGAATAAGAGCGTGATCATATAATGAAACGCTAGCCAAAGTATGATGGGAAAAAACGGATGCTGCGTTAATTGCGTTAAATATTTTAACGTGTTAAAGTGGAAAAAAAGTAACCGCATGCGTTAACTCATTAATTTTGACAGCAATAATTATATTATGCAGTTTCTACTACTAGCATTTAATCAGTTATCTATTCACATTATAAGTATACAAATAAGTATAATCAAACATACTGTGGCATGATTGAAATAATGAATATAATTGAAAAAATATGATATTTTGAAGTTAGAGTTAATAACAATAAATACTTTTGGTAGTTTTCATGGTTGTAATAGCATACTTAGAATTAGGAATAATATTTTTTAAATTAGCCAAAGAAAAAACAACTAATCTGGGTTGATAATCTGAATATTTGGTTGTTCGCCGATGTCTATGGTGGTTAAAGCCCTAGTATTTTGTGCTTGACGTGGAAAAATGCTTATAATCATTTTTTTTTTTAACACAAAATTAAAAATTAAAAATCCTAACATTATATTGTCACCACTTCCTGAAATTGTCACCACTTCCTGAGAATGGTATCACAATTACATAGAAAAGTATAATAACTAAACACATCTATTATTAACCTTTTCATTATAAGTAAACAGGACTCCACTATCACAGCACATATCTGCGCCTAAGTCTTCATTACTGTGTCAGGCTGTGTCTGACTCACCTCGCGGTGCATTCTCAAGGTCGGCAGTCTCATTATCTTACAGGAGTACCTTCATTTCCACCCAGCACTAATATATAAAATATAATCTCATTAACTCTCTGATCTGAAGTGTGTGCATGGACGACCTATAGACTGCTGTCTGCCGTAATAGAGTGCAATCACAGGACCCTGAATATTTGAGACATTTCTTTCAACCTCACTTAGTCACTGTCTTGTTATGGATTTGTAGGTTAGGTCAGCACTGACGTCTGTGTGCTAGCTCGTAGCGGTTGATGGGACTGAGCAGGTTGAGATTTGATTGAGACAATTAATCACGTTTCTTCTCTCAAGGGTGAAGGCCGTTTTAATTACCCTTCTGCCTCTCATAGGCTAAAGTGATGGACATGAATGTTTAATAATGCTGGGGATCAATTTTATGGATCGTCCTAGCTGTGTAGTAATGCATGAGTTTGTTACATTTTCTGCTTATAAGCAGGTGACGAGAGCAAAGGTAATCGCCTCTGAGGTAATCGCCGATATTGTGTTGCGCTGAGAGCAAGATATTGACGATTGCATCTCCACAGGGAATCTACATGCAGAAGAAGTTTGATTCGCAGAGAGTGAAGGAAGAAGTGGTGGATTTCGCTCGATTTAAGTGGCCTTTGCTTTTTTCACGCTTCTATGAGGCCTTCAAATTTTCAGGTAAGGCTTACAGAGAATAGTTCACCCAAAATTAAAACTCAAGTCAGTGAGTTGAATAGATCTGTCAGAATTGCGAACAAATCATTCAGACCAGAATCATTGGTTTGAATTAAAATATCTGACTCAGTTTATTTTACACATTTAATGTACATTACTTATCAAAACTTTAAGGAGAACTAGGGCAGATATATTTATATATTTTTGTTAATTATTGTTATTTATAGTTTATATAGTTGGTTATATAGTTTGGTTTTGTATAATTTACTGGTTATCTATTAAAATTATAATAGTTATCTATTAAAATTATAATTGTTATCTATTAAAATTATAAGTATACAAATAAGTTTTTACAAACATGCTAATAACATGATGGAAATAATATGGCATTTTAGGGTCTGTATTAAAAATAAAAATGACTTTTGGTAGTTTGCAAGGCTGTAATAGCATATTTTAGATTTGGGAATAATATTTTAACAATTAGCCATTGAAAAAAAAACACTTATCTGGGTTGGCAATCAGTATATTTAGCGGTTCTCCAATGTCTGTGGTGGTAATGGTCCTGGTCCTTTGGGTTTGAGGTGGAAAAATGATAAAAATTAACACAAAATTAGCCACAAATGTTTATCTGTTTGTTCATCAGTTTTAAATATCAATATCAATATAACAGACATTTTATATGAGCTCTCTAAAGCTCCAGTCTCCATTCTTTGTAATTGCATGGAAAAAAGTGACTGGTGTATTATTCCAAATTTCTTCATTTGTGTTCCATGGAAGAAATTCTTGTTGGGGGAATTATTCTATTACGTTATTCTTTAAATCATATTTTAAATAATCAGTTGGCCATATTGATCTGATAAAGTGTGGTGAAGCTAAACCATTCTTTCTGTTTTTTTCACAGGGCCTAGTCTCCCAAAGAATGATGTTATAGTGGCAGTGAACTGGACTGGAGTCTACTTTGTAGATGAGCAGGAGCAGGTCCTTCTGGACCTTTCTTTCCCAGAGATCACTGCAGTCTCCAGCAGCAGGTGCAGTAGCTTATCGAACCAAACCCACTTCATCTGATGTGTAAGTGTTCTCTATATTGTAATTTTTTGGTCAAACTTGTGGATGCAGAGGTGGAAAGCTTCAAGGACAGAGCTTCACTCTGGCTACCATTAAAGGAGATGAGTACACCTTCACATCTAACAATGCCGAAGACATCCGTGACCTGGTTGTCACCTTTTTAGAGGGCCTGCGTTCCAGGTCAAAGTTTGTGGTGGCCCTGATGGACAGCCATTACCCCGGTGAGCACACATTGACCATATAGGCAGCAGTTGGGTTTATAACCATTGCATTTGATAAGACGGTCCTGCAAAAAAACATCTTGTTTCTGTTTGTTTTCCCAGCTGGGCAAGACTCTTCGTTCCTGAGATTCTCAAAGGGAGATCTGATTTTTCTGGATGAGCAGAATGGAGAGCAGGTCATGACTTCAGGTTGGGCTCATGGGGTCAGTGACAGAACCAAGAGGGGAGGAGACTTCTCTGCAGACAGCGTCTATGTGCTGCCCACTATCTCCAGGCCACAATATGATATTGTGGTCAGTGTTTTTTCATTCAATACATTATTTGGACATTCTCAGAAAAAAAAATATTTACATATTTATATAAACACCACTCCCAGTAGCATGGGTGCTATCATCACTAACAGTCTACCATTGCTCATATATTTTTAATTTCTTTTTACACCTAAGCAAAGAATGAAAAAGACCTTCGCCATAAGTATATTGGGTACATATTACTACCCTAAGTAGATAAGGTACAAAGTTGTCCCTTTAAGTTTTTTTTCTTTTTTCTGACGGTGTATTATAATTACCTTGGAAAACCAATAAGCCACATATTTAAACTAAAGAAGGACTTGCGATATTGAATAGCCACTGGACCATCTCATTTCTGTTTCTTACAGACATTGATTACCATGTCACCAGACCAGCGTAAGGACTCCATAAAGATGTCTGATCAGAAACTGTTGGAAAGTGAAAAGAAGGTTCAGCCGCACACTCTAGAGGAATTCTCCTATGATCACTTCAGGTGCTTGAACGCTCTTCAGAACCTTTCCACCCTTTGTTTTGTCCGAATAGAAAAGTACTGTTTTTAAAGTTGGGAAAAGGAAGTATAGTGCAAACAAAAAGGTTTATTATTTAAACTCACAGCATCCTTTAAATGCTCAGTATCTTTTAAATATTAGCTGTATTGACTCACCACACCTATGATTGTATTTCATCATTTTGCACACTAATTTTTTGTTTAATTCTGGATTTATTACCTTTCTGGGTCCTGTCCATCCTCTAGACCCCCTTCAAAGAGCACACTGAGTCGTGTGATCATCAATAAAGGCAGAGGGAAGGATAAAATGTGGTGTTGCACCAGAGAACCGCTCAAACAGCCTTTGCTGAAAAAAGTCCTCAACCATGAAGAGCTGTCCCAGGATGCCTGCCAGGCTTTCATTTATATCCTTTACAGTTAATAGTATTACCTTTATAACATTTTGATTGTCTAACTGCAGATCCCTCATTTTGACCCTTGACTCTGTCGTACCTATCATGAAATACATGGGTGACTACCCCTCGAAGAGAAGCCGTTCGGTCAATGAGCTCACTGATCAGATCTTTGAGGGCGCTTTGAAGGCTGAACCTCTGAAGGACGAGATCTTCTGTCAGATCATCAAGCAACTGACCGAGAATCACGTTAAGTAGGTTTTGAAACTCTATTATTATTATTATTATTATTATTATTGTAACTATTATTATTATACACTTCCCGGCCAAAAAAAAGCTGCTGTTTGGATTTAAGTTGGCAAATGCTTAAGAGTCATTTAAGAGGTGGATCATTATTGCAGTGATTATTATGTTTCTAGCATGTTATATGTTTGGCAACAGTTCTTCTAACCCTAATCGATGGAGTGTGTAGCTTTTCATTTCTTAAACAACCATGTAGGAAGACACATCATGGCCATATTCCAGGATGACAAAGCCAAAATTCATCAGACTCAAATTGTGAAAGAATGGCTGGGAGGGAGCATGAAGAATCTTTTTTCACACTTCAATTGGCAGCTCCTTAACCAGCTCCAGACCTTAAATTTATTGAAAGTCTTTGGGATGTGTGGAGTTACAACATTTATTTCCACCTAGAGGTGCATCAATTTGCAAGCAAGAAACACAATAATCACAGCTATAATGATCTTAGAAGCATTTGCCTATTTAAATCCAAACAGTGACACTTTTTTTTTTTTTTGGCCCGGCAGTACATATTAAATATTTTAGGATTTAAAAAGTGATTTGAAAATGTGTTTTAAATAATAATATTATATTACTTAATAATATATTAAGTTTTTTTTTTTATTATATAAAATATATACTTTCATATTATTATTATTATTATTATGAAAACATAACATTTAAATATATATACAACAGCTATTATTATTGTTATTATTATAAATATACACATTTTAGATTTAAAGCAACACTATGTAACATTTTTTACCTTAAAGTAATGTTTCCAAAATAGTTTCAGTGGTTCATCAAGTCGTAACAGGGTGAAAGGCACTCCGCTTTGCGGTCCTTTATCTGCTATAACCACACTATGTAAGATTGCCAGATCGGGTCGCGTTTCTGTAGTTCTAATGAGACATAAGAAAACTACAAATTTGACTTGCTTTATGTCAAGCGTTACAATAGTCATTATTTAGTTTTTCTTCGTTTCTGATGTCGCAATACATCATACTATCATGAAATCATGCAACATACTCTAACTTGTCTGTGGACATCGTTCATTCCAAAGCCGGTGCTGGATAAACAGCGAGCGTCGGTACGACAGTAGGCTGCGGGCGGCGAAATTATTTACGACAGCGGTAATGGACAATTCCGCTTCCAACCTGTAGGGCGACCGCAGGGGAAAAGTTCCATAGTGTTGCTTTAAAACATAGTTATAATATATATATATGTGTGTGTATATAATTAAAAAATATTTACATATATACATAATTTTTATTATAATTTATATATTTTTTTATAAATATTATTTTATAAAATTATTATTATTAATATTATTCAAATTATAACTGGTTGATATTATTTTTTTATAAAAAATATAATTTGAGTTTAACACATCCCGTGTTTCTAAGGTGACTTTTGCATATGTGTGATTTTATTTTAAATATTATTTTAAATATACTTGCAAATGTACTGATAAATTGACATGAAAATATTTGCTCACAAGTTACACACAGTTAGTGAATGAAACCCATTACTGTGAAAACAGTTAATGTGGCTGATAAATCTGTACCAGTCTGTCCCCTAGTGGTTAGCATGTAAATGACCAAAGCTGCTTTATGTTGTCAGCATTACTTGTTCTGTGTGTTCAGATACAGTGAGGAAAAGGGCTGGGAGCTGCTCTGGCTCTGCACTGGGCTTTTCCCTCCCAGTAACATGCTGCTTCCTCATGTCCAAAAGTTCCTGCAGTCCAAGAAACATCATCCAGTCGCGCCAGACTGCATGCAGAGACTGCAGAAAGCCTTGCGGTAACTAACAGCACATACAAACATGCATCTCGAATGTTGCATAGATTCCCTTCCAACATTTTTCTCTTCATGGACAGAAATGGATCCAGAAAGTATCCTCCTCACCTTGTAGAAGTGGAGGCCATTCAGCACAAAACTACCCAGATCTTTCACAAAGTGTACTTCCCTGATGACACTGATGAGGTGAGTTTTTATGTTAACTCTAGGTGTGTCTGTTACCTGTACCGTACGTTGTTTCCAATCTCCTGTGGTGGTAATATTCTCTTTCTCTCTCATGCCCGGCTGTTTATTTATGCATGAGGAAACGGAGAGACGCCCTGTTGTGCTCTGACCTCATTTGAATCCTCCATGCTCAGTGTTATGTGGTGCTGCTGGAGATAACGGCATAAGATAGTTGAAGTGTGAATAGACTCAGAGACTTGCATCTTTTTTGGATTAAATATAGTTGAAATATTATGGCCTGCACTGTTTTATATAAGAAAATATAAACAGACATGGTAGACATGGAATGTAATTCACAATGCAATATAACAAACACCAAATACACAGTTTAGCTACGTATATATGAATCACCGAGGATGGATGGATGGATGTGCAATAGAAGCATTTGCACAAGTGGTCTCAGGCTTTTGGCCTTCAAAATGAATTCCCCCCATAACCCATTGACTGAAACAGTGTCTTTTATTTTCTACTATCCTTTTTTCAAAGGTCTTTGAGGTTGAATCAAGCACAAAAGCCAAAGATTTCTGTCTGAACATCTCTGGCAGAATGATGCTCCAATCCTCTGAGGGCTTCAGCTTGTTTGTCAAAATTTCTGACAAGGTGAGGTTACAAAGGTGTCGAATGTCTGTTCAGATGAAACTGTGGGAGGTTATGACACACTAAAGAACTCTTTTTTTAGTTTTACTAAATTTTTGAACTGATTTCTACATCACAGCTTTTTCCTCTCAAAACACATGCCCTGTATTTAATAGCAGTTATTCATCCGTACGAGTGTATTATTAATGTAGGATGTCTTATCAGTTCTGGCTTAAAACGTTTCAGGTGATCAGTGTGCCAGAAGGAGATTTCTTCTTCGACTTTGTTCGACATCTGACAGACTGGATTAAAAAAGCCAGAGCTGTGAAAGATGGTGATTATGTTTCTTGTTCATAAAAATGATCAATATTTTGAGTGTAAAAACCATGGTGGTGGTGTACCGAGGTGTTAATGCTTCTGTTCGTTCTGTAGGCACAGTGCCTTCATTGACCTATCAAGTGTTTTACATGAAGAAACTGTGGACCAACACCATTCCAGGCAAAGATCCCATGGCCGACTCCATTTTCCATTACTTCCAGGTGGAAATCTCTCTCTCTGTACTCAATCTGTGCATACAGGCTCACTTTCAAACACGTATCACACTCTTGCTTCTTCATAAACTCTTCTTCAGGAGCTCCCAAAGTACCTGCGTGGCTACCACAAGTGCTGTCTTGAAGAGGCTTTCCAGCTGGCTGCGCTGATTTACAGGGTGAGGTTTGAGGAGGACAAATCACAGTTCCTCAACTTCACCAAGATGCTGAAGGAGCTCGTTCCTCAGGACCTGATCCGTCAGCTCTCGCCCGACGACTGGAAACGGGTGAGAGCAACACTAGTCCTACTTCAAACGTTCATTTATGACAAGTAAATGCTGTGAACATGCATGTCTTTGTTTCTTCTGCAGCCTGTCGTCACATACTTCAATACCCATGCAGGGAAATCTCGAGAGGAAGCAAAACTGATGTTTCTAGAAATCATTTATAAGTGGGCAACTTTTGGATCTGCCTTTTTTGAAGTCAAGGCAAGTTTGTCACAATATGATGCAATGTTGATTTACCTAAATGTCAGGCAAACAAAATGACATTTTCCTCAATTATAGTATTTGATTTGTTATTTTTTGTAAAATAAACTACATCTGGCTTGATGATGTTTGATATTCGTCCACAGCAATCCTCAGATACAAATTTCCCAGAAGTCCTTTTGATAGCGATCAACAAACTTGGTGTTACTCTCATTGACCCGAAAACAAAGGTAGGTTTACACATTGCCCAGAATAACGTAAGGTAAATAAGCGGTATCTTTAATATATTGTCATTTTAGCCTAAAGTGCAAACTTTACTACATACACTACTTTTCAAGTTTGGGGTCAGTAAATTTTTTTTATGTTTTTGGAATGTCTTATGGGTTTTTTTATTAAAAATACTATAATTAACGCAATATTGTGAAACATTACAAATTAAAAGAACTGTTTTAAATTTGTATACATTTTAAAATTTGTATACATTTTTTCAGCATCATTACTCCAGTCTTGACATGATCATATGATCCTTCGGAAATCATTCTAATATGCAGATTTGGTGCTCAAGATTTCTTATTATTATCAATGTTGAAAACAGTTCTGAAAAAAAATCTGATTTTTTCAGGATTGTTTGACTGTCACTTTAAAACAATTTAATGAGTCTTAATATTAATGTGTATTAATTCCTTTAAAAAAAAATTTACTGAAAAGAAAATGGGAAAACGCCAGACTTCTTATTTACAGTTGATCTGTTTTTTGTCTGTAACATGCTTGGAAGTTTGCACAATAAACATATAAAAAAAAAAAAATGTACTGACCCCAAACTTTCGAATGGTTATTTTATGGAATTTAGTGTATTTTATTTGAGCATTTTGCTTATTTAAATATTGATGTTAAACTTACGTTGCTGTGACATAAAGCCAACTGCCATTTTTTCCTCATTTGCGTCAGCAACAAAACTTTTATTATATACTTTTGTAAAAACCCTTTGGATATTGTTTGAATGGCATTTACTCATTTGTCTGCAGGACATTTTGGGCACACATCCCTTCACCAAAATCTCTAACTGGAGTAGTGGACATACCTATTTCCACATTACCATTGGTAACCTGGTTAGAGGCAGCAAACTGCTGTGTGAGACATCACTGGTGAGTCAGTCATCCCTTACTTCAGTGCTTCCCAACCCAGTTCCTGGAGACACACCAACAGTACACATTTCAAACTCTTCCTATCAAACACAACTGATTCAACTCATCTGATGATCAATCCTTTTCAGTCCTTGGAATATCTACTAATACGCTGATAAGGGAGACATCCAAAATGTGCACTGTTGGTGTGCCTCCAGGAACAGGGTTGGGAAACACTGCCTTACATATAATACTGTGGTGGTACCATGATACAGTGATGGTATCAGATGGTAATACCATGGTACTTTTGAGACACAAATGCTCCAGCTATGCTCCATTATATTAGATTTATAATCATACTTTGCTGTGTGGTTAAATAATACAGTATTTTATCATCCAAATATCCTCACTATTCACAGGGATATAAGATGGATGACCTTCTCACCTCTTACATCAGTCAGATGTTGACTACCATGACCAAGCAGCGCACTTCACGTGGAAACCAGTAACACGAAAGGCTTGGAATAGGCCGTTTACAGACTTCTCACTATTTCTTAGATCCATAATTTTGATACATGAGAATAAACTGAATCTGATTTTAGTGTTGTTACTTTTTCATACTGGAGCCTTAATTGTAAATTGCGAGTTTAATTTATTTTATAGAATTTCTCTGTATTTTAATGTCAATGAAGGACATGTTTCATTGACAGTCAACAAACTTGTTGCCTTTCAGTTGTAGGCCCTCATATGGTTTTTACTCTGACACCAAATTAAAAGTCAGTTAAGTCAGATCAAGTTCCTGATTTCAGTTATTCAATTTGTGGATGATTTGCACGTCTCATTTTGCCAATTGAATGTATTATACAGATTTAGAAATGTTGCAGTATTTGGGTTTGCTTCTTAGCTTAAGACTTCAACACTTGGTTCTCATCCTAGTCATTTTAAAGCACTTTTATTGGTACATAAATGTCATTTAACTAAATCAATGACAGCAACATTTAATTCAGTCTAAAAAATCCTTTTCTGAATACTATTTCTCTTCCTTTGTAAATCTTTGACCAGGTATTGCAGAGATATGTATTAAAATGTATTTTATAAATTAAATGATCAGTATATATAAATGGCCATAATTATTATAATTTCTGCACAATATATTAAGGATAAATGGCTGAATCTTTAAACATAGTTTAATTTATTTATTCTTTTTTATTAATTGGTAACACTTTACAAGTTTTCATTAGTTAACATTAGTTAATTACATTAGTTAACATGAACTAAGAATGAACAATACTTTTACAGCATGTATTATTCTTAGTTCATGTTGATCTACATTTAATTAATGTTGATGTCATTTACTAATACATTATTAAAATCAAATGTATGTGTTAACATTAGTAAATGAACTGTGAACTGAACTAACAATAAACGAGTGTACTTTTATTAAGTAACATTAGCAAAGATGAATGAATACTGTAACTAATGTACTGCTCATTGTTAGTTCATGTTAGTTAATATATTAACTAATGTTAACAAACAAGACCATATTGTAAAGCGTTACCCATTAATTTGTAGTTTGTAATTGGTCATTCTAATTTTATAATGTTGGAAGCTGCTGTTTATAAATAAAACAACATATATGAGATGCCTTGGCTATTTTAATGAATGTCATTTGTTATTCTCATTGATCAATGATTTATGATCATATGATCAGTCATTTGACAATTAGATCCCTTGAATGCAACATGTGAAACCCTATATTTGGTTTTAAAGTAGGTCTGTTCACTAAACACTAAAGAATAATTATTAAAATGTTTTACTAAATAACAATAATAATAATACATTTATTATTTATATACTGGTATTATAGTATTATTAATATTTTGAATCAGCTTTTAGTTTTATATTTTCCATTTTGATTTGAGTTTTAGTCATTTTTATGCACATTTGTCATTGTTATTACTATTGTTTGTTTTTATTTAGCTTTAATTTATTTTTATTTAATTTTTAGTTTAAGTAATTTTAGTGCTTCAGGTTAAATATATTTTATTGCAGTTAGGTGCCAAGGAACATTTAAAAAAAAATAATAATTTCAGCTTTATTTCATTTAGCAAAAACTATATAAATATTTACAACACTATAGTTGAGTAAACTGTAGTTTGTGTAAGATTTTGTAGATTCTTGCAAAACTCAATGTACAACAATATACTCTTGCCAGACTTTAATCAGACTTCAAATAATAATAAAAAATAACAAGATTGTAACAGTTTTCACATTTGAGTAAAAAGTATGTGATTTAATGAGAAAAAAAATCAAAGAGCAAATATCAGTTTAAAAACTGAAAAACTAGATTACGGGCATCATGATTTCAGACAGACACGGATCATATTGCAATAACCAAAGAATCTTTACACTGAATTATATTCTGTGGCTTAATGTTGATTTTGAATCCTACATTAAATTAGAACAAGACAAAAAGGACAAAACATTAGCACAACAATTATTTATGACTTCAGATTCTTACACAATTAGGGTCCTCTCTGGGAGTGATGTTTCATCCAAAACCATGAAATTTATTTTAAATACCACTTAAGATGAAACATAAAACAAATGGATCGTGAAATGCAATAACTGAGGTGTAAGATTAGTCACTAGCATTTGTTAACTGTATGTATCCCATCATATCAGCTCACATGTCTGTCATAAGATATTTTGTGACAATTAGAATTTATAAAATTGTAAGGGTGATTTCAATGTACCACTTAAACTGTGGTTTAAACTGGCTTAACTGAACATCAGTTAGTTGTTTTTTAATATAAGGGGTTAAATATGAACCAACAGTTTTAATCGGGTTCTTCAGAGAGATGGTATCTGCTTCTCAGAGCTGCTCATGTCGGATAAAGACCACACATCATTCACCTCTGTTCATGGGAACATGAAACATGATCAGTTCAGATTATTCTTCATTTATTTGCCTTAATAAGTGGTTTACAATATTAAATGCCTCTTACCTGTCCTGAACTGTCTGTAAGACCCATGTTCAAGTAATGAACTGCTGTCCACACTGCGAGCCAACCCACGCTCCCTCCACCTGGAATACATCATGATTGACAGCCTACAGATTGCCTTTTGTATGGAGTACAGATTGATTTTGGATTGAAGCTACATGTTCAGAGCCAAAGTGAGATGATGTAAATTCTGTGCTCACACTCACCAGTGAAACACAAAAACAATCACAACGAGAAGAAGGGAAGTGATGTCAGTGAGAGTCCACATAAGCATGTACTCATCTGGTGTCTAAGAGAGAGAGGAAAACCACAGGAAAAAAACTGAATGAGAAGATGAACAAATCCCTGACAACTGTAGATGTGTGTCATTTACCATGAGAAAGAGCGGTCTTTGCAGGTTCTTGAGGATGTGAACAGCATTCGTGGCTACGGAATGAGCCCCTGCACACCAGGCTAGAGAATACAGCCACGGCTCGCTGATCACGTACAGGTTGGTGCTGATGTTGGCAGCAGCGTATTTTCTGTTTGATTAAAGGTCACACAACAATGCATGACATTTATGTGTGACATATATTATATAAAGTATATTTGGGGTCTCGTATGCTCACCAAGTAACAGTAAAAACAGTAATATTGTGAAATATTATTCCAATTTAAAATAACTCTTTTCTATTTTAATATATTTTAAAATGTAATTTATTCCTGTGATGGGAAAGCTATATTTTTGGCAATTACTCAAGTTTTTCAGTGTCACTTGATCCTTGAGAAATCATTCTAATGTGCTGATTTGATGCTCAGGAAATATTTATTCGATTCTTTGATGATTAAAACATTCAAAATATTTGTTTTGTTTTAGATGGATAGATAGGTAGATATATATGATGTATATATATATGAAGAGTTCAGATGCAAAAGCCTCTAAATGCCATCTGAAATTTTCTTATAGAATGATCATTTTTATCAAGCTTGTATATTAAAATTCAATAATTTCACTTAAGTGGCAATGAAGATTACCTATTAATTGTCATTTAAGTGAAATTACTGAACTTAAATATTCAAGCTTGATAAAAATTATCATTATATAAGAAAATTTCACATGGCATTTAGAGGCTTTTGCATCTGAACTCTTCATATATATATATATATATATATATATATATATATATATATATATATATATATATATATATATATAGTGTGCATCTTTTTTAGCTTATCTCTTGAACCTGATTTCTTTCTCTGACATGGAGCTGTAATGGATGTTGAGTCTGGCTATGTGTCTGAGCTGAAGTTCCTCCACTGGTGCTTGTTCGCCTGTTGTCTGTTGTAAATTAGGGTCGATTTCTTGTACAAACTCCCTGAGCTCTGGAGGCAGCCACAGTACCTAGGTAAAAATGCAATAAACATATATAATCTAGAATCTACAATAATATAATCTGCAATCTACACAAAAGTCACCTTTTGAACTTTCCAAAAATGCAACAATGTAATGGCACACCTGACTGGAGTGAATGGATGACTCGTTCTGGATGACGTCCAGGGTGCGGGATATCCAGGCATCTCTATATGGGTGACCCCTGGGCGGCCGGTACAGATCAAAGATCACTAGTTTCCCATATTGAGCAGCCAATTCCAGAAAGGCCCTCAGTGTGCACACAGACTGATTCTGAGCCTGCAAGCGCTCATCTGCGCTCAGAGATGAGGCTGTTCCAAAGGGGTCTTGCTGAGTGGGAAACAACAATACTCTTTGATTAATGTTTAAAGGTGGTTTTAAGCAACAAAAATATAATCTAGATAACAACTAATTATTTTTTCAAGAGAAAAAAAGCTTCCCGCAGCCTAACAGAGAAGAACCAGGATCCAGCGTTGAGACTCTGCAGCTCTTTCCACGTAAACATGGCAGGTGAGGTGTGTGTCCAGTTAGGAAACACGTCTTTTACATTAGTTGTCCTGCGTAGGTTCTTATCGTGCATGAGGAAAGGAACTCCATCATAACTGCAGCAAGAGACAAAACAATGTTATTGAGGACTTTTTTCCATTTTAAATAACACAGACTTTCTATAGAGCTGACCTGATAGTGACATCGGTCTCCAGACCATCAGCTCCAGCTGCCAATGCCTTCTTAAAAGACATGTAGGTGTTTTCAGGGGCAAGCTGAGAAAAGATACCACAGAGGCATTGCTTTTTTCTTCAGTCTGACCATGGTACACTGCATGTCTGCTACATCCTGTACTACTACAGTCTTGATATAATAATTGTTTTGGAAATACTGAACTAATAAATCACATCATCACATATCACATTAAACTTGGAAAGAAGTATTTTAACCTAAAAACTTTAATCAAATGTTAGTGCTTGAACCTGAAAAGCCTAAGAAGAAGAATGAAGTGTACCATTGGTGCTCCCCTGTGTCCAATTAAAGCAGGAGCTGATCCCAGACTGCTCCTCTCTTTAATGCAGGGCGAGTGCATGCCCAGAGGAACCAGGTAAAGAGACACTAGAACAGTTATATACAGCACCATCATGGCCATCCGTCTCACTTAAACAGACAAGGGCACATGTGAATTCACAGTAATAATATGCACTTTCTCTGACATAAGCTGCATCAGAGTGGTGCTATTTTTTAAAGTCTTTCCTTTTTACAAGATATTTTGAAAATAGATTATGCATGATCAGGGCTGTACAGTTACATATATAAAAAATTGGTCTGTGCAATGAAAAAATTTACCACAGTAGCACATGTGTGATAAAGGTTGGCATGTGTGTGAGACAGATACGCTTTATTGTGTGAAGTGAGCATTTGTTGTGTGCTTGTTTGTGTGTTAGATTAATCTAGGGCTGCACAATTAAATGGATAGTTAACCCAAAAATGAAAATTGTCATCATTTACACACCCTCATGTTGTTCCAAACCTGTATGAGTTCCTTTTTTATATTGAACACAAAAGAATATATTTCAAAGAATATTGGTAATCAAACAGTTGGCGATAGATAGCCATTGACTTCCATAGTAGGAAAAAAATAGTCAATGGAGCTCCTCAACTGTTTGGTTACCAACATTCTTTAAAATATCTTCTTTTGTGTTCAACATAAGAAACTCATACAGGTTTGGAACAACATGAGGGTGAGTAAGTAATGACAATATTTAAATTTTTGAGTGAACTATCCCTTTAACCCGAAATTCACTGAGATCAGAGAGGATCGATTGGTTTGCAGTAAATGCTGCTTCATCTTTGGAAGTGCTGTGAATTTGAGTCACTTATAATGTGCATTTGACAAGCAACAGATTTTTTTTTTCATAATAAATTAATACTTATAATAAAACTTTAGACCTTTCTAATGATTTATAGGAAAATGAAGCAGTATTTTCAAGTGCTAAATCAAGGATGTTGTTTGGAGACTGATTAGTGATTGGGCTTTATAAACAAAATGTTAAGCAAGAGGTGTTACGTTTCTGCAGTCTGCCATTTTTGGCAAATAAAAAAAAATGTTTGTGTGAAAAGGTTTGGATTTTGTGTGCCCTGTATGGAACATTAATGTTTTTTGTCAGTCACATGCCTGTTTAAGAGATGAACTGCACTACTTCTGGTTGTTTTCAGAGATGGTCACAGACCTTTTTATACTCGTGTTATATTGTGTGGCCCGGTGCATAATATATTTAAACTCATTCTTACCTCTCATATTGAGCCGGAAGACATGAAAGCCTACCGGCCAAGATAATAGAGTCATTAAAACCACACCACCTATGTGTAGATATGGGGCAGTTACCTGGCAAATGGGAATTGGGAACTTTAATTAAAAATATCACAGTGAATTTACTCCAATATCAATATTATATAGTAGTAGATAATAAACCTGCCTGAAAAGATAAAAGCACAGTCTTCCACTCCTTGCTCCATAAATCTGTGAGAACAGATGAGGCCACAATGGAGAGAATCAAAGTCACTGAGATCCCAATCTATCACAAGAGATTTCATCAGTCACAAGTGTGAACCATAAAGTCTCTTGATGTAAAGACTTTCAGTAGTTACATAGTTGAGATGAAGTTACCTTGTGACACCAATGTAAATATAACCTCTGGCCTTCTGAGAGAAGACAAACTGCCAACAGCTGTGAATATTAACATATTTCTTAACAGCAAATTATCATATGGACCTTTTAGTAACTTGTTATTGTGACTTAAAGCTTAAAAAGCAAACCACATTGACAATAATACAATAAGTACATTTAATATGTCACGTCTATACAAATCTATAATAGTGATTTCATAACTGTGGGGTTTTGTAAAGAAATTAGGTCAAAACTGTAGTAATGAGAATGAATATTCTTAAAGCACATACCAGCAGAACAGCAACATAAGTGAACAGAAAAACAGCAATAATCAACAACACAATAGACCATGGAAACCAGAAGCCCAGATTTCCAAAATTAAACCTGGAGACAAAGCAAGAGAATTATTACTTTAGTGTATCTCTCAGTTAAATTACCCAAGTTGAGAGGTCTTTAATAAATTACACATTCAGCTCAAATGATTAACTATTAAAGGACTGTTCCATGTTAAAAACAACTTTGTTTAAACAAAATGAACAGTAATGTGTAACCAAAAGAAGTCAATGAATCATTTAAAATATATATTTTATGTGACACAAACCAGTCAAAGTCATTGTAGTCATTCCGTGCTTCACTCCAAAAGTACAGGAACACCAGACAGAGACAAAAGGTCAGAACGATCAGAGCAAAACTGCAACACTCCCGCTGCAAAACAGTTTTTAAGCCATTACATAACACATAAATCTAGCTAACTATCGTTGCATTTTAAACCTGACCTAAATATTACAATAATAATCACAAAAGGACACAAAACTTAAAAGTAGGCTATTTTTGTGAGAAAAAAGGCCAGTGTATATTGAGCCTACTCATTCTGTAAAGGTTCTTATTTGCTTTGATCAGGTGAACTTGTACAAGTAAAGTTAACAGCTTCATTTGTAATGATCTGAGCATGTGCATTGTGAGTTAGAATGAGAGCACCTTAGAGCAGCAACAGTGTCCAGGCTGAGCATGTGTGCGCTGGGAACGTCTCCACTGGCAGCCGTAGAGTCCAGCTAGACAGGAGACAAAGAGCTGGTGCTCATAACGCTGAAGCAATCTCTGGCGTGCCACTTTCAGCTTTCCCGACTTCAGTTGGGTTACCTCGGCCGGTGCAGTGCCCATAAGCAAGACAAATGGGGGTTCTGTCGATGTATAAACATATGATTATTTTCACCCCTAAATAATTTTGCAAAATGTAAAAGAAGTTGAGATGATGTAATGAATAACCAATGTGCTATATTATATATAATGCAACTGTGTAATATTGTCTTTTGCTTTTGCTATATTTTATGCCAGTGTATAGTTTCCAGTTGCACAATTGTAAAAACTTAATTAATAAGACAATATGCAAGGCTGATTATACAACATGGTCCCCTCATCCTGTACAAAAACCTAATAATGATGGAATTTCTCCAAATGTAACAGGGTAAATTACTCACAAAAAATACTTTATCATTCTTCAGCCTAATAAGTAACGTTAGCCCCGCCCAAACGTATGCATTCGTTGAATTTGGATGAGAGTTGCCTCCGTTTTTTCAATTTTCATTGACATTTGTGGGGTAAAAAAAAAAAGTATCCATAAAGGTAATTGTGAATTCATAAAGACCATTCTACATCCCACATCTATTCATAAACTTTGAGTCCACGGAGATAAACAAAACAAAAACACATTAGCCAACAAACTTGTTTACACTTTACAGAATCGCTGTCATCTTCACAGTATGGTTTTCGTATCGAATTTTTGTTATTATGAGAATAGGTAACGATAAACAGCCCAATGTCTCACCGAATGTCAGAACCCGGTCGCCGTCATATCATAACCAAAAAACTACGCCGGGATCTCTGTCCGTGTCCGCTTTACTCCAGTGAAAGGAAATACCTCCCGTAGCTTCTTGACTGGCCGTCGAAGAGTGTGGCGCTGCTTGGATAATGAGAGTGTGAAAAATACCCAGTTCTAGAATCCCTGCGTTTGTGTTTCAGAACGGTACTATTGTGCGTCAGTGTCTGTTAAATGTTACTGTGAATTTGCATAACAAGAGGGGCGCTTTGCACTTGCGAGGCGTAGCCTACTTTTTTGTGTGGTTGTTTAGTCTTGGCGAACTGAAATGATATATTTTAAAATTTTCTATAAACTGATAAATATATGAATAATAAGTTGAGCGAAAGTGTTAATAAGTATGTAGGCCTTTCATAAGTAAATAGGATGCAGCATAAGTATTTCATTAAAAGCAAGCAATTTCACGAAGCCTTAAACAAAAACAGAAGCTCTATTGAATAACAAACAGCAATTATACGCATCTTAAAAGACACAATGTTACAGGCTACTTGAAGAAAATAAGCTGGAGGGGGTTGGGAGTATAAACTTCTGAGTTCAGTTTAGTTCACTGTCCTTGACAAGAACTCTTGTCCATCCTGTAGGCAGTTATCCAAGGTAGCCTACTATCTCTTCACAATCAAGAAGTTTTTCACAATCAAGTGGTTCCACTGTGTGTGCAGAGACAAATTACTCTTGGCAAAATCAAGGCCACCCTCTGGACATATAACACCTCTGTGAATTTAATTGGTAGAGATTAACCTAAAATTTAGGTTTAGGGATAGGGTTATAACCATAGGTTATAACTTGGGTAGGGTTAGGGTGTAGCTGGACCTTCAAGCTCCACCCATTATACCCAGAGAAGGGTAGCTGCAAGTCAGTCTCCACCCATTGGCTCTATAATGAGCAGTATAAAGCACACATACATCTCAGAGATGTCTATTGGATGTGCGTGTTTACATCTGGAAGATGTATTTTTTAGTGTGTTTGCTCATCTGCAATATGCCTCTAGGACGTTTCCTGTCAGACGTTAAATAGAGATTTATAAAACGTCTTTAAGATGTCTATGATTTAGAATGTTAAACTGACATCTTAAAGACGTCTCATATGTTTGTACACAGCAAATGCTGTCTAGATGAAGCGCTCTTTAACAGACATCTTGCAGATGTATATATGTGCTATCTGACACTTCTTGCTCAAGTTTTTCTTACTATATTATTTCAATTGAGCATCTGATTGTATTTATGCTTTTCTGAACTCACATTAAAGTGCTTTACTAACTATAAAATTGCAAGGTGGTCCAGGGCTAGTTGTCACACTTTTTATTCCAGTGAATAGCTTACTTCTATTTTTGTCTAGGTAGTTTTATTTGTAAAAAAAACATTTCTGTATATAGCAAAAAATAAATAAAAAAAATTCACCATTATTGGCCCGGAAAAAGATTCACTTGAACAAACTCATTGAACAAAGTTCATTGAATGCACAATAGTGGGACACCCCAACCTCCCCATAGTTATTAGCAATTTTATGTTTTTGAGTGTAACAAGGTTTAAAGGATCAGGGAAGGAGGCGGGAACCGGCAAACGATCAACGCAACTTTAATGACAAAATAATCAAACAGAAAAACAAAAGTAAAACAGCAGCCCCTCACGGACGACTGTTGCATATAAACATAATAAAACACAACATAAATGTCCCAGCCAGGCCTGGTTCTCTGTCGTCTTGCACTGTCGTCACTCCTCCTTTTATCCTTCCGGAGGTCCTCCGTGAGATTTTAGACGGGTGTGGCAGGTGACGTTCATCTTGGCCCGCCCTGCTTGCAACATTGAGCTTGAACACTAGAGTGCTGCAGTGATGACATTTTTGTTAGCATTCTTGTTCCCTCAACAAAAACCTAATAGGATTTTTCCCATAGGCTTTGAGACTAAAATGGTGCTAATTCTAATTCGTTTCCAGGTTTTGGCCAACAAAAATACGACATCTAATATAATAGGAAAATCATATCTTTAATATGATATATGTTGTACATAATAACAACTGGGGTATACATTACAAACTTTGAGTTCAGCATAAATTATAACAATAGAGTAGGTTAGGCTACTCTTTTCAATATAGCCTAAGAGTTGTAGTCCTACACTCCATGTTACATGTCAGCTTGATCACTAATAAAATGTCATGAAACATTTTGAATCTACAAATAATTATAATAATATTAGAAAAAATAAAAATCTAGAACATGGTTTAATGGCTGTTACCTTTGCTTTATGCAAATTAAAATTTCCATGCAAAATTAACAATTGTGTAGTGTCATCAACTATGGAAACGCCAGAGATAAAGTGTAAAACAATCATCATGGGTTCGTCTATTTTAAATATTTTATGAAATGGATAGGACGATATATTAAAATCTGGTTTTGAATGTATTAGTATCGCTGGGCGCCAGTGAACTGAGTGAAGAATGGGCACACTAGCACAAAACCCGTCTATTCAAAGCCACGCCCACAGAGTCAGCGCTACGTGCTTTAAAGATGGCGGCATGTGTGAGTGTGGGATCTGATGTTTTTATTAGCCTCAACTTTGTGATTTGAAGTTCTGTATTTAGGTAGACGGTAAACTTCAGGTTTCTGTAGATCGCTTAGACTCGCGCTCTCCGTCGTAGGGCAGATAGACGGGGATGTGATTGGTCACTGCGCTTGGAGAGTTAGAGTTGGTGGACAGTTTGACACGCTAAAACTGACAGCTGTAATCAGCTAACTTAGCTGTTCACGAAACCTTCAGCAAATGTGACCTTCTGTGCGTCCAACACTGCGTAGCCAGTAGGCGACAACCAGCTAACGTTAGTCAGATCACATTCGTAGGTTTAGAAAGATTAGGTGCTTAGTGCTTTGCCATTGTTATCAGGTGACCTGCGAGTCTCTGAATGCTGCTGGTTACATTAACTTGCAAACCTTACAACCCCATAGATAAATCAGTTGTGTGTGTTTAGTGAAGTTTGTGTTGATTTTATTTATTTTGCCAAGAACCTCCAGCATTTTCAAGCTCATAAAGCCCCTTTAATGACTTGCTCTGGAAAAGTAGTTTTGACTGGTGGTCTGTCTGTTTGAACAGGACAGGATTCAAGCCCTGAATGACAGGAAGAGCTGCAAAATTCTACATTAAGTTAAATAGTTTTTCCCCTGACCATTTCTCCAATACTATTTTGCGGTAGTAGAATGCTATCCCGAGCTTTAAGGAAAACTCTTTATGGAAATCCTATAGTGGCGGGTTTCACTGGGAGCTACTGTAGTCGTCTGTGTTTTCATCAGACCGCCGCGTGTAAAGTTGCTTCGCAAGCTGAATGTGGCTTCAAACCTGCGAAGGTGGCGGTTGTGACTAAGACCACACGATATGAATTCGAGCAGCAGAGCTATCGATATGCGGGACTGTCGGAGGAGGATCTAAAACAGCTGGTAAGCAGACGCTTGTGAAGAGGTGAATACACCTGTTTATCTGTGTATTGATCAAATAACGTTACACCGGTTTATCTTGTTACAGTACGTTTAAGGGTGCTGTATTAAAACGGACATAAAAGTATCTTAAAGTAATAATAACTACATATTGTTGGCTTTACTTATACATTTGGGGAGGCAACATTCAAAATCATGTCCCAGTTACACTTAATGTTGTCACATTTTCCTGGTTAATGTTGTCACATTTTCCTGGTTAAAAAAAAACAATACATAAAATTACATAAAAAAGAAACCAAATGCAAATCTTTGTTGTATTTTTACATTAAAAATGTCATTAATGTTCTATTTATTAAAACCAAGTAGTTAGTGTTTTTAAGCATTTTTTACATTTATTTCAAAATAACAATTTACAAGGCAGCAATATTTTAAACAATATATTTTATTTGTGAACTGATGTTCAGCTGTTCTTTTTAATAGTCAACTTATTTTTGGATCATCAGTCACAGACAAGATGTACCTTTAATTTCACCAAGCTGATCGCTCACTAAAGCTCCCAGAGTCATCATGTTTTCAGGCCATTTCAAGTTTGATTTTGATGTGACATAAAGCGGTGATGTCTGACTGAGTTGTTTATTGACTTTTTAATTAGTCTTCCCATCAACACCATCATTTTGTTCATTCAGACTGATTCGTGAACGTGCATGAAAACAAGAGGCGGGATTTATCGCACAAACCAATCATATCCAATCATAGCTCAATGGAGGCATTGCCTCCTCTCATGTGACTTTCCCTCATTCATTCTCACTTACCCACTAAACCCACTGCACGCTTTAGGTGGGTCTGTTAAAACTCAATGGACTCAGGGGAAGCAAGAGAGACACAAACTCCAGCTGTAACTTTACCTGCTAGTGTCACTGTTGGACAGTGTTACTTTAGAAAAAAAGAGTGATTTATACCCTATTTAATGTCACACTTTGTAATATTTGCTTTGTTTTATTTTTGTAATATGGGTTATTTTTCGTACAATTTTTTGAGGAGGCACTGCCTTTCTTGCCTCCTCGGAGGAAATGCCCCTGATTTTAACCCGCTATTCGAAAAACCCAAATGACTTGCTTCCGGGTTGACCTACAAATTGACGTCATAATTAAACAGTTCTATCCACCTTATTTTTCAATGCGGAAGTAAGCTATTTTCTGTGAATGTGCAAGACTTCCAGTTCATTAGCCGCTATAGGGAAATAACGAGAAGAATAACAAAGTGCCGTTAATGGTAAAGCAAGTTTGCGGTACAAAACAGCGTGTTTATAATTAAGCCACTACATTAGGGAAGAAATACCAGTCTGCAATATCAAGTAGCATAACAAGCTTTTTGTACAGCTAAAAATAACTGGAAGCGGATGACACCGGAAGCCAGACACATTAAATTTACAAATGGCCATGGACACTCTTACATGAAAAATAAGATGGATAAATTCTGCATTAAGGCATTTTCATTTCAGACTTTATGTAAAAACTTTTACATAATCTTAAAACACATTTTAAGATGTTAAGGAATAAAGTTTCCTTTAAAACACATGAACAATTCTCGCCATTCAAAATCAATCAGTTGGCGATGATTGTCATTTGTAAATTTCCATACTGAACTGTAGGCCTAATATAACTGAACTGAATATAAGACTAAATATGCATACATACAAACATTAAAGTATTTTTAAAGCGTAGCGAGATTGACTCGATTACGTCATTGGCAGTGCTTAATTGGAGTGGACGGAGCTAAAGCTTATTTGGCCTGTGTTTTTTTTTTTTTCGTCTCTCTGATTGGTGTAATTTTCGGTATCATGGGTAATGTAGTTTTTCACTTGGAATACGCTCTATGCACGAACGCTGCTGACGTATATCATCTGCTGACGCTGATGGCTTTAACAAAATCATCGACTAACAACTTGGCTATGTTGTTCATAGTAGGTTTATGTTGAAAGGTTTAAAATTATCGTTCAAAATCAATTCCCTGATGGAGAAAATGAATGTGATTTTTATTTCCGGAACCTGACTGTTGCACTCTGTTCTTTTGGTGTGATTTACTTGTTACTTTTTTATTAACATGGGTAATGACATATTTTTATCACTGTTAAACATGATCATGTTAAAAAAATCAATCCTCCTATGGAAAAAATTAGTTTTTTACTTCTGGAACCACCCTCACTTTCTCCTCCCCTCCCTTTCTCCATATGTTTACTGAAGACATTCATATTTAGCTGTTAGATATAAATATTAATATCTTCATTAAAATATTTATATCTGTAGGGGTTAACTTTCGTTTTACCTAAAACTTTTTTACTTTACCACTGTTTTCTGCCTTCTGTTTTCTGACAGTGTTTAATTATACTGCTCAACAAAAGAAGTCTGTTAATATTTTACCCCCCTTTCCTGTTGGTACTATTGTTAGCTCAATTCAGTAGCAAGCAAAATGGGCTTAGAGTATTTAACAGTCCACCAACAATGCCTGCAGCAAAATTGTATTAAGAAGTCCAGAGTCCAACTAACTCCACACAATGTTAAAAGACTGTTTATTTTTACTAGTGATGATATTTTCAAGAAGCAATACATTGTTTATGATATTTAATCTGTCGTCTTCTTGTCATCACAGCTTGCCCTAAAAGGATCCAGTTACAGTGGGCTTCTGGAGAGACACAATATACACACCTTTAATGTTGGACAGATTGTGGACAGTCTACAGTAAGATGACACTCAGAAATGGAAATTCTGACAGTATTTGAAATAATTTTCAAACAATATTCAAACAAGACTTTCCTTTCATCTTTGTAGGAAACAGGGGATTGAGGTGCGCATTGTAAAAAGAGGAGAATATGACGAGGACACAGTACGATGGGCCGATGCCATTATCTCTGCTGGAGGTAAAGCTCAGGTGTTTGGTTTTTATACTTGATTGTTTAATTGTGCACCAGTTGACATATGTGAGATGCTTTCACAGGACTCTATGCAAGTGTGTATATAGGGCCTAAAATTAACCCTCGCCAAATGCGAGCAAAAATCTGTGTTGGCGAGTATATGAAGCGTGTCAATCGCCTTTTGGCCGGTAACATTCTTAAAAATTCTAACAATGCAAAATTGTGAGAATGTGAAGAACATGAGAACATGTGAGAAGCTCTCTTTCACATCTTTTTGCACTTGAAAAGACATATTCAAACAAAATGATGTCAAAATGCCCATCTTGGGAAGTATCCATGTAAACTTAAGAGTCTTTAGTGAATAAACAGTATACAGATTCTTAAACTCTTAAAGTTTTAGCAGCCTAATATTTCTAATATAAGAACAATCATTCATCTTGGTTGAATAACTTCTGTAACTTTAATAAGGATTAATCTGTTTTATGGCTGGTAAAAAAAAAAGATGGCCGGTAAAGTCACCGGCCATTGGCAGGTTTGGCAAAAAGTTAATTTTAGGCCCTGCATATACATTTTATTTGCGTGTGTTTGTAAAATTCTAACAGACATTATTTCATAGGTGATGGAACCATGCTACTTGTTGCCAGTAAAGTGTATGATAAGAACAAACCTGTATTGGGGGTCAATACAGACCCAGAAAGGTAATAAAAACTAGCCTATAGTGAGTTTAAGTTTATGGTAACACTTTACTTAAAGCCCTTATCCATAATGCATTATAAAGGTGTTCATAATGTTATAATGCATTATATATTTTCATAAATAATTGTAACCAAGTTAAAATGTATCATAATATTTGCAGATCTGAAATTGGTTGTTTGTCATGTGTTTCAATGCATTATACTTTCTACAGGTATGTTAAATGAATATATAAGTATTATAATGTATCAGAACTGTGGTTACAATTATTCATGAGACCATACAGTGCCTTATAAGGTGCATTACATGGCATAATTGATGCATTCAAATTCTTTTATAATGCATTATACTTAAAGGCTATAAGTTAAGTCTTACCAAGTTTATTTGTTTCATAATGTACATGTGTTTTTGTATATGAAGGTCAGAGGGCCACCTGTGTTTACCTGTGCACTATACACAAGCCTTTTCTGAGGCCTTACAGAAACTCAGGAAGGGTGAGTTCAGGTAGGTACTTCTTATTTACTCTTGCTTCTAGTCTGCAGTAATCCAATTTGCTATATAATCCAATTTGCAATCAGTTGTTTTCTTCTATGCTTCTTGCTAAAGTACTCTGCAAAAGACTATTTTATTTATATAGCACATTTCAATTCACAATTCAGAGTACTTTACATTTAAAAAAGGAATACAAAATAATGATAAAATCATAATACATGTTTAAGAAGTAAAATAAAAAATTTGAGGAGAACAAAGGAGAAGAAAAGAGAAAAGATTAAATGATTAACATGGTAACACTTTATTTTAAGGTGACAGTTACATTGTACTTACTCAAATAAGAGTTATATTAATTAACTACATGTACTTAAAATAGAGTTATGGTTAGGATTAGGGTTTGGTTCAGGGTTAGTTACTTGTAATTATGCATAATTTAATGTTATGGTTCAGGGTTAGTTACTTGTAATTATGCATAATTTAATGTTATTACTATTGTAAGTACATGTAGTAACACCTTAAAATAAAGTGTTTCCGACAGTTTAAGTGCTATTTAGCAAGATTGAACCTGACCAATAAGAGACCACTTCAGAGCTGCTAAGATCTACCCATTTTTGGAGTCGCCTGTTTCATTCTAATCATCATTGTACCTGCTTCATGCCGTCAATATTTTCCCATTCTATCTTCACCAGGTGGCAGTGGCGTCAGCGTATCCGTATGTACTTGGAGGGCACCGGGATCAACCCGACTCCAGTGGACCTGCACGAGCTGCAGCTGAGCCTGGAACAGCACAGCAAAGCACACCGGATCACCACTGAGACTGAGTCCCGTACTACACATTATTATCTCAACCAAACATTCCTCTCTGCTGCTCTACTGTATCTCACAAATACTGGCAAAAATGTTCAGCTCATATTTCAGAGCAAAATTAAGGAGAAAGGATGATTTGTGCTACTTTATTACAGTAATGTGAATGAGTTTTTAATTTCTTGCAATAAAATAATGACATTTTTGGTGCTTAATTATTGCAGAAAATATAAAATATAATTTAATTAAATTAAGTATTATGATATATATAACATACACACACATATATATACAGTATATGTATGTGTGTGTGTTGTATGTGTATATTTAATCTTTTCATTTGTAATTTTTATATATAGTAAATCTTTTTTCAGTTTTATTTTCAACAATACTCAAGCACATTTTCCCCAAAATGTCTCATTATTGTATTGTAAAAAAAACCCCTTCTCATTACTGTAGTACAGTAATGAAAATCAGCACAGCATATACAGTACTGTGCAAAAGTCTTAGGCATGTTAATATCCCCCCCCCAAAAAATGGTTTTAAGTCAGTTACTTATATCTTTCGCTGTAGTGTGTCAGTAGGAAATATCAGTTTACATTTCCAAACATTCTTTTTGCCATTAATTGTAATAAACCAGTGAGATTTCTGTATGCACAAGGAGTCTGACAACAGCCAGGATGATCTGATCTCACCATCATCGAGTCCGTCTGTGATTACATGAAGAAACAGAAAAAACTAAGACAGACTAAATCCAGAAGAACTGCGGGAACGTCTCAGAGACGCTTGAAGAAACCTTCCTGCAAAGCTACCTGAAAAACTATGCGCAAGTGTACCTGGACAAAAGCCGTTTTAAACGCAAAGGGTCGTTACACCATATATTGATTTGAATTAGTTAATAGAAGTTAAATCATAAATAAATTCAATTTGTGATTTTATTTTTGAAAGCATTCTCACTTTACAGCATTTTAACACAAGTGCCAGTACTTTTCACAGTACTGTAGCTTTGCATGAAGGTTTGTTCTTCAAGCATCTTGGAGACGTTCCCGCAGTTCTTCTGGATTTAGTTTGTCTCAGTTTTTTCTGTTTCTTCATGTAATCACAGACGGACTCGATGATAGTGAGATCAGATCATCCTGGCTGTTGTTAGACTCCTTGTGCATACAGAAATCTCACTGAATTACAATTAATGGCAAAAAGAATGTTTGGAAATGTAAACTGATATTTCCTACTGACACACTACAGCGAAAGATATAAATAACTGACTTAATGAAAAAATATTTCACAATATTTCTGTTTTTGCTGTATTTTGGATCAAATAAATGCAGCCTCAGAGAGCAGAAGAGACTTCATAAAAAAAAAATTCTTTGTGAGGTTCACCCAAACAGGGTTATTATATTTATAGTACATTGATTTTATTGTCAGTTTCATTTAAAATTTTAATTTGATTAGTTTTAAGTCAAGTCAAGTCATCTTCATTTATATAGCGCTTTTAACAATGTAGATTGTTTCAAAGCAGCTTTACAGAGATAAACGTATAATTTAAGGTAAGATTGTTTTGGCTTTATAGTGGTTCTTTAATAAAGTTATTTTCCAGCTAAGGTTAGTTTTGATTGATTCGCTTCGGTCGCAACGATCATTAGTTATTAAATTAGGGGCCGCTAAGACGACGCCATTCTCTCTACACAAACTTTAAACGCGAACCTGTGAGAAACGCTGGTGGCGTTCACATGCGCATTAAGAATTGGTTCTATAGTTACGTGCGTTTGAATATATGTGCGCAGGTTTGTAATTCCCTACAAACCAAGCCTAAACAAAGTACTGGTGTTTCCTTATAATTTTGATACAGAATTTTATTTTATTTTATCAATTTGGGGTAGATATGCGAATTGAGTTTTCCCGACGACGCTTTATCTGTAGAGTGGTAAAGGGATCCTCCATAGGGAGTTTCTGAGTTTAGTTTCTGAGTTATTTAGAGTTTTATTTTTTAGTATTTTAAGGCTTATAATGATAATGCACCTACTGGTATCATTTGAAAATATGTATCTGTTAAATTTCCCAATACATTCATGTCTACTGGCATTTCATGTTTCATGACTAATTCCATTAACTATTGTTAGAGGAGACAACAACGATATCATACTTTTGCGACAGGTACGACACACGACAGTTCTAAAAGGCCTCACCTACTCCCTGTCCGAGGGCTCAATGAGATCTTCATCGGGGAGTCTCTGTCCTCCAGGTATATATCCCTGCCCTCCTGTCTGTGATGTTGTGGAACCAGTCGCCAACCATGTCCTAAGGACACTGCACCTCATCAACCACGTTTCCTCCTTCACTTCATGCATCCCCCCATCTCCCCTTACTTGTGGATTTCTGTTTGCCACAGGGTGAAGTATAAATCCTACAAACCCCATCTTACCCTCTCGCTTCATAGGGCTTCATACTATGAAATCTCCATTGATGACGGGCCGTGGGAGAAACAGAAGAGCTCAGGGCTCAGCATTTGCACTGGAACTGGATCTAAAGCCTGGTGAGTCAAAGCATTACTTGACTGAAGTGATCTGAGATGATCTTATATTGTTGTTACCAAATCATTGTTCTTCCTTCATCCAGGTCATACAATATTAATAAGCTTGTGGAGCAGGCCGTGGAGGATGTCCTTAGAATAGGTTAGAAACACAAAAAGTAAAAAAAATAAAAAAATATTTGTGCTATGACAGCACAGTTTACAATCGACAGTCAGTACAAGTATGATTTAGATGTTTTTGTATCTTAGGAAAATCAAAAACTGGTTTGGATGTTCCTCTAAATCGGGAGTTCATTGCGAGTGGTGAGTTCACAATAGAATATCTGGTAACACTTTACAATAAAGTTCCTTTTGTTAACTATATTAGTTAACATGAACTAACAATGAAAAATACTTGTAAAGCATTTATTAATCTTAGTTGATGTTAATTTTAGTATTTACTATTGTTATAAAAATCAAATGTGTCTGGTAATATTATTTAAGGTACCTGAACTAACAATAAACAGTTGAATTCTTATTAACTGACGTTAACAAAGATTAATAAATACTGTTACAAATGTATTGATCATTGTTAGTTAATGTTTGTAATGCATTAACTAATGGAACCTTATTGTAAAGTGTTACCGAATATCTTTTTTAAAAATTGTATTAGTAAATAAGTGTAATTTGTATTTTAAAATGACTTTTTATTGTTTTAATTCTGTTAAATTATTTAACTTATAAAAGTAATATTCTGCCATTTAAATAATTTTCTCTCTTTGTGTTAAGTGACTGAAACATACAATGAGTCTCTAATCTTCGGCCCAGAGGAGGACAAACTTTTCTTCAGTATAAGGGAGCCTATAGTCAACAGAGTATTTTCCAATAGCCGACAAAGAGGTTTTGCCAAAAAGTACGTTTTCATTTCTATCCTCTCACTACTTTGGTTAAATGTTGCAAAATATCTGCATTATTATATTAACTCTTTCCCCGCCATTGACGGAAATTTCTGTCATTTGTGAGAAAACGCTTCCCCGCCATTGATGGAATGTTCCAGTGTTCCATATTTTCACTGTTAGGGGGCGCTATTACACACCTTTTGAAAGAGCACTGAATCTCCTGACCAAACACATTTGAAGAATTTTTTGTTGTTTAAAAGCAGAGAGTCTGTTTTTTTCTTTTGATGTTTTGCATGTTTAGATATTCATACAACAAAATATTCTGGGGCCGTGAAAATGATCAAAAACGCTGGCAGGGAAAGAGTTAATATTAATCTCGGTTAAGATTAACTTCTACATATTTTAACATTTGTAAAAAAAAAAAAAGAAAAAAAAAAAAAAACATTTTATGTTTGTTCATAATACATTACTAATTAACAATAGTATATTCATAAAATTTACAGATTGTAGGTTGTTAAATTGTTTATTGTTAGTTCATAATACCTAATCCATTAACAAGTCAAACCTTATTTTAAAGTGAATAATTCTTCATACCCCTGGTTTCACAGACAAAACTTAAGCCTAGTCCCAGACTAAATTGCATGTTTGAGCTGTTTTAACTGAAAGCAGCTCACACTGACATTTCTTACAATATGTCAGTGCCATTGTTTTGACTTGATGCACACCAGTAATAAGACACGTTTATAAAAGCTACTTAAATGTCCTAATTGAACTAAGGCATAATCCTGGCTTAATACAAGCCCTGTCTGTGAAACCAGGCCCATATATTTTTGACTAAAAGGCTGTTAAAAATTATGTGATAACGTTAATGCTAACGTGCTTGTTTTCTATAGGGTTTGTGTCCGCTCAAGGTGCTGGGATGCCTGCATGGTGGTGGATGGTGGGACGTCCTTCGAGTTTAATGATGGTGCCATTGCTACCATCAGCTTAAATGAGGACGACCTGTTGCGAACTGTCATTCTTGATTAAATCATTTGATACATCAAACTGTTGCTCCATGAACTTCTATATTAAGGACTGTCTTTAGACTTTGAGATGGACATTGTGTTATTTAAGCACTGAGTTTTAAGGGATGAGGTTTGCAGATGAAATGTACATATATCAGGATTTCACACTTCTGTAGTCTATACTTCTTTAAATGACCCTTTGGTTGCAGCCCTTAGAAATGAACATTCAAATTTTCCCTAGAAACATCAGCATTAGATTGTCAAGTGTCACGTCACTATTGCTTTATTTAAACAATGGTCCAGAAATGCCCATGTTACTGAAATGTGATTGGAACTTTTTGTTGACAAGATTATTTATAATACATATTGAACACTGTTGTGCTAAACATGCACAAACGTATTATGTTAATGTAGAAGTCTGAAACTGCAACCCATGGAAAAAAAAGAAACTATTTCATTGTTTTTGAGGTACACAATAGGGCAATAGGTTAGATGCGGAGTCCAACTCTTCTCCATCAGGTCCAACCATTGTGCAAAAAGCTTGTCAGAATTTTGTAAAACCACATTTTCAGTTTTTAAAAATGTCTGCATTCATGTATTTTAATGCATCATTTACACTTGGAAAGTATCATTTTGTGTGACTTGTGAAACAGATCAACTTACATGAGGATGACTTTAAATAAAAAGCAAAACATTTATTTACAATTCAGATTATGTAAACAATTCATAAAATTACATTTACATGTCAAAGTTGTACAAAATTCAAGTTTTCCAATATTAAAACTGGTCAGAAAAATGGAAGATTCACAATATTTTCTCTGCCACTAAAGCACCTGGTGTAATGCTTTTGTATGGTAAAAATTCAGAAACGGTATAAAACAACCATAAAAATCACTCTCTTATTACTAAACTAGACCTTTGATAATCCTATAGTCTATAGTAAAACGGGAAATGTACTTGATCTTGGCAGGAAAGCAGATCTTGCATTTTACAAATAGAACCTACTATATTCTAGATTTCACCTGAAGCAACAAATCTAGTAAAACTCACCATTTTCAAAACTCACCAGCTACTGGTACCAAACAGTTAAAATATACCACTAACAATCTTTTACCACAAAATAAGAGTGGTTGTGGTATAAGATATGATCTTTGCTGCAACATAAGAACACCACTCAATTCAAGATTGTCAGGACCTATAACACAATTGTCATCTTCACAAAATTGAAACTGTTACAATATAAAACAAGAGGACTTACTAGTGATGTTTAAGACATTTTTAAAACCACAATTATAAGGTCACAATAAGAGAAATACTGATCTATTTGGTTTACCCCGTAATCATCCTGGATTAACAACATTAATGTTTGTAGATGAGTCGGCAGTGCATTCCCCAAAGTGTGCGATCTTTTCTTGATGACGAGGTGGGACGTGCCACAGTGGAGAAAGGCTGTGTGTTGATCTGTATGTGCGGTAGACCTTTACAAAGAATGGGCAGGTAGCTGTCCTGTATGAGCCCGAAGACCTCCAGGGTCTGCAAATTTAGAAACTTTTCAAAGTCACTGTAGAGGGGAACAAAAAAAAGAGAAAGAATATTAACAGCTTGTATGTAGACTATATACAGACATAAGAGTTTTGTAGACTCAAATCTCTTACATGAGAGAAGCTGGGTGGATCTGATAACAACGGCTCAGTCCCAGATGTTTCAGGGAGGAAAGTTGCTGCAGGACTAGGAAACTGTCTGTCGTCACAAGCACGCTATCACTGTAATGATAAAACATAACCGAATGTTAACCTTCTGCTGTGTGCTATTATGCATCTGATCCACAATCATCTTCCCAAATCACAAACTCACCTCAAATCTAGGTTTGTGAGGTTCGGACATCTTTTTACTATAGCTTTGACATCTGAAACACAAAAATGTATAAATTATCTTTGAAAAAAAAATTTCACACAAAGCCAAATTCCATGCTTTCCTCACCTTCCATGATTAGGTTTTGTCTGTAACCACTGATGTTCAACTGAGTGACGCTGGAGGGAATGTTGTTAGCAATGGCTTGAACATGAAGATTGTTGAAGTCACACCACGACACGTTCATTTCTTCAATTCTGGATTGAGAAAAAGATGTTGTGGGCTTTACAATGTGTCAAAAACTACCTTTACTGATAATGAATACATCAACATATAAAATTAAATAAATAAATAAAAAAGTCAACATAAGACAGAAAATTCTGCTCCTCAGGCTTACTACTACTACTACTACTACTACTACTACTACTACTACTACTACTACTACTACTACTACTACTACTACTACTACTACTACTACTACTACTACTACTACTACTACTACTACTACTACTACTACTACTACTACTACTACTACTACTACTACTACTACTACTCCTCAAAGATTCCTGAAATACAATTAAAGTATAATGGTTTCTTCAAAATATTAAGCAGCACAACAGTTTTTAACATTGATAAAGAAATGTTTCTTGAGCAGCAAATCATCATATTAGAATGACTTCTGAAGGATCATGTGACACCGAAGACTGGAGTAACGATGCTGAAAATTCAGCTTTTCCATTACAAAAACAAAGTACATTTTAAAATACAATAAAAAAGAAAATATATATTTTAAATTGTAATAATATTTTAACTGTGCTTTTGATTAAATAAGCTTTGGTGAGAACAAGAGATTTCTTTCAAAAACATTCTGAAAACCTGACCAACCCCAAACAAAGCTGTACATCAGTTAATCTTACCGAGTGCAAGATTTCAGCATCTCAGCCAGAGATTCAGGAGTGAAGCCAGAACAGCCACACAAATTCAGCCGGACAATCTCAGTATTTTGAGTAAGAGAACTGCAAGAAAGCAAAATAAAAAAGGTTTAAGGAATCCTAAATGCAACAAAACTCCATTAAATGTGTAATTTCTACAATGAATATGATCACTTGGCAGACATCCGTAGTTTCCCCACTGGTATTCACAACTTTGTGGTGGCTTTATTTTCGTTCAACTCGTAAATACGATCTTTCCGACACAACTTGAACGCACCAAAAATCTACGTATAAGGTGTAGTGTACAAAATGGCTTTTAGACTATCACTTACTGAATAATACTATCAGAGAGCACCAATCCTTCGAGACTGAGATTCTGTAGATGTCTGCAGCGAAACAGGATGTCTTCTAGAACAGACGTCTCCACTGTACAGTTTGATAAATCCAGATGTTGGATGCGAAGTTTCCTGTAATTCAAACAGTACTGAAAATTGCCAATGCAAGACAGCAATAACAGCAGGAATTGCACAACATATCTTAACTGCGGCACTATGAAAACACACATTACTCACTCTGTACTTTTAAAAGTGGGTTGACCGATGCAGGTGTGTGGACAGCGCAGCCTCAATGCCCCAGCTGAGAGCACCTGCCCAAGCTCCGCATCTAACTGAGCTTTTCCCACCAGGTCCACACCGTGCCACAGAGACTCATCAAACCTGCAAATGCAGAGTTCCGACTATTAGTATTTATATCACAGGCGATCAGTGGTCTTCCAAACTTCCAAAACTGGACTTACGCTAAACGATGCCAGCGCTTGCAGACCCGTGACGTCCTGAGGAGATCTTGCAGTGAGAGACAAGACAGGATTCCCAGCAACAGCTCATCAGGTAGACTGTCCCAACACAAGCCTACTGAGGGACGAGCAAGAAATCAAATTAGGCCCTCTACTGCTCACACAGTTCATCTTATGAGCAATTAAAGTACTAGGGTTTTGTCTGTAGTTTCCAGGGTATTAATAAAAAGTTCTCTCATGCAACTATATCCCATGTTCCTTTACAGCACTTAGACTTTACAGGTTTATCTGAATGGAAACAGGTTTTGTCTTGTGTATGAGGCATGAATAGCCAGGATTTTGTTTTGTATATAAAAATACAATATATGTTTGCATATGTGTGCATCTTAGATAGATGTTTCTTTTCATATTTGATACATCAGGCTTTTATGGAGTTTGATACTGTGAGAATATAGAGCTCACGCACGAGTGAAAGCATTTATTCAGAGGCCCAAACTGAACAGAAATATGCAATCTGGCACAGTATCAAACTATAAAAAGTAAGATGAAATTCTAAAAGCTTGTAATGTACAACGATGAGATTTTCAGACTACTTGCATAAAATGCATTAGAATTAGGTGTCAGTACCTCCTTAAAATGTAAAATATTTCAAAGCTTAGTTTTATGATCAAAGCGGTGTTGCTTTTTAATTGTGATGTCAAAATGATGCGATGCAATACAATGATAATTGAGAAATAAACATTCCTTAAAAGCCTGATGTATTATACTTGATACACTTCAAAATGCTTTTTTTCCTAGTTACACTTTATTTTAAGGTGTCATTGTTATTATATATTTAAGTACTGAGTAATAACAACATGTACTTACTATAGGGTTAGGTTGAATGTTAGTTGCGTGTAATGTAATTATGAACTATTTACTGTTATTACTATGATAAGTACATGTAACATAAAATAACTAAAATAAATAGTTCCCCTTTTTTCCTTAAAAAAAAAAAGTATGGATAATAAAGTAAACCCAAGTTGCATCAGTTTAGTAAATATTCATCTTGAAATATTAACAGGGAGGATAAGTTTACTTTATAATAATAATTTTAAAGATTTCACACCAAAAAGACATACCACAACCAATTATATACATTGTTCTTACTAAAAAAGTATGATCTATCAATCAGAGGGCAAAATGCATGACATAGTTTGTGTACAATAGGTTCTTCAGCAGTTTGGATCATGTTGATCATTAGAGGCTTTAGAAATTCATGTATCAAATATGATACAGTAGGCTTTATAGGGTTAAAATTATCAGTCACAAACCTGATGATTCTCTTCTTTTTCTGGGGCGTCTGGCAAGAAAAAATACGTTTTCCTCATTTTCTTTCCCTTTTGCAGAAGTCAGGGGCTTTTTGTGTGGAGGTGACCACTGCTGGATGAGCTCGTTTGGAGTGTTTTCTGTGTCTAGACCCCCGCTGCCGGCGGGCCGCCTTTTCCATTTGGTCCTCAGAGGCCTGCACAAGGATCCCTCCAAATTCTCATTCAGTTCTTGAAACGGCCTACATAAAATCAAGGAAACATTAAGCAACACCACCATTTCTTGTTGTCAAAAGGATATTCATAGAGATAGCAGCAGAAAGCAACATGAAACCATTTCCTCGAGCTCCCAAACATAAGATTGTTGTAGGCTGAATTTAGGTAATCTGTACAATGTATAAAACGAGTATGCATAATCGCTCACTACACAATATGTAATATTTGAGTGATTCCAACTTTTTTGATTATTTTTATAATGTAAATTCCACGCTCACTTTACAAGTTCTGTGATGCCCGCCATTTGTCGCGAGCGCCTGTATACCAAAAATAGCCCCCATACTAATGTGCCTTTTAGAAAAACAAAACTATATATGAACCAATTAAACCATCAAATAGATACAAAGAAAATTCATGATTTAAATTGGCTAATATAAATTCACGATTGGTGAAAAAATCATCCTCGCGCGTCACGACACAACTGGTGGCGCGCGCCAACAGCACATTCGCCTAAAATGTATTTTTAAAAAGCGTCCCGTAGAACTATGCACTAGAGATCTAAAGTCCTGTTTTAACTAGTAAGATTATCACTGTGTTAAGTGCTTCTTATAATGCACCAAAAAGGTTATACAAGTTATAAAATACACCAAAGTGGAGGGAGAATCCAAAGTAGTAACTTATACAGAAACACACACAAGTTTCTATTTTCAGGAAATACGCGCTATGTAAAATACAAATCAGAATTCACATGAAAATAAATACTATTACCTTTCGTTTGACATATTGACTTCGTAACGTTACTAAAGTATTAACTTTTGACAACTTTTAGAAGTAGCCAGGCTTCCTTCCCCACTTGCTGGCGGCGCATTTAAACCTGCCTGCAGACCGCCTGTCCTGCTGCGATGCCATTGGCTGCAATGTGGTTGGCCGGAAGTGATGCATCTCTGACAGCGGATGGATAATAGGCTTGCCGCCCTCTACTGTGGAGGACTAAACACCACCATACGGTTTGTCCCATGTCAAAACGTGGTGTCAATGTAAAGTTACTTTCATCCCAAAGTACAATTTAAAACAGATTAGAATAAAATAAAATTGATGCACAAAATCACACATACAGGCACTAGAAACCTGTGGCTCTGTGGATTCCCAGCAACAGCTCATCATCAGGTGGTAGACTCCCAATCTTTCTTTACAGTGATGGACTCAACCAACCAACACAAGCCTGCAAAGGGAGAAGCAAGTTAAAAAAAAAAAAAGATCTCTACTTATTATAAGATGTAACATGGACTGTATTGAGCAGTAATTACGATTAAAGCCATTTAATAATAAAATTCCACTGAATTTTCTTTAAAGTCTTTTCATAACACTCATGTTTTAGCAAGAAATAAAATAAATTTGACCGCCTCCAAAATGGGTAATACCATTATCAGTGCATGATCGCGGGAAAATACCGGCGCATTCAACTAACAGCAGCAGATACCATATGTGTTCAAAAGAGACATTGTCTTGAAAAATAAGCGTTTGAATCAGTATATGGATTAATCTAAATATAATTGTATATCCCATGCATACATTTCCCGCACAGTTCCTCTAAATTAAAATGAATGTGAAATGGTTATGTTTACCTCTTGACTTGAGGTCACTTTACGACTAGTGCGAACGAATAGGTAAAATACTGATAGGTAAGAATAGGTACTAATAAAACAGCATAAAATTCTTTTAAAAATAATTTACAACCACAAAAATTAAAATTGGATCATACGTTAATTTCGCCATTTTGAATCGAAAACTATGTTTTATTTAATAGTTTAACAACACAACTACAATTAGATCTATAACTTATTTGACCGTTTATTTATTTCTCTTTATTTCTTTAAAACCCTTTTAATCCTTTATTTAATTCATTTAAATAAGACCAATTACAATTCTCCTTTCCAGTTACCTTTCTTATTGTCCTTATCATATAGTAGCTGTACAAATGAGGATTTCAGCTGCTTGGTGTAAATATTTGGTCCCCAAACACACCTTTGATTCTCCTGAATTTGTCACACATAATATAAACGAGATTGAAGGTAATAATTTTACTTTTTATAAGAGTATGTATTAAAATTAGTTTATAAATATAACTGTATACATATTCCAATTTATCAAACATAAAAATAATGTGCAAAGTCTCAGAAATATCAACCTGTATGTTTTTTTCCCCACTCATAGTACTCTCTAAAATTGCAGAAAATGTTTATGCTATTTGAAATTGATGTTTAGAGAAATACAATGATTGACAAATAAATTACATCCAGTCATATTTACAGCTGTAACTAGTTTAGTTTTGCGATACACAACAAGTTAAACAATCTCTCAAACTCTAGCATCAAGTTGTTTTAAACATTGACTTTTATGATATGGTTCTTGTTTACAATCTCTGTCAGATGACGCTCAATAGGAGAAAAGTTTTCTTCAGGACTTTTAGTCCTGAACGCAGCCCTGCAATTCCTCTGAATTACAAAGCAAGATTGTGGAAAACAATGCAAATGTCATCCAAAATATGTGGAAACAATACAAATGAATGGTATGTGCATTTTTAATTATTTAAAACATTAGTATTTATTCTATATAATCATATTGGATTAAATTTGTGTCAATATCGTCTGGTTTGAGTCGGAGTGAACAAAGATTCAGAGTTATCATTAACGATGCTAATACATTAACAACTGTCAGATTAAGACAAGGTAGGCCGATCGTCTAACGAAACACCAGGATGTTAAATGCAATCATTGCGAATACTTACATTTTCTTTGCTTGGAAGCAAACTGTCTCTGTTCCTGTAACATCTTTGAACCTGAGTTGAAGGTGTAAATTCTGCTGTGAGCCAGTGAGATGCTCTGATGCGAGACTGCCAGTGCTGCTTCCAACAGGAGAAATCCCACCCTGGGACAGTCGTGGCCTGCTGTCGGCTAGAAGGAGGCCATCGCTCGTGTCACTAAGAAGCTTGCTGGTGGGGCTTCAGGAACAGCTGCATGGGTCACAGACGTGGGCAATGAGTTTGGAAAGGTTCTTATGCGTGTCCTCACAGAGGCAGAGGGTGATGGCTTGCTTCCCATGTGCTCTGGATTTTTGGAGTGTTACCGCAGAGCTGGAAAAGCTCCTCCGAAAGTCCTTTACGTGGGTACATGATTATAATTTCACTCAACATCAAACCCATAAATGATTATAATTGTTTCAAGTCTTTACATCACATTTATACTCTTCATGTCTGATTTTCGTATACCTGATCACTCTACTTGAACCTTGTGAAAAAAAAATTAAGGATTTTGTAAGGATAGGCCCTTAATTATTTGGCAAGCAAGTAAAGCTTTATCTGAAGCCGGGCTGAATGAATAAACACTGTTATTGCACTCCCAACACTAGGTCAGACCCTCAGTCACCTCAGTATAAACAAGAAATAGTATAGATTGTATTAGTAGGAAAAACATATTAATTCAACACCCCTGTTTGATTCAACAAGCCATACAGAAATACAAAAAAAAAAAAAAGTAGATAAAAATCCTTCATTTCAAACCCTGTCCTTGTACACCACCTCGTAACGCGGATGACTGCTGCTTTTAACCCTCTTTACATATCATCGTCCTCAGAAAATAAGAAAAATAAGAAAAGAAAACACACCCCAATTTACCACATTTCACTGTAGCTTCTGCTACTTCCATCATTGAATAGATTTTCTACTTTTCCTGAAAACATTTGCACCAATCAAATCATTAGATCTATATCAATACTAAGCCCTAGTTTGATTTAATCAAATAAAATCATCAAAATCGTCACAAAACAGATTCTTCTGCTAAACTTAAACCATTAGTTGGTCCACATCCTTCTCCAGGTGTGTTGATCATCTCGTTCGCCCCATGGACATTCCGTCTTCACCAGGGTGACTCTTTGCGAGTCGTTGCAATGGGCTTTCCCTCGTTGGCAGGGGAGGCCGTTACTAGCACGTGCCCTTGATCCCTCACTTTGTGCTCTATGGGATGGTTGAGGCTTGTCGGTGTAGTCTTAGGTGAGAGGCTTGGACCCAGGTGTCACACTCTCCAACCATTTTCTGATCATTACAAGATTTTTCCCTCAGATCACGACTGCACCCCCACTGGAATGAACCATTTCCTGCCTGCTGTCACCTGTGAATGGAGACCTTAAGCATTTTTGTTAGTGACCGCTTGTCTAGCCGGTCGTCCCTTTTGGTCTGACCTGTGGAATCAACAACCTGAAACATATTATCACCAGATAATTTATTGCTCACTTAATAGCACTCAGAGTCTTTTTTCCCCTGAAAAAACACTCAACCCACTTTGCTTTCTCTGCCTCTGAAACAAAATATTACGTAAGCTACAATCTCATCTCCTTATCTAATAATTTGAAGGGCACCGGCCCTGAGTCTCACTGCTTTTCAGGCCTGTTATTTGGTCTCTTAAGTCAGTCATCTACAAACATTTTTTCAATGTCCAAGTCATCAATTGTCAGGTCAGGTCGTGGTGTACAGACTTGGTCAGTGTCAGTCAAACAACATTCTCCTCCTTTGTTCACTATAATCTACCAGACAGAGCTTGATGACCAATGAACTTAAAGCTTGCCCCATGTTCTGTATTGTCTTTTGGTGTTTACTCTAAACATATATTTATTATTTACATAAACCTACATTTTAATTAAGATTTTAAACTTCACATTTTCCTGTAGCTTTTATCTAATTTTACATGGTCTCTTAACCAGTTTCAAAGCCCGTCTGTTCATTATTCATTTTTTTCTTAGAAAATTCAGCTGGGTTGTTTTGGTCCATTATCATTATTTTGCTTCAGCTTGCTTTAGCAGGCTGATATCAGAAAGACAGACAGAGTACCATCCCTTCCTCCACTCTAGCAGTCTCTCTCACTATAAACAAATAATCTTTTCAACAGCCTCCTAAGACTGTAACTTAGACAAAATATAATAATAAATTCATTACAATAACCTTTGACCATTCACCTTTGTTATCCAGACTTTTTCTTGAATCTACAAAAGCTTTCTTCATCTTTAGCCGCCAACATGTCTAATGACCTTCAGGAGTTAAAACTATCTTATAGACATATTAGTTCAAAATCAACACTTCTATAGATTTTTTTTTTCTTGCCCATAAGACAACCAACCTGATAAATTAAGAAGTTTTGTTACTGTCTCCACAACAAATAATGACAATCACCTCATGGTCTCAGCTGGCTCTTGAAAGCCCATTCCCATTAGCTCTTTATCTATAATCTCCATCAGGGTGCTGTCCCCTGGCATAGTTGCAGACACTTGTCACAATGAAAAACAAGCCATCCAATGAATGCGGTTTCTGGTGAGTGGTATAGAGGAACTCACATTTTCTGGGTCAGACTGCCGTAACGTCTCACAGCTCATCTCCCCTCTCAATGATCTGCTGATGCTGGTGGCCTCACAGTCATCAGCTCCACTCTCATACCCATCTCACATAAAACACCTCCATCAGGAGATGCCCAGTGTTTGGGGCGTGACCCCCTGCCTTAGGTTGACCTCTGGCCAAAGAGGATCTTACCCGTCGTTGAGTAGTCACTTCGTGCACACTGGTAACCGCTCTTTCCCATCACAAAATCAGTTTTCTTCAACAGACTCAGTTGTTTTCTGGAGCTAAGGGAAGGCACATTCAAGAGTCACCAGAGCCATTTGGATAGTAATACCTAATAGTGTTAACACAGGGAGACAGGTTACTAGCAGCAGTATTTAATCACTTAAATCTTTTAAACATCTTCAAATCAGCAAAATCGCAATACTGAGATTATAATCAGTGAATTTAGTTATCACAACGTCCATTCAGTGTACTGTTACATCTGTAGCCAGAGCCATCGGTCCTGTTTCATGGTGGAGGCTAAGATCAGACAAAGAAGTTACTGGGCCTAAAATAAAATAGTCAAAAATGTCACTTCTATCATTCAAGGTCTGCATTATTATTTTAAAGACTTCTTTAAAGTCATTCAGTTTTACTTTTAAAACATTTTTTTCAACACAAATTTCCCTTTAAATGTATGGAATCTGAGCTGCCTGTTGCATGATTTCTTTTAACATCTCCATGTCTATGATTTTTAAACTGAAACACTGTGCTTCACTATAAATAGCTTATCATCACTTATGACACAGGCTCAGATAACAGCTTTTATCTGACTTTGAATGAGAGAGAGAGACTCTGAGGCATTCAGGACTGGTACACTGCACTCTCATCAACTTTTATCATAGTTTAATTTTACTTTCTTTTGACTCTAGCCCAACTTAATACATTTGCCAGAATTGACATGTATTTTCAAACAACCACATTTTATATTTGTCCCACATCAGGGAATTTAGACATTACAAATTTCCACTCAGATCGTGTCTCTGTCGCACTGGCCATTTCAGCCACAGCACACACCAGATTCAGATAAGCAAACTGTTTCAGCCAATCACAAGCTTATCTTTTGAAACCAAAACATCAGCTCCTAGTTCTTTCATGGTCAACACTATTCCTCCATGTTCAAAACACTAACAAGCTGTTTGTTTAATCAGATGCCTTTCTACACATTTTACATTTAGCAACTGTTAATCCAGTAATACTGCTTCTGGGCAATTCCACGCAAAACTGTCACATCCATAACGCCAACACAATGCCATTGTATTTAGTTGGCGTTATGGATGTGACAGTTTTGCGCGGAATTGCCCTTCTGCTTATTTGATCAATTCACTTATAAAAAATATTATTATAGATCTTTCCTTCAAAAGGATTCCCTTAAGACTTCAATATTTTGACCTTGTTTTTATCTCATATTCTTTAGACGAACACTTTGATATCTTCATTTAAACACTGATCTACTTTCAAACCCACATGAATACCAGAAATTTCTGTTACTTTCACCTCTAGTTGAAATTTGTATCATTTTGGCTCTTTCTTTGTTTGGAGCCACTCAAATTGTTGTTTATCTTTCCAATCAGAATCAAAACTCTAACTAAACATCTTCTTATTAATTTCACATTTCTTTGAAGTCAGAGCTTCAGAGCACAGCTGCTTACAGCGTTTGCTCTCTTCTGTCTCACTGTTTGTTTCAGGACTCTTCATAAAGTATAAAATTTGTACTATATGTCATCAATTTCATTAAAACTGATTTGTTTGTTCTGGTCTGCAGATTCAATTTAATATTATCATTATTTTCTCAGTCCCACTTATCTCTGCTGTTTCATAAAACCCAAAATATTATATTACTCATATCTCAATCCCTAAATTGCACAGACAGCCATTATAGCTGCTTGCTCCTTCAACTCTCGTTAGGAAAATTCTCTAGACATCATTATTTTACCACTAAAATATATAATTGTTCCCCATTCTGCTTAATAAAACTTTTGTTCATTCCTCATCTTTATATCACTTAATTTGCCTTAACAGGCATTCATAAATAGTTCCATAAATTCTATCAGAAATTTTATTTTCATAACATACATTTTCCTACTACATTTCTTCTCATCTTTCCCTCTTTCCCTACATGCTAGTTCCTTCTGCATCATTTTCCTTTCTTTTCGCTCTGCCTCATCTAACCAGTACACGATTGTTTGCTTACAATCCACACACACGTCTCTCACTGCTGTCAGCCTAGTGACACTTAACATTCCCTCCCTGGGAAAACCATGTTACTTGATCAACTTCTTGCATGCATTTTGCCCTTAATTCTTTCATTTGACAGAAAACTGGTGTATAAAAATTATCGAGCTTACTGTGAGATGACCCCATATTGGCTGATTTCCATTTCCCCTGGATTTTCCTTCGACACGTGTCTTACCAATCTGTCAGACGTCTCAGACAGATCCAATTTTTTAACCCAAAATCGGCCAGGTCTGCACTTTCCAGTGCCCTGTAATTATGGCTTACTCAAAATCTTTTCGTGAGCACTTTCCAGTGCTCGATTGATTCCGGTTCACCAAATTTATCAGGTGTGGCTCTTCCGTCCACTTTTACAAGCTAGTTACCGGCTCCCCCTCGGTAACTTTCTATACCCCCACCAAGGAAACAGTCTCAGCCACCATGGTTCACTCACAGTCATACTAAAATTACACCACCACACAAAACAAATTTGACTGTCTCTTACCAGAGATGCTTCTGTTGCCACCGGGTTCTTTCTGATTCCAGTGGAGTCCCTCCTGGCCCTGATAGCAGTTTGCTCTTCTCTCTCAATTTTGCAAGGTAAGACTAAAGCCTGGTGCTTTCCTCTGTAGTTTTCCACTCACCCAGCATGGCCACATCTAGCTGATTTAGAATAGAATGACCCGTCTAACCCCCCTTGGCTAAATTATCTTCCATACCTAAAGAGTTGAAGGTTCTTAACCATTTGTCTTACTGTGTGCGTCTTGCTTACGCCAGGTGCACAAACATACATAAATTCCAGAAGAGAAACGAATGCTTAAAACCACACAATGTCTAAGAAGGTTAATGAAAAAAAAGTAAAATATAAATTTTTCTACAACAGACTCAATCATCCAGTCAGCCAGAACCTCTGCAACGAAAGCTGCTGTGCCTGAAAAGCAGCCTCTGCTCACAGAAGAAGTAAAATGCTCAAATGGTTAGTGAAAAATCAGCAGCAGAAAAAACAGACCCACACGATTTTGCAGCTGCCTGAAGGCTGGAGACAGACCCTGCCCAAAGAGCAGCATTTGTAGGTCAGCAAGGCTCTTTCACCAGAGACAAGATGAAATGTCTTTCATGCTCATTATTGAGCTGTGGTCTTTATTTTTTTTATCATGCAGGCTGTCCTGTGATAAGGAGATAGTGAGGTGGATGCGGGGACGCTCTTGTGTGCTTGTCCTACCGAAGCTTGTGTGTCAGACACAGAGAGCATTGGATTGCCCAGACAACCCATTATCTCTCTGTGGTTGCAAAGTTCCCGGACTATGCCACAGACCCTAGCAGTCTCGGTGCCCAGCTACCTCAGATGGTACCTGTGCCTCGTCCGGCATGGCTGCTGTCAGTTTATGCCAAAGACATGCTGACCAGGCTGCCGGAACTAAAGGCCAGGGTGACCTCCATCTATGGAACTATCCTGAAGATGGATTCTACTAAAAAGGTAAGAAGACACATGCTCATAACATCACCATTAGTAGAGATAGGTGTAGGCTAGGTCACTTTATTGTTGTCATGTTTTTTCTGTCACAAAATTATAATAACTGTAAACTGACAGGTCTTTCCATATTAATACTTCTTTTCATCCTATTTTAGGTCACTAAGAAACTGGCTGGTAAGGCTGCTGGCACAGCAGCATGGGCCACAGATATGGGTAACGAGTTTGGGCAGGTCCTCATGTGTGTCCTCACTGAGGCAGAGGGTGATGGACTACTCCCCATGTGCTCTGGACTCGTGGAGTGCTACCGGAGAGCTGGGGAAGCTCCTCCCCAAGTCCTCTATGTGGACCGGGACTGTTGCTCTGCCACTGGGAAATGAAAGGCGGCTGCAATGTTTGGTGAGTGGGACCAGCTGATTGTCAGGCTGAATGTGTGGCACTTCATGCGGAGGTTTGCAGTAGGAGTGACCACAGACAGCCACCCGCTTTATGGCCCCTTCATGAAACGCCTCACCTCTTGCATCTTTGAATGGGATGCTTTGGATGTGGAGAGGCTGAAGGAGGCCAAGCGGGCGACAGGCTGCAAGCCCACCGCCAAAGAACTAGCAAAGCATTGTCACCGCCGCACTCGAGGGGCCCAGGAGACTAAGCAGCTCATTGAGAAGCTGCTTATGGACTTCATGGGGGCAACGGACACCATGGGCATCAAGCTCCTTGACCAGCAGAGGATGCAGGAGATCTGGCGGACCCAGCAGCGCCACTTACAGTGCATCCAGGACCCGCCAGGTGTACAGCTGTACAGGAATACAGGACAGGTGACCAAGGATGGGGTCATTCTTCCCTCGTACCGTTGTGCACTTGGCTCAACATCCCTGGAGTCGTTCCACTTGCACCTGAATCGCTTCGTGCCAGGTTTGCATTACATAAAAATAGCGTCTGTTGTTTATTTGTGAATATTTGCACTGTATGTTTTTTTTCATGGTGATCGGAATTTGTTTTTAGGTACAAGTGCAAATGCCTTGCATTTTCAAATGTACCTGTTGGAAGGACTGGTGCAGTGGAACGAGGCACGTGGGGTCGCTGCTGTTGAAGGTGCCAGTAGGGAGGAAATCTGCTATGGCGGCCAGCTGCTGCAGTACTGCAATGCACTGAGCCAGCAGCTTCTGGATCAGAAACTGGCACAGTTTACACCAGCCCTGGTGAATACACAGGGATTGTGTTTATGAACACATTTTACTTTTGCTGCTTTTCACCCATGTGTTATTAAAACATCTATGTGATACACTCTGTGTTTCTACAGGAGAGCTCATTGGTGTGGAATACTTATATTCCCAAACCAGCAGAGCGTTTGAGGAAGACGCAGGTGTAGATTCCAGATGGGATTCGGGAAGAAGACCTGCAGGGTGATCTGGAGGGTGATGAGGGGTTTGAGGATATGTATGCCTTGATGAGCCCATTGAATTCATGGTGCTCGAGGGCACTGACCTGCAGCCCCTTCAGGAACAGACAGCGGCCCTACACCCTCCTGGTCCTGACTCCGTGATGCTGGTTCTGAGCCGGTATGCAGTTCAGTTCGGCGTGTACAGTTCGGGTCAGACCTTTAAGTGGCTCCTAGAAAATGACGTGGGCTGGGTTGTGGGGCTGGTGGCTAGCCATCAGCAGGAGCGTGTGCGCAGCGTCTCCACATCTCCACTGATGGTCCACAAGGACACCTTGGCCCGCTACGCAAATGCATATTCTGCTGTTAAGGAGTCAGGTTCCGGAGGGCATTCATGGATTCCAGAGTCCAGGCCTCACAGCCTGGACAGGAGGGCCAAGCCCTTGTTGGATTTCACAGGTACAGGGCAGAGACACTGCAGGAACTGTATGAGTCCAAGGACAAAGACCACATTGGGTGAGAACAGTCATTTGAATAACAATGTCATGCTGATATAAGTTGTATTTTTTGTGATAATTGATGAATCTAATTTCTAATGAATATATTTTTTTTAATCAGTTACGTCAACTGGCTGAGGAAGCAGACCGGGGACCCTATGGAAGCAGCCCTTAAATATATCAGGCGCCGTGACCAGGAGGCATTGATGATAGAGGAGTTTATTCATTTCTTTTCATGCACAGATGGAGAGTGTGGGACCAGATGGCCAAGCTGGTTATGACCACGTCATTAGGCTGGCCAACAGTCTGGTTGCCCTGCGCCATCAGGGGTTTGTTACTCAGTGTAAGGTGGATGAGATCGTCATGCTGTGGAACAACTTGTCAGATCATGACAAGGGCCGTCTTATATACTTCCCCCGCCACCGTGACAGACAACTGAAGGGTCGCTCCAAGGTCAGCCATTCAAAGACCAATTTGACCCCTGGCACTGAAAGTCTGAAGAGGTACTGGTTTCTGTTGTTTTTCTCACTTTGTTACTTCTTTATCATTTGATTCTCTTAAAAGTTCTTTGTATTTTGGCTATAATCATCATAACCGGTCTCGTAACCAATGTTATTCACTTGTTTGATCCTTTTTCACTTTGCAGATGCTTCCTTTGGTGTAGGTGGACCGGCTCAGTGGCCCAGCTCAAGCCGTGTGGAGGAAGCCATCTGCCTGGCTCCCTGCCGGTCAGACCATCGCCGGACTCCGGGTAAACCAATGGGCTGCCATCATAAGGGACTACAGGATGATTCGGGATATAGTCCTGGGCAGCCCCGGAAACATGGCTCTGACAAAATTAAAGCTCTTTGAGCTAAACCAACTCACAATCTCCCAGTGGTAGGTTCATTAATTAATTGTTCATGTTTGCATCTGTTTTCATATTCATTATCATTTTCACACATAGATAATTATTGTCTTTTCTGAATGTAGGCACCATGACCTTCAAGGCGGTTCAGGATTACACCAGCCCGGGCGAAAACACAGGTATTGTGGTCATGCACATGCTACTTATGGGTAGCAGCTGTATTTCACCCATGTGTTGTTAAAACATCTGCATTACGCACTCTGTTTTTCTATAGGTGAGCTCATTGGTGTGCAATACTTGTATTCCAAAACCAATAGAGCATTTGAGGAACACTTTGCTGCAGATCCTGACACCCCAGATGAGCTTCGGGATGAGGACCAGGAGGGGGATGAGGGGTTTGAGCTTTGACAAGCCCCTTGAATTTGGAGCTCACCTGCAATGTGTATTCATTTCTTTTGATGCCCAGGTGGAGAGTGTGGGACCAGATGGCCAAGCTGGGTATGACCATGTCATAAAGCTGGCAAACAGACTGGTTGAGCTGTGCCATCAGGGCTTCGTCACTCAGGAGAAAGTAGATGGGATTGTCACTCTGTGGGACAACCCGTCAGAGCATGGCATGGGTACTGAATACCTTGAGTGCCGGTCCTGGTCACTGGATATCCTGAACCAACTAGATCCCATCCACCATGAGATGTTTCCGGTGGTTTTGGTCTCTGAACTCCTCCCTCCTGTGCAGTCAAAACTTCTGGAACCGGTCCGGCATGGCCACTCAACCTCTGAGTTTGCCATTCAGCAGTATGCATCCGGACAGGCAGTACAGCGTGATCAAGGCAAACCTCCTCCGGTGGGCTCGACGGCAGCAGCTGTTCCCTGACCTGCTTTTGACCCACTATACTTTCTAGAGCTGTTTGTAGACCAAAACCTGCAAGAGAAGTAGCATTTCTAAGCCATGGGTTTCAATTTAGGAGCAAAATAAAGCCTGTGGTTAACATTCATGGACTTTCAAGGTGTATTTTACAACAAATAAAACACAATCAAACATGATTGTAGCTGATGTGTGTTTTTTTTGTTTTTTAAAATGTAGGATGTTGAGAAGGAGGTGAGTAAAATGCTAAACAATGCAGGTAGCCTTTATAGCAACTTGTTACCAACACAGAGAGAGATGTGTAAATGCATTATCCATGTACTTTACCTCACTAGTGTAATCCTTAGATTTTCTAGCCCATAAACTGGCTTTGCAGGTTTGCATGCAGCATTTGCAAAGGGTTTGTTCTACTACACCAGTCCTTCCTGCAGATAAAGCAGAAAATTAGTGCATGTTTATGAGAAAGTGAGGCTGTTATCCAAATTTGGCGCCCACACATCTGAACCAGATGCAGCAGCAGCAATTTTCCTAAAAGTGACCTAAAAGAAGAACTAAAAAGTTACACATTCTAGAGACAGACCATTTCCTGCCTGTTTAAAGAGAAAAAATAACCAACTTTGCAGGCATCATAGAGAAACCACAAAATGGTTGCATTACTCTGACATTTCATTAAGAGTGTGTCTGAGATTTTGTCATTCAGGCGGTGTGATATACTTCTAAAACCTTTCTTTTCTTTTAAGTATGATAACGTCAAGAATGTTTAATTAGTCTTTCTGTGCTTGATATGCATGGCATATCATTCTCTCTCCTTCCCAGTTGTCTGTCATATATTCCTTATTATATAGTGGCTGTACAAATGATGATTTCAGCTGCTTTGGTGTAAATATTTGGTAAACACACCTTTGATTCTCCTGAATTTGCTACCCGAGATGTAAACACGAGATTGATGGTGATTATTTTGCTTTTTAATAAAAGTATATTAAAATGAATAATTGTTCATATATTCAAATTGATCCAATAGAAAAAAGCTGTGAAAACATGGCATTTTGAATATATATATATATACACTCACCTAAAGGATTATTAGGAACACCTGTTCAATTTCTCATTAATGCAATTATCTAATCAACCAATCACATGGCAGTTGCTTCAATGCATTTGGGGGGGTGGTCCTGGTCAAGACAATCTCCTGAACTCCAAACTAAATGTCAGAATGGGAAAGAAAGGTGATTTAAGCAATTTTGAGCGTGGCATGGTTGTTGGTGCCAGACGGGCCGGTCTGAGTATTTCACAATCTGCTCAGTTACTGGGATTTTCACACACAACCATTTCTAGGGTTTACAAAGAATGGTGTGAAAAGGGAAAAACATCCAGTATGCGGCAGTCCTGTGGGCGAAAATGCCTTGTTGATGCTAGAGGTCAGAGGAGAATGGGCCGACTGATTCAAGCTGATAGAAGAGCAACTTTTACTGAAATAAGCACTTGTTACAACCGAGGTATGCAGCAAAGCATTTGTGAAGCCACAACACGCACAACCTTGAGGCGGATGGGCTACAACAGCAGAAGACCCCACCGGGTACCACTCATCTCATCTCCACTACAAATAGGAAAAAGGCTACAATTTGCACGAGCTCACCAAAATTGGACAGTTGAAGACTGGAAAAATGTTGCCTGGTCTGATGAGTCTCGATTTCTGTTGAGACATTCAGATGGTAGAGTCAGAATTTGGCGTAAATAGAATGAGAACATGGATCCATCATGCCTTGTTACCACTGTGCAGGCTGGTGGTGGTGGTGTAATGGTGTGGGGGATGTTTTCTTGGCACACTTTAGGCCCCTTAGTGCCAATTGGGCATCGTTTAAATGCCATGGCCTACCTGAGCATTGTTTCTGACCATGTCCATCCCTTTATGATCACCATGTACCCATCCTCTGATGGCTACTTCCAGCAGGATAATGCACCATGTCACAAAGCTCGAATCATTTCAAATTGGTTTCTTGAACATGACAATGAGTTCACTGTACTAAAATGGCCCCCACAGTCACCAGATCTCAACCCAATAGAGCATCTTTGGGATGTGGTGGAACGGGAGCTTCGTGCCCTGGATGTGCATCCCACAAATCTCCATCAACTGCAAGATGCTATCCTATCAATATGGGACAACATTTCTAAAGAATGCTTTCAGCACCTTGTTGAATCAATGCCATGTAGAATTAAGGCAGTTCTGAAGGCGAAAGGGGGTCAAACACAGTATTTAGTATGGTGTTCCTAATAATCCTTTAGGTGAGTGTATATATACAGTGAGGAAAATAAGTATTTGAACACCCTGCTATTTTGCAAGTTCTCCCACTTGGAAATCATGGAGGGGTCTGAAATTGTCATCGTAGGTGCATGTCCACTGTGAGAGACATAATCTAAAAAAAAAATCCAGAAATCACAATATATGATTTTTTAACTATTTATTTGTATGATACAGCTGCAAATAAGTATTTGAACACCTGTCTATCAGCTAGAATTCTGACCCTCAAAGACCTGTTAGTCTGCCTTTAAAATGTCCACCTCCACTCCATTTATTATCCTAAATTAGATGCACCTGTTTGAGGTCGTTAGCTGCATAAAGACACCTGTCCACCCCATACAATCAGTAAGAATCCAACTACCAAAGAGCTGTCCAAAGACACTAGAGACAAAATTGTACACCTCCACAAGGCTGAAAAGGGCTACGGGGAAATTGCCAAGCAGCTTGGTGAAAAAAGGTCCACTGTTGGAGCAATCATTAGAAAATGGAAGAAGCTAAACATGACTGTCAATCTCCCTCGGACTGGGGCTCCATGCAAGATCTCACCTCGTGGGGTCTCAATGATCCTAAGAAAGGTGAGAAATCAGCCCAGAACTACACGGGAGGAGCTGGTCAATGACCTGAAAAGAGCTGGGACCACCGTTTCCAAGGTTACTGTTGGTAATACACTAAGACGTCATGGTTTGAAATCATGCATGGCATGGAAGGTTCCCCTGCTTAAACCAGCACATGTCAAGGCCCGTCTTAAGTTTGCCAATGGCCATTTGGATGATCCAGAGGAGTCATGGGAGAAAGTCATGTGGTCAGATGAGACCAAAATAGAACTTTTTGGTCATAATTGCAGTGTGTGCAAACCTGGTGAAAAACTACAGGAAACGTTTGACCTCTGTAATTGCAAACAAAGACTACTGTACCAAATATTAACATTGATTTTCTCAGGTGTTCAAATACTTATTTGCAGCTGTATCATACAAATAAATAGTTAAAAAAATCATACATTGTGATTTCTGGATTTTTTTTTAGGGCCCAAGCCCTGAAAGGGCGAAGGCCCTATTGTTTTCGTAAGGATTATTATTAGGGCCCAAGCCCTGAAAGGGCGAAGGCCCTATTGGTTTCGTAAGGATTTTTTTAATTTTTTTTATTTTTTTGTGCCTTTTTGCCACTTTTGGGGCCCTTAACATGCTCAAAAACTCTTGAAACTTAGCACACAGGTCAGAACCCGCGGCCATCAGGGCCGGACTTAAGCTGGTACCCGGGCGTGGCAGGGGGGCTCGACAGCGCCCCCTGGAATGGGGTCCGAAACCTTGGTCCATATATCAAACACGCTTGCATGTAATAATCTGAAACTCAGTACACGTATAGATCTCATCGGGCCGCACAACTTTCGTGCTCTAAGTTTTACAAAAGCCCAACAGGAAGTCGGTTATTATACGTTGTTTGGAAAATGCATACAATGGAATGTGAAATACTCCTCCTAGGGAATTCATCCGATCGCCGCCAAACTCGGTGTGAATGAAGTCAAGACATTGAGGATGAATTCTTGCGAACAGATTTTTTATATCTCGAACGGTTTGGCCGTGGCGAGGAAACGAATTTATGGCGAATAATGGGACACAGGAAGTGTGTTATAACTTCTGCATACATTAACTGATCTTGCTGAAACTTCAGCAGTGTATTCGTTGTAAGAGGCCGATCACATGGATGTGACCTTTGTGAGTCAAAGTTATAGCGCCACCAACTGGCAACAGGAAGTGTGTCACTTTCAAAATGCTTTGAAATCACTCTCTTATTTTTACCCGATTTGCTTAAAACTTTATGTGTATAATGTAGACACACGGCAGATGTAGACCTGTGAAAGGATTATTGATATCTTAGATACTGTTGCCGTGGCAACGCATCAAACTTTAATATTCTTTTCGGATGCTTTTGAGACTCTTCACATGCTTGAAAATGCATGAAACTCGACAGACACATCACATTTATTATACAGTAGACATGTGCAAAGTTTCAGAAACGGGCGTGGTGGAATGGCTCAGTAGCGCCACCTTTAGTCAAAAATGGGGGCTTAGTTTTAAGTAGAGTCACAAAACTTGGTAGGTGTATTGTTCTCATCAAGCAGGACACCTTTCTAATTTACAGTCATAACCTCAGACCCACAGGAAGTCAGATATTTTGGTTTGAATGTGGATTTTCTGGAGAATTTTCTCTCTCTCTCTGTGTGTCTGTGTGTGTGTGGGGGGGGGGGTTTGTCTATTCCATTTAATCTTTGTTTTTCAAGGTTTCAGGGGCTTTTGGGGCCCTTAACGTGCTCAAAAACTCTTGAAACTTTCCACACAGGTCAGAACCCACGGTCATCAGAGCCGGGCTGAAGCTGGTACCCGGGTGTGGCAGGGGGGCTCAACAGCGCCCCCTTGGACACGGTCTGAAAACTTGGTCCATATATCAAACACGCTTGCATGAATTAATATGAAACTCGGTACACATATAGATCTCATCGGGCCGAACAACTTCCGCACTCTAAGTTATTAGCTCTGCCCAACAGGAAGTCGGCTATTATGGGTTGTTTGAAAAACGCATGCTGTGGAATTATATATATATATATATAAATATAGCTGCGAGCAGCGATGGAGGGCCCAAGGCGGTGTCACCGGCTTGGGCCCGCAATCGCTGCTCGCAGCTATATATATATATATATTTAGGGCCCAAGCCCTGAAAGGGCGAAGGCCCTATTGTTTCCGTAAGGATTATTTTTTTTCTTTTTTTTCTTTTTTCTTTATTATTATTTTTTTTCCACCTTTTTGCCACTTTTGGGGCCCTTAACATACTCAAAAACTCTTGAAATTTTGCACACACGTCAGAACCTGCGGCCATCAGGGACGGACTGAAGCTGGTACCCGGGCGTGGCAGGGGGGCTCGACAGCGCCCCCTGGAATGGTGTCCGAAAACTTGGTCCATAAATCAAACACGCTTGCATGTAATAATATGAAACTCAGTACACATATAGATCTCATCGGGCCGAACAACTTTTGTGCTCTAAGTTTTACAAAAGCCCAACAGGAAGTCGGTTATTATACGTTGTTTGGAAAACGCATACAATGGAATGTGAAATACTCCTTCTAGGAAATTTATCCGATCGCCACCAAACTCGGTGTGAATGAAGTCAAGACATTGAGGATGAATTCTTGCGAACAGATTTTTGATATCTCGAACGGTTTGGCCGTGGCGAGGAAACTAATTTATGGCGAATAATGGGACACAGGAAGTGTGTTATAACTTCTGCATACGTTAACTGATCTTGCTGAAACTTCAGCAGTGTGTTCGTGGTAAGAGGCCGATCAGATGGATGTAACTATTGTGAGTCAAAGTTATAGCGCCACCAACTGGTAGCAGGAAGTGTGTCACTTTCAAAATGCTTTTGACAAAAGTGAGGGGGTTAATAGTTTAGCATCCAAATACATTGCAAATATTGAAACATTTTGATTCTAATGAGAGGGTTACGTGAGACCAACACTGCTTACTTTCGTTTTTATTTTTACATTCAATTTAAAGGATTTGTTGTGGAATATTTTGAGTGTATCATAAAATCAGAATAAGGTAAGACAAGTAATAATTTCTGTCTTATATACTTTCTGTATATATATACAGTGAGGAAAATAAGTATTTGAACACCCTGCTATTTTGCCAGTTCTCCCACTTAGAAATCATGGAGGGGTCTGAAATTGTCATCGTAGGTGCATGTCCACTGTGAGAGACATAATCTAAAAAAAATAATCTAGAAATCACAATGTATGATTTTTTAACTATTTATTTGTATGATACAGCTGCAAATAAGTATTTGAACACCTGAGAAAATCAATGTTAATATTTGGTACAGTAGCCTTTGTTTGCAATTACAGAGGTCAAACGTTTCCTGTAGTTTTTCACCAGGTTTGCACACACTACAGGAGGGATTTTGGCCCACTCCTCCACACAGATCATCTCTAGATCAGTCAGGTTTCTGGGCTGTCGCTGAGAAACACAGAGTTTGAGCTCCCTCCAAAGATTCTCTATTGGGTTTAGGTCTGGAGACTGGCTAGGCCACGCCAGAACCTTGATATGCTTCTTACAGAGCCACTCCTTGGTTATCCTGGCTGTGTGCTTCGGGTCATTGTCATGTTGGAAGACCCAGCCTCGACCCATCTTCAATGCTCTAACTGAGGGAAGGAGGTTGTTCCCCAAAATCTCGCAATACATGGCCCCGGTCATCCTCTCCTTAATACAGTGCAGTCGCCCTGTCCCATGTGCAGAAAAACACCCCCAAAGCATGATGCTACCACCCCTATGCTTCACAGTAGGGATGGTGTTCTTGGGATGGTACTCATCATTCTTCTTCCTCCAAACACGTTTAGTGGAATTATGACCAAAAAGTTCTGTTTTGGTCTCATCTGACCACATGACTTTCTCCCATGACTCCTCTGGATCATCCAAATGGTCATTGGCAAACTTAAGACGGGCCTTGACATGTGCTGGTTTAAGCAGGGGAACCTTCCGTGCCATGCATGATTTCAAACCATGACGTCTTAGTGTATTACCAACAGTAACCTTGGAAACGGTGGTCCCAGCTCTTTTCAGGTCATTGACCAGCTCCTCCCGTGTAGTTCTGGGCTGATTTCTCACCTTTCTTAGGATCATTGAGACCCCACGAGGTGAGATCTTGCATGGAGCCCCAGTCCGAGGGAGATTGACAGTCATGTTTAGCTTCTTCCATTTTCTATTGATTGCTCCAACAGTGGACCTTTTTTCACCAAGCTGCTTGGCAATTTCCCCGTAGCCCTTTCCAGCCTTGTGGAGGTGTACAATTTTGTCTCTAGTGTCTTTGGACAGCTCTTTGGTCTTGGCCATGTTAGTAGTTGGATTCTTACTGATTGTATGGGGTGGACAGGTGTCTTTATGCAGCTAACGACCTCAAACAGGTGCATCTAATTTAGGATAATAAATGGAGTGGAGGTGGACATTTTAAAGGCAGACTAAAAGGTCTTTGAGGGTCAGAATTCTAGCTGATAGACAGGTGTTCAAATACTTATTTGCAGCTGTATCATACAAATAAATTGTTAAAAAATCATATATTGTGATTTCTGGATTTTTTTATTTTAGATTATGTCTCTCACAGTGGACATGCACCTACGATGACAATTTCAGACCCCTCCATGATTTCCAAGTGGGAGAACTTGCAAAATAGCAGGGTGTTCAAATACTTATTTTCCTCACTGTATATATATATATATATATATAAATATAGCTGCGAGCAGCGATGGAGGGCCAAAGCCGGCGGCACCGCCATCCCCGGTGCCTTTAGGTAACTAAAGGCACCGGGGTTGCGGTGCCACCGGCTTGGGCCCGTAATCGCTGCTCGCAGCTATATTTATATATATATATATATATATACATATATACATATATATATATATATATATATATATATATATATATATATATATATTTTTTTTTTTTTTTATTTTTTTTTTTCATTATTTTTTTTGTTGCCTTTTTGCCACTTTTAGGGCCCTTAACATGCTCAAAAACTCTTGAAACTTTGCACACAGGTCAGAACCCGCGGCCATCAGGGCCGGGCTGAAGCTGGTACCCGGGCGTGGCAGGGGGGCTCGACAGCGCCCCCTGGAATGGGGTCCGAAATCTTGGTCCATATATCAAACACGCTTGCATGTAATAATATGAAACTCAGTACACATATAGATCTCATCGGGCCGAACAACTTTCGTGCTCTAAGTTTTACAAAAGCCCAACAGGAAGTCGGTTATTATACGTTGTTTGGAAAACGCATACAATGGAATGTGAAACACTCCTCCTAGGGAATTCATCCGATCACCACCAAACTCGGTGTGAATGAAGTCAAGACATTGAGGATGAATTCTTGTGAACAGATTTTTGATATCTCGAACGGTTTGGCCGTGACTAGGAAACGAATTTATGGCGAATAATGGGACACAGGAAGTGTGTTATAACTTCTGCATACATTAACTGATCTTGATGAAACTTCCGCAGTGTGTTCGTTGTAAGAGGCCGATCACATGGATGTGACTATTGTGAGTCAAAGTTATAGCGCCACCAACTGGCTGCAGGAAGTTTGTCACTTTCAAAATGCTTTGAAGTCACTTTCTTATTTTTACCCGATTTGCTTCAAATTTTATGTGTATAATGTAAACACACGGCAGATGTAGACCTGTGGAAGGATTATTGATATCTTAGATACTGTTGCCGTGGCAACGCATGAAACTTTAATATTCTTTTCGGATGTTTTTGAGACTCTTAGCATGCTTCAAATTGGATGAAACTCGACAGACACATAACACTTATTAGCCAGTAGACATGTGAAAAGTTTTAGAAACAGGCGTGGCAGGGGGGCTCAACAGCGCCACCTTGAACAGGGTCTGAAAACTTGGTCCATATATCAAACACGCTTGCATGAATTAATATGAAACTCGGTACACATATAGATCTCATCGGGCCGGACAACTTTCCCTGGTCAAGTTTTACGCCAGCCCAACAGGAAGTCAGCTATTATGGGTTGTTTGAAAAACGCATGCTGTGGAATTTGATGTCCTCTTCCTAGAGAATTCATCCAATCGCCTCCAAACTTGGTCCGCATGAAGTCAAGACATTGAGGATGCTAAATTGCGGACTGATTTTTGATATCTCGAATGGTTTGGTCGTGGCGAGGAAACGAATTTATGGCGAGAAAAGAGAAACACGAAGTGGTATAACTTCTGCACACATTAACTGATCTTGATTAAACTTCAGCAGTGTGTTCGTGGTAAGAGGCCGATCACATGGATGTGACATTTGTGAGTCAAAGTTATAGTGCCACCAACTGGCAACAGGAAGTGTGTCACTTTCAAAATGCTTTGAAATCACCCTCTTATTTTTACCCGATTTGCTTAAAACTTTATGTGTATAATGTAGACACACGGCAGATGTAGACCTGAGAAAGGATTATTGATATCTTAGATACTGTTGCCGTGGCAACGCATCAAACTTTAATATTCTTTTCGGATGCTTTTGAGACTCTTCTCATACTTGAAAATGCATGAAACTTGACAGACACATCACATTTATTATCCAGTAGACGTGCAAAGTTTCAGAAACGGGCGTGGTGGAATGGCTCAGTAGCGCCACCTTTAGTCAAAAATGGGGGCTTAGTTTTTCCTAGAATCACAAAACTTGGTAGGTGTATTATTCTCATCAAGCCGGACAACTTTCTAATTTACAGTCATTACCTCAGACCAACAGGAAGTCAGATAATTTGTCTATTCTATTTAATCTTTGTTTTTCAAGGTTTCAGGGGCTTTTGGGGCCCTTAACATGCTCAAAAACTCTTGAAACTTTGCACACAGGTCAGAACCCACGGTCATCAGAGCCGGGCTGAAGCTGGTACCCGGGCGTGGCGGGGGGCTCAACAGCGCCCCCTTGAACACGGTCTGAAAACTTGGTCCATATATCAAACACGCTTGCATGAATTAATATGAAACTCGGTACACATATAGATCTCATCGGGCCGAACAACTTCCGCACTCTAAGTTATTAGCTCCGCCCAACAGGAAGTCGGCTATTATGGGTTGTTTGAAAAACGCATGCTGTGGAATTTGATGTATTCCTCCTAGAGAATTCATCTAATCGCCTCCAAACTCGGTCAGCATGAAGTCAAGACATTGAGGATGATAAATTGCGGACGGATTTTTGATATCTCGAACGGTTTGGTCGTGGCGAGGAAATTAATTTATGGCGAGAAAAGAGAAACACAAAGTAATATAACTTCTGCATACATTAACTGATCTTGATGAAACTTCAGCAGTGTGTTCATGCTAAGAGGCCGATCAGATGGATGTAACTATTGTGAGTCAAAGTTATAGCGCCACCAACTGGCAGCAGGAAGTGTGTCACTTTCAAAATGCTTTTGACCGCACTGACATGGATAATGGTGCAGAGTATGAGCATGAATTCCTATGGAAGTAGGAATGAACTAAAAAACGTTCGCTCTTCTCTGCCCGTTCCTCGCCGTGGACGCACACCATATATATATATATATATATATATATATATATAGCTGCGAGCAGCGATGGAGGGCCCAAGCCGGTGACACCGCCACCCCGGTGGCTTTAGTGTAACTAAAGGCACCAGGGTGGCGGTGCCACCGGCTTGGGCCCGCAATCGCTGCTCGCAGCTATATTTTTAGATTATGTCTCTCACAGTGGACATGCACCTACGATGACAATTTCAGACCCCTCCATGATTTCGAAGTGGGAGAACTTGCAAAATAGCAGGGTGTTCAAATACTTATTTTCCTCACTGTATATATATATATATATATATTATTTTTTAATGAAGAAATAGTAACCTGTATGTGTTTCTTGCTTTCTTTTCACTCACAGTACTCTAAAAATTGCAGATAATTGTTATTATGAATGTTTAAATTGATGTCTAGAGAAATACAATGATTGACAAATGACATCCAGTCATATTTACAGATGTAACTACTCCTTGAGATTAGTTTTTCCAATACACAATTTAGACAATCTCTCAAATCTAGCATAATGTCGTTTTAAACATGGAATTTAAAGATGTTTCTGGTCTACAATCTGATCTGTCAGATGATGCTCGAAAGAAGAAAAGTTTTCGTCTTGAATGCAGCGGAGAACGTTTGTCATGTAATTCCTCTGAATTACGAAGCAAGATCGTCCGACAACATTTATTTAGCAACAACGTTTAAGTTTTGTTTGCGGTGAGTGGAAATTAAAATACACATTTAGTGTTTCTAATTCTCGTTTTGCTCTGCGTTTTCAGGTAACGTTACCAAAGAAAAAAGAAGAGCCAAGGAAAACGACGAAAATTTGACAGACATCTATGCGGAAACGACACATGGTAGGGGAGAACGGGGTAATGTGAGACATCGGGTAATGTGAGACACCCCCTATATCTAGGCAACGGAACACAATTGTGGTCATATGACCATTATGTTTTCAAGCCCCTTCCATTTCCCCTTGGCCATGAAGGAGAGGACCTCATGGTGCTGTAGTAAGCATGTTTTTTTCACAAAAATATTTTTTTTGCACGTAAAAGTAAATTTTCTTGCTGTCAACTTAATCAACTGTTGTGCCAAAGCAAATTGATTCAAGCAGAAAAACTTATATCATACATGTTGATGAACTACCAACATATAAAACCATGTGGTGATGCTAGCTGAAGATAAGCCTAAATTGCTAAGAGAGATCGTTTTTTTCTAAAATGTGGCGGTGGGGTAAAGTGAGACATGAGGCACAAGTTAAGTTTAGTCTTAAACATATTTTAATGTAATATTACATGACATATGTTTTATTTTTAATGTCATAAACATAGTAGAAAAGCCATCATGCCAAGGCAATACACCAGGAAGAAAACCTGGGGCAAAACACCCCTCGAGGAGATGGAGAGTGCAGCCGCTGAGGTCAAGGAAGGAAAGAAGTCTATAAGAGCAGCTGCAAGGGAGAGAAATATTGACAAGTCAAGCCTCCTAAGATTCATAAAGAAAAAAAAAGAAGGGGGAAGTAAAATCAGTAGCCCGGGGTGCAGTAACTGAGGCAAAGAGGTGGAGCACCTTCTCCCTCTCACCTTGTCCGAATGGAGCGTTTGTCCCCTCCTCGACAAAACCCCCAAGGTCCGTTTTAGGACCGAGGTCGCTCCGACAGGAGCTCCGCACTCTCCCTGGGAGCCTGCTAGGGAGTGAAGTCAGCATGGGAATCTCGTCCATCTGCAACCTCACGGACACTGTCCATTTTGTTTTCGGAGGAGGACCTTCCTCCACCGCTTTTTCTCCAGGGGTGTCTCAAGCCCCTGGAGTCGCTTCGCCGTTTACCCAGACCGACTGTTCGACAAGCATACGTTTTACCTTTGGGATCAACCGAGAAGCCCCGGACGGTGAACCGCGATGCGCAGGCTCCCTACACACGGGTCTTGCTCCACTCGGGCCTAGGCTCGAGACGACACGGCCACTCATAGGGCGCATGAGGAACCATCCGCCGGGGGCAGGGGCGGGAGGCATCTGGATCGAGGCCGTAACCGGGAAGGGTGCTTTCAAAGCGGGGGGAGGCGCAGGGCAAAGTTCGGCTCTTAAGATGTGCCAGGGGGGCCCCAACTAATCCAAGCCTCCCGACGCGCCCGCGGCCACCTTTGCGGACATCCGTTTCAGACGGGCCATCTGAGTCTTCCGAGAGGTCCGGGAGGTCTGCGAGCATGGAGCTCTTCTTCAAATACAAGATATTTTTGGACATTTTTACAAGGAGGAATATCCTCCAGTGTGTCTTTCACCCCTAGCTCACCCAGGACGGTGCACGTTCACCGGTGTGCACGCCCTGGCACCGAGGGACTGGGTGTCCAAACCAGACCCTATTTACTGGAAGTCTCGCCCGCACAAAGTGAACTTTCTCTGGGCTGGGTCAGGCTGTTTCCCCACCCGGTCTGACCACCACGGTTCTCTGGTCCATGTTCCTTGTCCGAGCGGAGCATTGTCCCTCCTCCACAAAGACCTAAAGGTCCGTTTTAGGACCGACTTTGCTCCAGACGGAGCTCCAGTGGTGGCGGACAAATCCGAATCTGGCTCAGGACGGGCCACCCTCCCTGGGCTGGCCAGGGGAGGTCTGACTGCATTGAGTTATCCAAATGTATCACAATAATTTGGACATAGTTCATTTTTTTTTTAGGAGGAATTTCCACCTGTGTGCCATTCACCCTTAGCACGCCAAGGGCGTTGCACCTTCACTTGGATGCGCACCGGTGGGTCATCAAAAAAATGTGCTTAATTGACCAATCTCCATGATTCTGTTACTAGTCCGACATTAGTTCTGGAATGTGTGGTTGTCAAGCTAGCTGTCAAGATTCTTACTGTTACAACATGTGTTGTTATGGAAGTTTCAGAGTGGAAAAAGTAAGTGGATCAGTTTACCCCCAGCTGGTTCACTTTATCCCCTTGATTTCTCTGGTCTGTCTCAGTTTACCCCTAAGCTGGGGTAAAGTGAGACACAAGACCACTTTTTTAAAAACAATCATATTTTCACTGCCTTTCGTCCTGAATACATTCTAATAATTTCCATTGCTAGGAAACATCCTGAATTAATGGGAAATGTGTAAATTTGACTGATATATCATTTTAGCTCGCTTAGAGGGGAACAAATGTAAAAAATGTCTCACTTTACCCCACTCTCCCCTATGTGCATTTTAATTATTTTATACATTAAAATTAATCCTTATATAATCATACTGGATTCAATTCGTGTCGATTTCTGATGGTTTTGAGTGAAAGGAATGAAGATTCAGAGTTAACATTAACGATGCTTAAACCTTAATAACTGTCAAATTAAGACACGGTAGATTAGATCATCTAAGGAAACAGCAGGATGTTAAATGCAGTCATTGCGAATATTTACACCATTTTCTTCTTGAAAGCAAACAGTTTCTTTTCCTGAATCCTGTAACAACTTTGAACCCGAGCTGAAGATGTAAATTCAGCTGTGAGCCAGTGAGACGCTCTAGTCTAGTGCTAGACTGCCAATGCGATGCTGCCCTCCAGCGGTTGGTCTGCGCGTACTGCACGCGTAAACACTGGGTTTTTCCAGTTGATACAGTGTAAAACATGAAAAATTACAGTAAATTCATCATTAATAATTCATAATTTATAAAAATGAGGAACGCTTCACGAATTTGCGTGTCATCCTTGCGCTATGGCGAAACGGATCTTCGGGTGAATTGTTGCAATTTGTTTCACCCGCCTCCGCTCACGGATTGGCCGAAGGACGAATTGTTTCACCGCGCCCCGCCTCTGCTCCCCTCGCCTCATTGGCCGGCCGACGAATTGTTTCAGAGGATACGAAGGTTTGATGAACGTCTAGATATCGGACGTGCAGAACACGTCAAAAAAAGACGTCATAAAAACTTTCATTCTAGCTCCTCAGTGGACGTCTTTTCAACGTCCGACTTTTGTGACAAAGACGTTGTAAAGACGTGTTTTGGACATCATTTTGCTTAGTGGGAACGTGTGAAAGAAAACTCAAAGATGTATCCAACCCGACGCGAAAAGGAATTTCAGTCCATTCCGCTCTTTGGGTGGCCCGCCATCTGATTCTCTCCTCGAATGCGCTGTTCAGCGTCAGTGATTCAATAACTCGAACACAGTAGGGATGGGCAAATGAAGCCTCTTGAAGCACTGAGGCTTTCCCCTGAGTGTTTCGGGAAAAGATTCAAAGAATTCGACTCTCAAGAGTGTCGAAAACAGCGCCATCTTGTGGAAGGTCAAATTTATAGCAGCCATGTTTATGAGCAGCTGAATGCGCAGTGCCGTTGTTTTATCCATTAATCACAAATAAAAGACTGACAACGCTAAATGTTCAGTTTTCTGATAATATAATTAACATATTAAAGTGTGGCAATAAAATAAATGTAACAGTTATATTAATACTACACAGAAATAAAAAATAACAGAGTTGCTTGATGCAAGTAAATGTTAGTCTATTTATGGTTTCTATGCTGTTTATGTGTCAGAATATAATGATCATGTAACATAGGCTGTAGGCTTATTTATATATATAATTTTTTTTTAGTAAATGGACTTAAACTTCCAAAAACCTGTAGAGTAGTGGTCTGGGTTCAAACATTCCGACACGCAAAAGGGAAGCATTCACGTGCCTGGAAAGAAAGTGAGGCTTCGTTTTTCGTTGATCACGCGTTTCTCCGAAAACAATACGCGCTCCGACACGGAGCTTCATGAGAAATTGCGCTGCGTACTCGAGACGCGCTTTGAAGCTTCAGTGTCAAATGTAACATCACTAGAACACAGTCCGAAAAGCACAAAAAAACGGCCTGCACATAACCGGACAGCACACTTAATTCACTCACATAAAATCATGACAACCTTGAAATGATTTTTCGATTCAATATCGTTCACTTAAAAACTCAACAGATCACAAGATCAGTTGTTAACATCATACAAGTGATATTACGAACATAAATCATGCACAAAACAAAATATTTATGAGTCTATCTTCAAACAAACAAAACATTATTCAATTTGAACTCACACCAATTCCCTTTTTAAACAACTCAGTTGATGCTGTTTCCTCCGTGTGACGCAGCTGACATAAAGTTGATCGATTCGATCTCAGTCTATAACTCGTTACAAAACTCACTCAAATCAGCAAATCTCATTCGATATATATTCCTAAACACTTCAGATCTAGGTTTTAACTAATAATTTCTCTAATATTCTTCTCTTTTCAGGGTTTCTCTGCAGAACAAATCTTCTCCCAAGTTCAACCAAATCGTCTCCGTCTACTTGTGGGCGGAGTTACAATCACTGAATCAACCTAATTGGTCTATCTACCTCTACAGTGCGATTTCATCATTTCCATTGGGTAAGTTTTTTTTCTGTAGTATGTTTTATATTCCATTTAATATAATTTTAATATTATTGCATTTCATGTCTCAGCTCCACCTCCTGTAGTATGCGAGGGAAGAAAATGAGGACTCACTTCACTGCGCCATCAGCTGCAGTCAAAGGATCTGCCCTTATGTTGTTAAAGTTTGGTTATTTAAGAAACTGATAAATGTAGCCTACTAATAAAGCTAGATGCCCTGTTAATATATGTGTGATATATTTATTTAAACTGCCACTACACCTCAGAAGATATAGATAGGGTAGGGATTACAAAATGTTATGCAGGAATCAGGTACGCGATACAATAAGACTAGATGTGACCAGACATGATCTGCTCACCAATATATCCCTGCAGTTTTTTTGGGGTTTTTTTTTTTTTTCTAACCCTAACCCTAACCCTAGCTCTGTGACTTTTTTTTCTTGAAGGCGATAAACAATTATTTGAGCAGTGGAGGATCGGCCACAACATTTAAAATCGGTGAATGGGTTGGGCGCAGGGGGGCCAACAGAGAACATTGGTATGGTTCCATTGCGCTATGGCGAAACGGATCTTCGGGTGAATTGTTGCAATTTGTTTCACCCGCCTCCGCTCACGGATTGGCCGAAGGACGAATTGTTTCACCGCGCCCCGCCTCTGCTCCCCTCGCCTCATTGGCCGGCCGACGAATTGTTTCAGAGGATACGAAGGTTTGATGAACGTCTAGATATCGGACGTGCAGAACACGTCAAAAAAAGACGTCATAAAAACTTTCATTCTAGCTCCTCAGTGGACGTCTTTTCAACGTCCGACTTTTGTGACAAAGACGTTGTAAAGACGTGTTTTGGACATCATTTTGCTTAGTGGGAACGTGTGAAAGAAAACTCAAAGATGTATCCAACCCGACGCGAAAAGGAATTTCAGTCCATTCCGCTCTTTGGGTGGCCCGCCATCTGATTCTCTCCTCGAATGCGCTGTTCAGCGTCAGTGATTCAATAACTCGAACACAGTAGGGATGGGCAAATGAAGCCTCTTGAAGCACTGAGGCTTTCCCCTGAGTGTTTCGGGAAAAGATTCAAAGAATTCGACTCTCAAGAGTGTCGAAAACAGCGCCATCTTGTGGAAGGTCAAATTTATAGCAGCCATGTTTATGAGCAGCTGAATGCGCAGTGCCGTTGTTTTATCCATTAATCACAAATAAAAGACTGACAACGCTAAATGTTCAGTTTTCTGATAATATAATTAACATATTAAAGTGTGGCAATAAAATAAATGTAACAGTTATATTAATACTACACAGAAATAAAAAATAACAGAGTTGCTTGATGCAAGTAAATGTTAGTCTATTTATGGTTTCTATGCTGTTTATGTGTCAGAATATAATGATCATGTAACATAGGCTGTAGGCTTATTTATATATATAATTTTTTTTTAGTAAATGGACTTAAACTTCCAAAAACCTGTAGAGTAGTGGTCTGGGTTCAAACATTCCGACACGCAAAAGGGAAGCATTCACGTGCCTGGAAAGAAAGTGAGGCTTCGTTTTTCGTTGATCACGCGTTTCTCCGAAAACAATACGCGCTCCGACACGGAGCTTCATGAGAAATTGCGCTGCGTACTCGAGACGCGCTTTGAAGCTTCAGTGTCAAATGTAACATCACTAGAACACAGTCCGAAAAGCACAAAAAAACGGCCTGCACATAACCGGACAGCACACTTAATTCACTCACATAAAATCATGACAACCTTGAAATGATTTTTCGATTCAATATCGTTCACTTAAAAACTCAACAGATCACAAGATCAGTTGTTAACATCATACAAGTGATATTACGAACATAAATCATGCACAAAACAAAATATTTATGAGTCTATCTTCAAACAAACAAAACATTATTCAATTTGAACTCACACCAATTCCCTTTTTAAACAACTCAGTTGATGCTGTTTCCTCCGTGTGACGCAGCTGACATAAAGTTGATCGATTCGATCTCAGTCTATAACTCGTTACAAAACTCACTCAAATCAGCAAATCTCATTCGATATATATTCCTAAACACTTCAGATCTAGGTTTTAACTAATAATTTCTCTAATATTCTTCTCTTTTCAGGGTTTCTCTGCAGAACAAATCTTCTCCCAAGTTCAACCAAATCGTCTCCGTCTACTTGTGGGCGGAGTTACAATCACTGAATCAACCTAATTGGTCTATCTACCTCTACAGTGCGATTTCATCATTTCCATTGGGTAAGTTTTTTTTCTGTAGTATGTTTTATATTCCATTTAATATAATTTTAATATTATTGCATTTCATGTCTCAGCTCCACCTCCTGTAGTATGCGAGGGAAGAAAATGAGGACTCACTTCACTGCGCCATCAGCTGCAGTCAAAGGATCTGCCCTTATGTTGTTAAAGTTTGGTTATTTAAGAAACTGATAAATGTAGCCTACTAATAAAGCTAGATGCCCTGTTAATATATGTGTGATATATTTATTTAAACTGCCACTACACCTCAGAAGATATAGATAGGGTAGGGATTACAAAATGTTATGCAGGAATCAGGTACGCGATACAATAAGACTAGATGTGACCAGACATGATCTGCTCACCAATATATCCCTGCAGTTTTTTTGGGGTTTTTTTTTTTTTTCTAACCCTAACCCTAACCCTAGCTCTGTGACTTTTTTTTCTTGAAGGCGATAAACAATTATTTGAGCAGTGGAGGATCGGCCACAACATTTAAAATCGGTGAATGGGTTGGGCGCAGGGGGGCCAACAGAGAACATTGGTATGGTTCCAAGGAAATAAAGTTAGCATATTTTTCTCTTTCTCGTGTATTGTTTTTAAAAGAGGCATATTATAAGCATTTTACCAGCCTATGTGTAGGCTACTTCATGCAGAAGCGAAAAAAAATTGGGGTAATGCCGAGCCGTTCTTAAAGTTGTGATGACGTTTGACCCGCCTAAAACATATAATTCAGTAAAAAGTAGTTTCATTCATGATTTTCATCGACGCCAGTAAGCTGTGTTGATGGAGGCCAAGGTCAGGGTTATCCAAGGTGGAGGGAATTCCTTTTGATGGCTTGCTGGTGACAAGTCAAAGTACCATCCAGTTTGGTCAGTACAGGGGGAAAACCTTCAAGTGGATGCTGGCGAATGACCTTGGCTACTCCCTCATGGTCCTGTCTGGGCATCAGTGGAAGCGCGAGGCTGGCAGACTGGACAGAGGTGCCCTCATAAGGCCAACAAGGATGTCTTTCTCCAGGATGCCTGCACATTCAAGAAAGTCGAAGAAGCCATTAAAGTGCGCAGGCAGAGAGAGGGCATGTTACCTGGCTGTGAGGGTGAATGTCTGGTGGGCTTTGTGGTCCACAAGAAGAGCACCTACAAGGAGCTAAGGGTCACACACAGGATGCACACAGGGTCCACCTGTTAAGGACAGTGAGAGGAAAAGGTAAGATATTTTGATGCTTTCTTATGCCTTTTTTTGTATGCATTTTATTATCTTTATATTATTCCATTGTATATGTCTCTTATGCAGCTATGTGAGATTCATCAGGAGCAAGGACACCCAGGCAGGCAGCAAGAAGGATGCCCTGAAGAAATGCATCCTGCGGAGGGACCAGCAGAAAAAGAAAAGCCTTCTTCTGCATCCATGCCTGTTGTCCCTCACCCTTCACGTCCGGCTTCTCCTCCTCCCACCCAAAACTCCCATTCCCAGCCAGCCACAGTGCACAGTGAGTTTTTAGATCTATTTATTCCTGGGGTGATTCTATGCATGTTCTAATGTAATTATGAATAAGACTGTCAATTTTCTGCCTTTTAGAGCCAACAGATGAAGATCTGTTGGCTTCAGCCATGGAGGTGGAGCCACAGGGTGAGTCTTGTGTGGTGAAAAAATAAATTCATGCTCAGCTGATCATGTGATCACAAATAAATGTACTAACATCATATGGTATTGTGTAACCATAACCGTCTTCAAACTGACATTTATTCATTTTGATGATTATCACTTGCAGCAGAAGGCCGCTCAAAGGCTGGTGTCAGCGGATTCTGAGGTACAGTTTTCACACCAGAAGTGTACTTTTATGTCTCATCAGTAGATATAATTATTATAATTTTATTGTTTCAATATGTATTATGTATGTATGTAAAAAAAAATATTTTTTTTTCTTTCTTGGTTGTTCTGGCTGCTGTGTTTGTGGATACCCTACAGATGTGGTCCTAGAAGCTGATCTGCAGCTCGGTTACAGACGGTTCAAACAAGACAAGCCAAACTACAGACGGTTCGGTCAGCGACTGACATCTAATGGGCTCTACAAGACAGTGAGGCAGGTGCTGAATTTACAACAGAATCCCTGGAGTGTCAGCGCTGCCATAAGAAGCTGGCCGGGTGGTCCTTTGAATCTGCTGGATCCGGCTCACCGCAGGATGTTCCCAGCTATCCTCATTTACTGGTGAGTCATGAGAATTTTTTCCAGTAACATTTACAAAAAAGTTCATTAGTTAATATTAGTTAGCAATAATTAACAGCACTTATACAGCATTTGTTAATCTTTGATAATTTCAACGTTTACTAATACTTGTTAACATTAGTTAATGCACTGTGAACTAACAAACAATGAACAGCTGTATTTTTTTGACTAATGTTAACAAAGATGAACAAATACAGTAACAAATGTATTGCTCATGGTTAGTTTATACAGTACAATAAGGTTCATTTATTAAACATTAGTCAAAGTGTTACCTTTTTTTTTCTTATAGGCAAAATACAGAGGCAGGTGCAATTAAGTACAGAAATGTTAAACCGTTAGCTAGGCTGTAATTGTTACAATGTAACGTAGATTACTTTAACATATAATTTTTGTGACACTGTTAATTAATGGTAATGTAATTTGTAAAAAAAAAATCTTGCTTATCTAGTTCTTTTACAAGACACTGTGTCTGGTACTCGAGGTTCTATTCAGAATGTGTGAACGACCCCCCATTGAGCCTTGCTTGAGCTTTGAAAGGTGTCAGGCTCAGCACAATAACATTCATACACTGTGCCCGACAGTTGAGGTTCTATTCGGGATGTGTGAATGGCCCCCCCATTGATCCTTGCTTGACCTTTGATTTGTGTCAGACTCAAAACAAGTTACACTTGACTCGTGTGATGTCCCTTGCATCAAAGTTTGTTGTTTTTTTTGTTGTTGTTTTTTTTTGTATGATGAAACATCACACCTTTTCCTCAGTTCTGGGAAAAAAATAACACTTTAAATGAACTTTGCCTTGTTTTGTCTGTGTGTTTTAACAGGTTCTCTTGTGATATGAATGTGGCAATGTTGATGAGGGAATGCTCTCTGTGCAACAGCGTCACTATGCTATATCACAACCTATGTGAACAGCATAGTGAGGACTGGATGAAGAGGTCCCTGCAATACATCTCTGTGTGAGACCAGTACCAGGGCACCACCACACGGCCCATCACACCTCCACCACCCATGTACCAACATGGCTTGTACCAACCGCCAAGTGGCTCCTCTCTGTTCATGCAGAGGATAGAGCTCAAAGCCAGGGTCACCTCTGTCTTTGGGTCCATCCTGAAGCTGGACTCCACAAAAAAGGTAAAGTATTAATCACAGTAACTAAGGATCACCTGTATATGTACAGTTGTTTTTAAAATGATCTAAGGACTAAATGTACATGTACAGTTGTATATAGACTTCTGCAGGTTATCTGTTTGGAGCTTGGCCAAAAAACTGGCAGGAGCTGAAGCTGGGACCGCAGCCTGTGTCACCAATGTGGGCAATGAGCACGGACAAGTCCTTATGTCTGTGCTCCCCTCACATGAGCATCAGGGACTGCTGCCCATGGCCACTGGCCTGGTAAAGAGGTGGCTGGAGTCATTCCCCCCACACTCCTCTACGTGGACAGAGACTGCTGCTCTTCTGTGGGCACATCCAGAGCAGCTGCCATGTTCAGCAGCTGGAGTGATGTGGTGGTACGTCTCCATGTGTGGCACTTTATGTGGTGCTTCGCTGCAGGTCTGCACACCAACAGCTCCCTGCTCTATGGTTTGTTCATGACCTAGCCTGGGACGAGGGAGATGTGGCTCTGCTGAGGGAGGCGAAAAGGAGGGAGTTGGAGCAACGGCAGGGCATCAAGGGCTTCACTGATGAGCAGCCAACCAGCAGGCTCACCTCCAAACAACCAGCGCAGCACTGTCGCCATTGTACACGTAGCATGGCGGTGACAGAGCAGCTAATCTGTGAGTTTCTGGAGGCTTTAAAGGAGGCCAGGAAAACCATGGGACTAGGAGAGGATGGACGTCATCTGGGACACTCAAAGACGCCATCTTCCCTGCATCCAGGACCCTCCTGGAGTGCAGCTGTACAGCCAGACAGGAAGTATTACAAAGGGAGGGCTCACACTTCCGGCCTACTGCTGCGCTCGGGGTTCTACTTCCTTGGAGTCCTTCCACAACCACCTCAACCGCTTCATACCGGTAAGGTTATGCACATTCAGCTCAAGGTGTATTGTCGTGATGATTCATTTAATGTTATTTGTAATTATAAAGTAGTTTGTAATTTTTATATATATATTTCTTTTAAATCAGAACGAGCGCTAACCTGGAAAATTTCCAGGCTTATCTGCTTGAGGGTTGAGCGGTGGAACGAGGACCGTGCTGCTGCTGCTGCTGCCGTCATGCATGAGGCCCTGCCGCTGCGCTGCTACAGTGGCAGGTTTCAGCACAGCCTCAATGAACTCAATCAGCGGCTTCTTGGCTCTAGTCTTGTACAAGACTATTCAAAGCCAAGACAGTACACAGGTATGTGTCTTTAATTCCATGCTTTGTTGTTTTCTTTGTAATGCACAGACTTGTGTTTTAAAACAGTGTTTTTTGTTTTTTATTTAATTTTGTTTTTGTCAGGCGAGCTCATTGGGGTGGAGTACCTGTGCTGGCAGCAGTCCTTGGAGTTCAGGGAGAACTTTGACCCAGATGACCCAGATAGAATTCCAGACAGCTTGGTGGATGTCGAAGATGAGGGATTTGAAGATGAGGCAGAGGAGCAGGACCACACCATCTCCCTTCTGTCTTTGGTGTCCACCCAGGAAGCTCTAAACTTGTCTCAGGATGTACCGGCACACTCTTAGGGACTGCCACCTGAGCCCAAAGATGTATGTATGTATGCATACAAGCATCATTTGCCATGCCATAACTTTCATCCATACTGATCTTTTTCTTTTAAGGTGTGCAGAGGACCAGACAGGACTCTAGGGTTCGATTGAGTGGTGGGGCTGGCCAGGTACCTTGTTGAGCTCAGAGAAAAGCCTTGTGTCTCAGATAGGGAAGCTGCTGACATTGTTTGGCTGTGGGACAGACTGCTGGACAGTGACAAATGGGGTTTCTTATCCGCAGAGACACAAGGACAGGCTGCTTCAAGGCAGGTTCAAGGCCACCCAATCGAAAAACCTCCACCTGCCATGGAAAGAGCCTGAAGCGGTTAGTTAAACATTTGTACAACGTCACTTTGCCATGTTGTAGGGCTTTTTTTAAAATCTTGTTCAGCCCTCTTCCTTCTCCAGGCCATGGCCCTTGGCACTCATTTAAGGGCTGCTGATGGAGGAGGGAGCACGGATGGAGGAACTGTAAAAGAATACTTGATTGAGTATTACTTGATAATTGTACGTTGTACAACTTGAAATTGTACGTGAGTTTCCCCGGTTGGGTTGGGTGAGTTCCAGCTGGGTTGAATATTCAATCCCTCCATCAGTTCACTCTTTTGTTATTTTTCCTTGTTTATTTTTTAGGTAATTCTGGGTGGGGACTTGTTTTTCTGTTGGGGGTAAGCGTTCAAAACTGTGTGACCATTGATTATATGGCCTACAGTTGTTAGTAGCTTTTGCTTTTAAAGTCGCCTCATGCCCGGGACACATCAGAAGATAGATGGGGATTAGAAAACGTTAGGCAGGGATCTGGGGTTTTCTCATGTATTTTGTGTTGTGTATTGGCTCAACAACCATGCTTACTTTTTGGAGGAAGTGGAAAGGTAATATTACGTAACAGGATACGTGTAACTAAGCGACAGAGGACCGTTAAATATGCTATTTTATGATGTGATAGTATGTCCCAAAGCTTGTATACTCTTCTGCTATACACTCAAGTATGTACTTTTTCTTCACGAAAAGAGTACATGCTTTTAGGGCGTAGTATAAGTAGGTGAACTGAGACGCAGAAAGGGTGTGAGACACCATGCTGATCTGAGGTAAGGGCGCACTCAGAGCCAGCATATCTGCTTCCAGCTTCTTCCTTTGAAAAAAAGAATGAAGAAAAAGATTAGTTAGAAAGAAAGAAAGAAAGAAAGAAAGAAAGAAAGAAAGAAAGAAAGAATGAACGAACGAAAGATTAGTAAGAAAGAAAGAATGAAAGAAAGATTAGTTTGAAAGAAAGAAAGAGAAAGAAAGATTAGTTAGAAAGAAAGAAAGAAAGAAAGAAAGAAAGAAAGAAAGAAAGAAAGAAAAGGAAAAAAGAAAGAATAGTAAGAAAGATAGAATAGTTAGAAAGAAAGATGGATTAGTTAGAAAGATAGATTAGTTAGAAGAAAAGAAAGATAGATTAGATAGAAGGAAAGAAAGACCAGTTTGAAAAAGAAAGATTAGTTAGAAAGAAAGAAAGAAAGAAAGAAAGAAAGAAAAGTTAAAAATAAAGAAAAGAAAGAAAGAAAGATGGATTAGTTAGAAAGATAGATAGATAGATAGATAGATAGATAGATAGATAGATAGATAGATAGATAGATAGATAGATAGATAGGATTTTTATGTTTTTTAATATTAATTTTTAAGAAAACTGAAACTCAAATCAGTCTGAAAAGATATAACTCAAGCCAGAACAGTCTGAAGGTCTGACCCAAGTTTGGTGGTCGTAGCTTTAACAGTCTAGGAGGAGATACAGTCTAAAATTTGGCTCAGAATAATAATAATAATAATAAGTTTAAGTACAATATCAGTAAGTTGGCTTTTCCAAGCCAACTTAATTAGAAACACTAAATGTGTATTTTAATTTCCACTCACCGCAAACAAAACTTAAACGTTGTTACTAAATAAATGTTGTCGGACGATCTTGCTTCGTAATTCAGAGGAATTACATGACAAACGTTCTCCGCTGCATTCAAGACGAAAACTTTTCTTCTTTCGAGCATCATCTGACAGATCAGATTGTAGACCAGAAACATCTTTAAATTCCATGTTTAAAACGACATTATGCTAGATTTGAGAGATTGTCTAAATTGTGTATTGGAAAAACTAATCTCAAGGAGTAGTTACATCTGTAAATATGACTGGATGTCATTTGTCAATCATTGTATTTCTCTAGACATCGATTTAAACATTCATAATAACAATTATCTGCAATTTTTAGAGAGTACTGTGAGTGAAAAGAAAGCAAGAAACACATACAGGTTACTATTTCTTCATTAAAAAAAAAAATATATATATATATATATATATATATATATTCAAAATGCCATGTTTTATTGGATTGTCTATCTATTGGATCAATTTGAATATATGAACAATTATTCATTTTAATATATATACTTTTATTAAAAAGCAAAATTATCACCATCAATCTCGTGTTTACATCTCAGGTAGCAAATTCAGGAGAATCAAAGGTGTGTTTACCAAATATTTACACCAAAGCAGCTGAAATCATCATTTGTACAGCCACTATATAATAAGGAATATATGACAGACAACTGGGAAGGAGAGAGAATGAGATGCCATGCATATCAAGCACAGAAAGACTAATTAAACATTCTTGACGTTATCATACTTAAAAGAAAAGAAAGGTTTTAGAAGTATATCACACCGCCTGAATGACAAAATCTCAGACACACTCTTAATGAAACGTCAGAGTAATGCAACCATTTTGTGGTTTCTCTATGATGCCTGCAAAGTTGGTTATTTTTTCTTTTTAAACAGGCAGGAAATGGTCTGTCTCTAGAATGTGTAACTTTTTAGTTCTTCTTTTAGGTCACTTTTAGGAAAATTGCTGCTGCTGCATCTGGTTCAGATGTGTGGGCGCCAAATTTGGATAACAGCCTCACTTTCTCATAAATGTGCACTAATTTTCTGCTTTATCTGCAGGAAGGACTGGTGTAGTAGAACAAACCCTTTGCAAAATACTGCATGCAAACCTGTAAAGCCAGTTTATGGGCTAGAAAATCTAAGGATTACACTAGTGAGGTAAAGTACATGGATAATGCATTTACACATCTCTCTCTGTGTTGGTAACAAGTTGCTATAAAGGCTACCTGCATTGTTTAGCATTTTACTCACCTCCTTCTCAACATCCTACATTTAAAAAAACAAAAAAACACACATCAGCTACAATCATGTTTGATTGTGTTTTATTTGTTGTAAAATACACCTTGAAAGTCTCTTCCATGAATGTTAACCACAGGCTTTATTTTGCTCCTAAATTGAAACCCATGGCTTAGAAATGCTACTTCTCTTCCAGGTTTTGGTCTACAAACAGCTCTAGAAAGTATAGTGGGTCAAAAGCAGGTCAGGGAACAGCTGCTGCCGTCGAGCCCACCGGAGGAGGTTTGCCTTGATCACGCTGTACTGCCTGTCCGGATGCATACTGCTGAATGGCAAACTCAGAGGTTGAGTGGCCATGCCGGACCGGTTCCGGAAGTTTTGACTGCACAGGAGGGAGGAGTTCAGAGACCAAAACCACCAGAAACTTCTCATGGTGGACGGGATCTAGTTGGTTCAGAATATCCAGTGACCAGGACTGGCACTCAAGGTACTCAGTACCCATGCCATGCTCTGACGGGTTGTCCCACAGAGTGACAATCCCATCTACTTTCTCCTGAGTGACAAAGCCCTGATGGCACAGCTCAACCAGTCTGTTTGCCAGCTTTATGACATGGTCATACCCAGCTTGGCCATCTGGTCCCACACTCTCCAACTGGGCATCAAAAGAAATGAATACACATTGCAGGTGAGCTCCAAATTCAAGGGGCTCGTCAAAGCTCAAACCCCTCATCCCCCTCCTGGTCCTCATCCCGAAGCTCATCTGGGGTGTCAGGATCTGCAGCAAAGTGTTCCTCAAATGCTCTATTGGTTTTGGAATACAAGTATTGCACACCAATGAGCTCACCTATAGAAAAACAGAGTGCGTAATGCAGATGTTTTAACAACACATGGGTGAAATACAGCTGCTACCCATAAGTAGCATGTGCATGACCACAATACCTGTGTTTTCGCCCGGGCTGGTGTAATCCTGAACCGCCTTGAAGGTCATGGTGCCTACATTCAGAAAAGACAATAATTATCTATGTGTGAAAATGATAATGAATATGAAAACAGATGCAAACATGAACAATTAATTAATGAACCTACCACTGGGAGATCGTGAGTTGGTTTAGCTCAAAGAGCTTTAATTTTGTCAGAGCCATGATTCCGGGGCTGCCCAGGACTATATCCCGAATCATCCTGTAGTCCCTTATGATGGCAGCCCATCGGTTTACCCGGAGTCCGGCGATGGTCTGACCGGCAGGGTAAATTCTGCAGAGAGCCAGGCAGATGGCTTCCCCCACACGGCTTGAGCTGGGCCACTGAGCCGGTCCACCTACACCAAAGGAAGCATCTGCAAAGTGAAAAAGGATCAAACAAGTGAATAACATTGGTTACGAGACCGGTTATGATGATTATAGCCAAAATACAAAGAACTTTTAAGAGAATCAAATGGTAAAGAAGTAACAAAGTGAGAAAAACAACAGAAACCAGTACCTCTTCAGACTTTCAGTGCCAGGGGTCACATTGGTCTTTGAATGGCTGACCTTGAAGCGACCCTTCAGTTGTCTGTCACGGTGGCGGGGGAAATATATAAGACGGCCCTTGTCATGATCTGACAAGTTGTTCCACAGCATGACGATCTCATCCACCTTACACTGAGTAACAAACCCCTGATGGCGCAGGGCAACCAGACTGTTGGCCAGCCTAATGACGTGGTCATAACCAGCTTGGCCATCTGGTCCCACACTCTCCATCTGTACATGAAAAGAAATGAATAAACTCCTCTATCATCAATGCCTCCTGGTCACGGCGCCTGATATATTTAAGGGCTGCTTCCAGGGTCCCCGGTCTGCTTCCTCAGCCAGTTGACATAACTGATTAAAAAATATATATTCATTAGAAATTAGATTCATCAATTATCACAAAAAATACAACTTATATCAGCATGACATTGTTATTCAAATGACTGTTCTCACCCAATGTGGTCTTTGTCCTTGGACTCATACAGTTCCTGCAGTGTCTCTGCCCTGTACCTGTGAAATTCAACAAGGGCTTGGCCCTCCTGTCCAGGCCTGTGAGGCCTGGACTCTGGAATCCATGAATGCCCTCCGGAACCTGACTCCTTAACAGCAGAATATGCATTTGCGTAGCGGGCCAAGGCGTCCTTGTGGACCATCAGTGGAGATGTGGAGACACTGCGCACACGCTCCTGCTGATGGCTAGCCACCAGCCCCACAACCCAGCCCACGTCATTTTCTAGGAGCCACTTAAAGGTCTGACCCCGATACACGCCGAACTGAACCGCATACCGGCTCAGAACCAGCATCACGGAATCAGGATCACCACCCTCTGAGACGACACGGGCCCAGGCCTCTGCCTCACATTCTTCTGGCTTCTTGCAAACCACAGCCAGATCAGGCTTGGCCCTGATGGACTGAGCCTCAGGCGTGGAGTGCATGGCCAGCTCCTTTCCCCTCCATCTAAATGTTGGGTTTTCCATCTAGGATTCAAGTGGTAAAGTACATACTGGATAATAGTAGAATTAACAATGCAGATTTTCCATTCATGAGAATTCATAAAATGTACAGGGAATAGAAAACCTCCCATAAGATACAATACAATAACATTGCCAAAAAATAATCATAATGTAACCTGGTGACAGGTTACTGTCTAAGGCTGTACTGTAGACCATAGCCTGCATGACATTCACACAAATGTATCAACCTGTTAACTACACATACACAAATTAAGATGAAACATGAAATAAAATAGTTAGAGAGGTTAACCAGCTATAGTTTTCGAATGTGCTACAGGCTGAACATGCCAAGCGCTGATGAGTACCAACGCTAATTATGCTAACGTTACTATCCAACTATCCGTTACTAGTATCCATTTTGGTACCCGGTCTGGCTTCCTGCTTCCTAACCCACTTGGTGAAGCTGAAAAGGAGGGACACACATTTAAATCAAGCCCCAACACAACAAATTCTTAACTGAATTGAGAATTATGTCATCCTCTGTTAGACAGGTCCTTAAAGGACATGCTGGTGTAAGAATTGATAAATTAGGAAATTCCAGACAGTCTGTTTCGGGGGGTGACCAGACCCTGAGAGGACAAAAGGATCTCTCTGGGGATTACCATTTGAACTGGCCCTCATGCACCATCAAGACTAAAGTATCACCTCCGAGTCATCCGAATCTACATCTCTTTCCCTCTCCCCTCACCCCCTCTCTCTCATGCTCAGATGATCACCTGAAGATCACCCAAGAAAATGTATAGTTAATGTGAATGATTATCACAGAGTATTTTCATGATTGGTATCATTTAAAATGTCACACTGCGACTGGTACAAATGTCCTATTTCCAAATAAGTGAAACAAAAGGTAATAAGGTTTTTGAAGGTTTATGGATAACTAGCCCACAAGGAGGGGTTGGCCTCTAGACAAATGGTCTCCCTACACCCAGGGGTGTTACCTCTGAATGCAAATTTCCATGTGAAAGAGGCCATTTAATGAAATTCAGTAGGGAGTTTGGGGCCCTTTCTGTACTTCAGATTGGCCTGTGAGGCTGAGAGAGAGATCTCTTAGCCTCACGTATTTCTTAAAGTTGGGTTTGCATCTTCTCTCTATTCCAGAGCATTTGATGTTTTGTATCGATTATCTTTGAATTGATTATGAAATTGGCATGATACATTTACCTGACATAATAAATTGTTACATTCGATTATTCTAACTGACTTTGATATTGTTTTCATTAAAGAGTTAAACGGAATAGTCAAACATTCACTCATGATTAATGATCCACAGATATAATTAAAACCTTTTCATTTATGGAGTCAGATGAAATAAACGAGTATACATATGATTAATGTATTACAAATTTAACCAACCAATACTTTGCATGAGTGAGGACAGAACACGTGATAACCTTCCCCGTGTATTGCCGAACCGAGATTGGACCAATATAGCGGGCCTTACACTGGCAAAGTTGCCGAAGCCTATTCGCATCATGTCCTCCTGGGCTGGTGTGCCAGTGCCCTCTCGAACCCGGCGCTCGCTGATGGCATTCATCATGTCAGGGAACAGGGCAGCATATCGCAGCAAGGCATCCTTGTTCCCCATGATGGCAGACTGGGTGGTGTCTCCTCCCTCACGCTCCCGTTGATGGATGGCCAGCACCATGGATGCTTACCTAATATCACTGGATGGCAACCATTTTAAGCTTTTACCCCAGTACTGGCCGAACTGCAGGGCGCTCTCAGCACGAGCTGGTGACTTGATGTGTCATCTCCTTGTGCTGCTGACACACGAGCGATGGCCTCCTCCTTCACCCTTATAGCAGGCCATGAGTGTCCCGGAATGGGATTCCTCCTGTAAACAGCAGCGAGGGCCACTGCCTCAGAAGAGGGCTTAAGGGTGAGCTAGTGACCAGTGGGATGTCTCCGAAACTACACATAAACATACACAAATGACAATCAAATCAAAACTGTCAAATTATCTTTATATCGTAATCATTATGATCAAAACCTGTAATAATTGCTTTAGAAAGCTCATTGCTTCTGTCTAAATGAATACATGATGTTTGTTAACTGCATGATTTGTATTATCCTAGAACTGTACATATTTGACATGGACATTATTATGACAGTCACTTCTGATTACAGATTACTCTAAAGTGTAATCTAGAAACTTGCATATTACGATAATAATAAAATAATAAGAGGCACACAGACAACCCCACAGCCTTGCAAAAGTTAATCATAGTTTTACTAAAGTAACTATGTATTAACCCTCAGGTTGTGTTCAAAACCCTATAGCCTAACACTTGTAATGTTCCCGGTCAAAAATGACCGGCCTACAAAAAACAGCTTATAAATCACTTGTTATGCTATATTATCATCAGGGTTCCCACGGGTCCTTGAAATCCTTGAAAGTTTGTGAATCTGAAAACAAAAATTCAAGGCCCTGGAAAGTTTTTGAAAATAAACATACATGCATACAGGTCCTTGAAAGTGCTTGAATTTATTTTGTGCAAGAAGTTTTCTGGAAAAAATTCCATATTATTCCCTCCGGTCCGCTAATGTGTTATTTCACCAATACTTTGTGGCCTATGCATACTAGCTTGCTTGATTTACGTTAGTTACGCTCAGTTACGTTAAGTGTTTCCCGCGTGAGGTACTTTGTGTTGTACGTTGCCATGACAATCAAGAGCACAAAACTACTATAATGGTACCTCAACAACAACAAACGTGTCCCCACATTAAGTCCTTGAATTTGAGGGTATTGGACCTGAAAAGTCCTTGAAAGGTCCTTGAATTTGAAGTTAACCAAGTTGTGGGAACCCTGTATCACCCAATATTGGATTCAATATTTTTGTCAACTTGTTCTCTTTCAATTAGGACTGGTTTTATATTTCTATTTGCATCCGATTAATCGTAGGCCTCATTTATCTGAGAGCAGGTATCTGATTTTTTTATTTTTTTGAGTAAAAGAAGCATTATTTATTAATAATTTTCACAATATTAAATAAAATCTGAAAAAGATTTGCACTGTTGATCACACTAGTCTACTTTAATGTTTCACCAGGAAATTTGTTTTGAAAAACTTTTATTTTGTACAAAATGGCACAGTTATCCTTGTGGTGTTCCCGGTCATGAAAAAGATGTCAATAATAAGATTGTGCAAACACACGATTGCGTGTGGTAGCATTGAGTGAAAAAGTTAGATACTCAAAGTTGAGAAGAAAAATTGTGGTGGTAGAAAAAAGTATAAATGGAGTTGCCATTCATTCACACAACATGTTATACAATGTACAACAGTATTCTGAAAATGAAACCCCAAATGTAAACCCATTCATGTAAATGTCATGGTTAGATGGATGCACCAAAAATGTTTGTTGAATGGTATTTCAACTGTAAATATTATCTTGTCTGTTTCAATAAATGGCATACGTGACAAATTCAGCCAGAGTACCTCTATTGTATTTAATCAGAAAGAATCAAAAGGAGCTTTACTGCCAATTATGTTTGCACACACAAGGAATTTGTTTTGGTGACAGAAGAAGCTTCCAGTACACTGAGACAACAACAGTGCCCACACAGATGGTAAATTATTATTTTTTTTGTATAGTTCTGAGATTTATCTGAGATTTTATGATATTCAGTTATATTACTTTATTTGAACTTTTAACAGATTAAAGATATGCTCATTCCATGAAATTGGTGCCTTTTGTTTACCTAAAAAATAATCAAAGAATTTCTATAACAACAAATAAATTTGTGATTTAAAAACAATAATACTATGATATTATTTCCTCAATATTACATAAAATTAAAGTCAATTAAATGTTATTTTAAATAATTAAAATTGCGTTTTTGGACTGTCCCTCGCTATGTTCACTTTGTTCTTTTTCAGCAGGACTTTTAATTTGCCAATTGAAGTCAAAATGATACAAAAATCTAATTTGCATTATTGTTCTAAGTATGGTCGCAAGCAATGTTTTGGCATAACTATACATTATTTTCTATGAAATATAAATCATTTTATCTGTGTCCCCTGATTTCATGGCAGCCCTTGTAAACCCTTGTAAAATAACAGTACATTCCAGTGACATCAATTCCAGGAAGTTACATCTCTCAAACATGAAGTTTCTCTCATCTATAATGTTCTATTTTTGATGATTTATGAGGTTTGACTAAGGTGAGGACACCTACAAAAAAGTATAACAAAAAGAACAGAATACCGTTAAAGTACCGGATCGATAAGCAGCATCGGTAAGAGTAGTAATACTGTTAAAACCTTAACCATACCCATCCCTATGTTAAATGTGTCCTTTTATGGCAGAAAAAATTCACAGAGATGAGAATAAAAAGGCTTTTATTGCCATTTCACTAATGACATACCGGTAAGTGAAAAAAAAAAAAGCCTTTTTTTTACCTAGATCACTATCAAAGTATTTAAAAACAAAGTATATAAAAAACAATGGAATTTACAAATAATAAAACATTATATTAATATATATATATAGTATATATAATTTTTTTTACAGAAAATGTTTATGTTGGCTCACTTTGCCCTCCTCATCTCCTCCATCCACTGCTGTACAGTCTTTCCAGAGGCTTTGGCACAAAAGTGGACTCCGCGGAACTGGCTGTGACCAAACTCTTTCGTCTTTGGTTTGCCACACTTTTGACACAAATACTGCTCGCAAAGCCGCTTCAGGGGTAACCCTCTGCCTTCTGCCTTCCTCCGCCGCCAAGCAGTGGTCCTAGGCACTGTTGGACTAGGGAGACTGGTGACAGCAGCTCTTTGCTCTAGGTGTAGTCGTAAGAGTGGGGCATCAGTAGGCATGGGACCTCCAATTACTACTTTAATTACATCTCCTACATGTCCATGTTGTAGTGGCTCTGGAACGTTGTGCAGCACAGGAAGTAGGGGCTCAGAAGCCTTCATGTGGTCAATGCACTGGTGCAAAACCAACTGTTCTTGCCTTTGTTTCCTGGCATTGTACCTATGTACAGAAAAGATGAAACAATAATTCACCTGCATGTATATACATTTAATATACAACTGCATATTAATAATCGGTAAAACTTTGTTTTGATGGTCTCATTTAGACATTGTTGACTATAAATAACGTTGCACCTTCATGTCAACCAGTAGAGTATTAATAGACGTCTACTTAAATGGATAGTTCATCCAAAAAAACCTGTATGAGTTTCTTTCTTCTGTTAAACGAAATAATATATTTTGAAGACTGCTGGTAACCAGACAGTTGACGGCAGCCATTGTTTTTTTTTTCCCTACTATGGAAGTCAATGGGGCCCATCAACTGTCTGGTTACCAACAGTCTTAAAAGTATCTTCTTTTGTGTTCAACAGAAGAAAGAAACTCATACAGGTTTGGAACAACTTGAGGGTGAGTAAATAGTGACAGAATTTTCAATTTTGGGTGAAAATCCAAAACTCACCCTCAAGCCACCCTAGGCGTCTATGACTTTCTTCTTTTAGCCAGACACAATCGGAGTTATATTAAAAAAATATCCTGGCTCTTCCAAGCTTTATAATAGGAGTGAATGATAACTTGGATTTTGAAGCCTTCCATCCTTCATAAAAGTAATCCATACGGCTCCAGGGGGTTAATAAAGGCCTTCTGAAGCAAAGCGATGGGTTTTGTAAGAAAAATATCCATGTTTATAACTTTATAAACTATAATCACTAGCTTCCGTCCGAGTCTAGTTCCAGTGGAGGAGTGACCTCTGACCCAATGCATGACGTATTGACAAACGTGGAAGCGCAGAGGGTAGAGCAAAACAAAACACGGGTCACAAATTCGAAGTCTAAAACGAGAATTTTTAAAGAGAAATGTAGGAGGAGCTTGAGTTCGTTGCCCAGCCCTATTTGTTTGAACTGCGAGAGGCGTCTACTCTTACCTAAGCTTACGCTACGCCTACATCCTATGTCATGCTTCAGGTCACAGAGGTCACGCTTCAGTCAGAACTAGACTCTCGGACGGTCGTTACCGGCTACCAGTTTCTCTGTAGTTGGCTAAGCACGCTATTTGAGCTAAGTAAAAAATAGAAATATCTGATTATGCTCCATAACGCAGTGGCTATTTACATCTCATACCTCTGTAAAATTTTGCAATGCCAAAGTAATGACTGATGCATTTATATTACATTCCAAAGAGCTCCGTTTTCAGACTTAACAGTGAAACATGAAACCATATATCCATACCATCTGGGCCGGATCACCACGGAATGGAATGGTTAAGCAACGAGAATGGTTTGGCCTGACAGTGAAAAAGCGGCAAGACATACTACTGACTATAAGTAACTTTGCCAGAACATTTCAACTTATTCTACTTATTCTACTCTAGTGTTGCTATTATTTACTGTAGTACAGTTGACCATATTGTGAGTTATGTTTTACGTTTACTGCCGTTTATTCAGTGCTTGTAATAGGATAGCGGACGCGCGCACTGGTTTGTATTGTATGTGCCGTCACGCAGTTAGTATGCAGTATAAAGATAGTCGGTCGGTTGTCAAAGTTAGTACGCAGTACGATAGAGATCGTCAGTCAGTTGGATTCTCATTGTGAGCGACATTTTTCCTCGGAGTGTGCGTGAATGAGGAAAGTAAGTATTTCTGCTGTATTACTCATGATATTGCATTTCTTTGTTAGCTGTTATTTCTGTTATTTGATATGGATGAGAGTTAGGAGTTTAAGGGTTGCTACGCGAGCGTTGTGTTAATTATATTCGCGTTCGGACGTTACTTTCTAGCTTCGGTCCACCTGATTTATACTTTACTACTTATCAGTACTTTGTGGTTGAGTAAAATATGAAGTAAGTTGTGTTAAATATTATTATCTGGACCATTATAGGCTATCTAGGCTATTGAGTAGCTATATCATAGATGACAGAAAGTTCGTTATTGGTGACTTAATGCATAGAAAATCTGAGAATCCCATGTAACGTTAAGTGTTTGAATCTTCCTCTGCCTACTTTTTAGAGTTTAAGATATATATATATATATATATATATATATATAGTCATATTCTGACTATTGTTTATTTATATTGTAATGTATATTAGTGCTTAAGGAGAGATTATGTGTATGCATATGTTTCCTTTATTCATTTGTATTTTGTTTCTCTCTGTATAGAAACCACACTCAAATTACACACTGAGAATTACTGACACAAGAAAGAGGAAAGAATAAACAGAATAATAAGAACTCTCTCTCAGCTCGTCATTTCATACTCTGGAATATTTGGCCTTAAGTGGTGTTCTGGCCGACACTCCTGAGTGAACCTGGTGATAAACCCAGAATTAGCACCTAGACTGAGCGTCTACCCATTATCTTCAGTTCACTAACAGTCTACTGAGAGTTAATTGACATGTAGGTGCAATGTTACTTATAATCAACAGTCATCAATTATTAACTCACCACTGGCACAATGTCCTCTGGTTTATCTCAAGCAGCTGTATCCGTGTCCGTGTCGAGATGGCAGTGCTGTCCTGAACGATGTCTCTAATCATGTTGTAGTCTCGGAGAATGGCAGCCCACCTGTTCACCCTGACACCGGCGATGGTCTGACCGGCAGGGTGAATGTGGCTGAGAGCCAGGCAAATGGCAGCAACAAGACGGCTTACATTGAAGAAGATTTGTGGAACAAAAGGTATTTAAAAAAAAAAAAATTAAATAAAGATTAAAAAATGCATGATGTTTTAATTGTCTGGCACACATACCTCTTCAGACCATCTATGCACGGAGTCACAAAGGTATCGGAATGGCTGTTGTTAAAGCACAGTTTGTTTTCGGGCTGAGCCGGGTGGATGACACCACCCTTGTCGTGCTCTGATAGGTTATCCCACAGAGTGACAATCTCATCCACCTTTCGCTGTGTGACAAATCCATGATTTCTAAGCTCAACCAGACTGTTGGCCAGGTTAATAACATGGTCATACCCTGGAATACCATCAGGTCCCATGCACTTTTCCTGAAAAAAAAAAAAAAAAAATCAAAAAAATAAATAAAGTATAATAAACTTAAAAGAGCACAAACAAAGGGTAGAAAATACATTTTAAAAAACAAGACAATATAAGTGGCAAACTTATATGCCTTGTACAGGTTGGGAAATAACTTTTTTGCCAACTAGCCAGTGCCAAGTGAATGCGTTTTCTATTTTGAGAACATATTTTTATGTAAAAAAAAAAAGAAAAAGAAAAAGACAACTAACATTCAATGAATCAATCAAATGTTGTTGTTTTTCAAACTGCATGTGCAAATCCTTACAACTAGCTAGCTGAGGCAAAACACTTTCCTAGTATCTGTGATTCAAGAGTGCAGGGCAATTATTATTATTTTTTAACAGTGAACAGCACTTACATTATCATCCTCTTGTGAGATGCCCTGATGTGTGAACTGGTCTGCAGTGTAAGACTCATCCTTTATAGGCCCAGAGGTGGAAGACACTATTGGATCCGGCTGGGATGTTGAGAGGCCAGAGGAAAGTGAGTGCAGAAGCACTTCCTGAAGTGGTTTGAGACTGAACTCCAAGAACTCTGGTGATTTAAGGTTATCAAAGCCTGAATCCTCATATTCCAGGTCAACCTCCAGCTGATCATCACTTCCATCAGGTACATCAGGATCCATAATGTCGTCCACCTCCAACACTCTGTTGGTTTGAGAATAAAGATACTCCACCCCTATGAGCTCACCTGGGCAAACAGTATGTCATTATGTAAGCAATCAAAAAATAATCAAAAACAAGACAAAATTGACTAAATACCAATACAGCATGACAAAAATACAGTAAAAAAAACCCTGTATTTTTAAACAGTAAAAAAACTCTAGCATCGGCAAAGCAGAATTTTCAGCATTATTACTCCAGTCTTCAGTGTCACGTGATCCTTCAGAAATCATTCTAGTATGTTGATTTGCTGCACAAGAATAATTTATTATTATCAATGTTGAAAACAGTTGCTGCTGAAACTTTTGAATGGTAGTGTATGTACATCTTTTGTCTGAAAGTAATAACAATTCCCACCGGTTTCATTTCCAGCACATCTCAAATGATGTATTGTGCTGTTTAACAGCATTCCTTGGTGGAAATGATGTTGGTAGAAATTACATTTTGGAATAAACTAAATTGACAGATAGCATTTTATTTTATACACAATAAAATACTATTTTCACACTTTTTGAATTAATTTTTTCTTTGTGTTCTTAAAACATCTTATAAATATATATACGCCATTGTAAAAAACAATCACAGTTTTTCAGTCATAAATATATACATACAGTATAAACATGCAATGCATTACCAGTGTACTCTCCTGGGCTACTGTGATCCTCAACCAGTTTGTAGCCTAGAAACTTCTGGCTCAGACGGTTTGCATATTGCTGCAGCGGACCGCCTTCCTCGACAGCAACAGATCGGGCCTTGTTCCACTGTACTACCCCTTCAATCAGATAAACATGGAAGTACAGGTCATTTGTACTTGTATCTAAAAAAAGAAAAAGAAAAGCAGTTTAAAAAAACATTTGAATCCAACTTGAGACAATTCACAGAAATAACACATTATTTGTGAGATATGCAAACCTGGAATGAAGTGGTTCAGATGCTGATGGAATGATTCAAGGGATCCTACGCCACGTGCACAGTGGTACAGAGGCAGAAAGAGCCCTCCTCTGGTCACCTCTCTGACCTTCCTGTAAAGCTGTACGCCAGGAGGGTCCTGGATACACAGAAGATGGCATTGTTGGCCTTGCCAGATCTCTTCCATCCTCTCTTGGTCCACCAGTTTGTTGCCCATGAAGTCTGTAGCACCCATGAAGTCTTTCAACAGCTGCTCAATGAGCTGCTTGGTCACATGAGCCTCACGTGTCTGGAGGCGGCAGTGCCTTAGTAACTCTTTGGCAGTAAGCTTCCCGATTGCTTTGGCATCTTTAGATTGTCGTAGCTCATGTTGCTTGGCTTCTTGCAGTGTTTTTAAATCTCCAGCATCCCACTCAAATATACAGGAGAAGAGACGTCCCATGAAGGGGCCGTATAGCGGGTGGCTTTCTGAAGTGACGCCTGCTGCGAACCGCTGCATGAACTGCCATGCGTCCAGCCTGACAACCAGCTGGTCCCACTCGTGGAACATGGCTTCCATTTTACTCTTGCCCGTAGTGGAACAACAGTCCTGGCCCACATACAGAATCTGCGGAGGAGGTTCTCCAGCTCGCCGGTAACGTTCGATCAAGCCGGAGCACATGGGAAGCAGGCCCTCTCCCTCTGTTTGGGTCAGGACACACATTAGGACCTGCCCATTCTCATTTGCTACGTTTGTGGCCCACACAGCTGAATTCTGTTTCTTAGTGACCTAAACATGAATGAGAATAATTGGTAAATGCTGTAAGATGAATCTCAGTGTTATATGGGTCAATGGTGCTCTTTTTATCTGGATCTATTCATTTATTTCAAAAGAAATACTCTAAAAACAATACATAAATATAAATTCCAAAAATGTCATAAATATATATTTTATGATTAATTCTGACATTATGATAAAAATGTCAGGATGATAAAACCTGCCCTGACACCATGGTTAAGAAAAAAGTTTGAATTAAATTCTTAAAAATAATTAAACCACATGAATATTTTAACAAAACCTCTTATTAATATTTATGTGATCCAACAAAAAAGGAAATAATGTCACTGACAGGATCCCTGCAGAACCTCATGACTGAGAGTCATAGTCAATGAAGTCTTAAAATATCAGATAATTTGACGCTTTTATAACAAGGAAACGTTACTTCCAAAAAATTAGTGATATGATGATTTACGAATTAATTAATAACTATTAACATTTACAGTTTATTATTATTGATAAAGATGTATGCTCACATGTATCCAAGGTGTATGTAAAGTATGTTATCCACACTTTGTACTTGCCTTGAAAATGGTCTTTAAAACCACATGAAACCAACATAAATACAAACAGTACATAATGTGGTTTAAAAAATATTTTATCATGGATATTCAAGTTTGGGGACATACATTTTTTAAGAAATTAATACTTTTATTCAGCAATGATGCATTCCATTGATCAAAATTGACACTAAAGATATGTACACTGTTGCAAAAGATTTCTATTACAAAAAAATGCTGTTCTTTTGAAAATACTATTCATCAAAGAATCCTGAAAAAAAAATGGATCATGATTTCTTCAGAAATATTAAGCAGCAAAACTGTTTTCAATAATGATAATAATAAGAAATGTTTCTTGAGCACCAAATCAGCATATTAGAATGATTTCTGAAGGATCATGTGACACTGAAGACTGGAGTGATGACCGCTATTTGAGTAAATGATATTATTTCATAATATTACTGTTTTGACTGTATCTTTGATTAAATAAATGCAGCCTTGGTGAGCATAACAGACTTTTTAAAACTTTTGAACGGTAGTGTATGTCATTAACAAAAATACTGCAATAAATGCATAAAGTTTAGTTGTGTCTTCTCACCTTCTTGGTGGAGGCCACCTTCAGGATGGAGCCGTAGATGGATGTGATCCTGGCCTTCATCTCTCCGAGCCGTGTCAGTGCATCCTTTGCATATACCGTCAACAGCAAGGACGGAGAAGGCACTGGCATCATCTGTGGCACCCTGACAGTAACTGCGCTGAGATCTTGAAACTTGTTCAATACAGAGAGGTACTCTGTGGCCTGAGCCATCCACTGCTCCTTATGCCGGACACAAAGGTGCCGGTACATCGCAGTTGCACACTTCCCTGGTGCCCGACACTGCATCAGTCTAACAAGCTCTTTATCACAAGACAGCCTTTGAACAAAAGACACACAAAAATCAAACCCTGAGCATTTAACATCTTTACAATGTTTTGATTGTCAAACATCTCAGCCTACCTGTAGGTCAGGACTGCTGGGAATTTCTCACGATGGATGAGATCCAATTGATCCAGAATGTCTTGCGACCAGCCTGCCATCTTCTTCTTGCAAGAACAGCACTCCAGGTACTCTGTGACAATGAAATACCACCCGCTCATGTCCAAAACCCTCCGGACGGTGTTGTACAACCCACAAGGCCTCAAATGATTGCCGAGACGACGGCAGTTGGGCTTCGCGCACACTAGCCTGTATGCCCACATGCGACAGGGCAACCAAAGGAACAGCCTACTATGAAAGAACAGGTCAGGAAAAGGAGGAGGCTGTGAATACAACAACTGGGGTCCAGGAGGTGACCACCACAGCTGCAGAGGTTCAGTCAGCGTCAACTTCCCAGATGCATCTTTGGTAAAGAGAGCCTTACTGACCCAGAGATGTTGCTCTTTTGGCAGCGTATGCTTCCAACCCTCTGGTAGTAAAAGCTGTGAGAAACAAAGAAAAGAAGTTGAACATGCAAACGTTTTCATTATTCTGCAATATGAGCGCCAAAGCTGCCATTTGACTTACTTCTTCAGGAGGATCAGGAAGCTTTTCAACTGCTTGTTGAGCCATTTGTGATGAGGGTTAGCGTTATTGCTGCCAGGAGGATCGACTCGCAGTTTCCTGGTGTCAAACAAAAATAAGTGATGCACAGATTATTATTATTTTTTTACAGAACCAGAGAAACTAAATAAAGTCTTAGTTTAGCCAGGAAACCATAACTAAAAATAATGTTTTAATTCAGAGACTTGATCTCTTTATGTGGTTCAGGGTGTCATGTTCTCTGTCATTTTAAAGTTTTTCTTAACATCAGGCCACCTCTCAACATTTCAGCCGAATAGATTTTCCATATTGCTACACTGGCATAATTTTTGGTCACGTGGGTCGGATACAATGACAAGCCTAATTAAAAGCTTTAATTGACTGTTTCAGCCAAATCATTTCAGTAGCCAATATTTTGATGCATCACTAAAAAAAGACGAGGCCCAATGAAAAAGAACTACACATTTACATTTTTGTTTTTGTAGAATTGCAAATAACATTTCTAATATATGAAAATGAAAAGCAGTACAAACAACTTCAATGGTACATTACTAATGCACACTATTAGTATCTATTCAAAGGTGTTCAGAAGGCTTCAGGTCTGGGCTTTGTGAAGTCAAGTTCTTCAACACCAGACTCAGTAAATAATTTATTTTGCCTAGCTTTGTGCAGGGACAAGGACATTGTCATGCTGGAACAGAAAAGACCCTCCCTAAACTGTTGGAAGCACAGAATTCTCTGGAATGTCATTGTATGGTGTAGCACTGAGATTTGTTTTCACTGGAGTTACTGGAATGGCCCAACCTGATAAGGTGGTGTCCACATACTTTTGACGACATACTGCCATTTTAGTCAATCTCAAGAATGCATTTTAGAGCTGCATAAGACATGTGTAATTGTTAGTATAATTTAAAAGTACAAATGACTAAAAACAATACAAAACCGTTAGTTACGAGTAATGCTTACGAAAGTCACAAGGAAAACAGCACATTGTGTAATGGTAAGTCATTCATTAACGAGTCATGATTGTAAAGAGACAAAATTGTGGACCACTAGGTGAAACCCCGTGCATTAATACATCAAAATCGCCATGATAATTCGCGCATATGCATGTATTAACAATACGCACGTTTACTAACACAACATAGTGTTTCAAACTCACATGAAACGGGTCATAGTAATCTTACAAGTCTTACCTGCCAAGAACTGTTCAATTTGTATTCTCAAATAAGAGTGCGCTGTTTTGTTTGTCCCGACAAGTTAACGTATCACGCGAGCAGCGTGCTTGTGGACCTCACGTCACGTCACGAGCTGCGTCACCAATCAGAGACACTGCAAAAGTGGCGACTTTCCACTCCTATGGGAGTGAATGAGGAAAATCGTAGCGCTCAACATTTAGTCCCGCCCTGCAGCTTAAAGTGCCAATCGCATTTTTGATAATGGACTAAAAGTCCCGCCTTCCAGTTAAAAGAGCCAAACCAGAGCCTTGGCACTTCCTATTAGCCCCATTGTATCGATCTTGGTTGCAGTTCCATTAGAATTCCACTGGAGGTGATCGCGGGCGAGTGCAGACTGAATGGGAGTCTATGGGGCTATACGGCTAAATGTGTCTCTTTCACCCGATTGCCGTTGAGAAATCTCAGATTTTATTGTAGGTTTTGCAAGTTCAACATGGGTTATAGGTCGAAAGTTGAATGAACGAGTACTTATTTCTTTTCGATTTCTTACAGGTTGAGTTGTTGTTGCCCATAACACGCTAGCATTCTGCTAATGACGTCAGCATTCTGACGTCATTGACATTTTAAAAGACTTTTTAAACCAAATAAGTGACTCTAAAAAATCTAACACCCAGAAATGTGTAATTTCTTTGCATCTCCTTTCGAATACAACATTCAAATTACTAGACAAAAAATTATATCCTGAGAAAAGTGGATTTTGAGGGTTTTTCGCCATAGACCTCCATTCATTCTGCACTCGCCTGCGAGCGCCCCCGCATGGACAGAGACGTGTTACTGCAGCCAGTCCAGAAACCGGAAGTAATCAGAGAGTGCCAATTCTCTTCCTATTAGATATTCTCTGGCCAAACGCTATTTTTTTAGAGTGGTTCGCTCGTTTGTTTACTCTTTACTGCGCATGCGTATTAGTCCAGGGGCTCGTTCTTCGTACGTTGCTTATTACATCCGAGATCAAATGACACTTCCAAGATGATATCATCGTGCTAATCATGATCCGGCTAATTGGGTTCTTCGAACACACCTGTTGTTTATGATTATTAGTATCGCTGGATTGAGTTATCTGAGATAACTGCGCGTTCATGCGCTGGTTTAAAAGGGGATATGTATCGATAGTAGTAGAAACATTGGCTGTTCAGCGTGGCCAAAGAGCGCGCACAGTTTTTCTCCTCAGCAGAGCAAGATAGTCGAAGTTTATTCGGAATTTTAATGTTTAATCAAAACGCCAGGGAACACCTCAAAGTCTGCAAAAGCCAGGAGAGAGGGCTGGCAAAAAGTAGCAGACAATTTAAATCCGTTAGAAGTGGCCATGTTATTTGTTTTTATCACTTATTAGCCTTATTTGTATTTTAATAATTGCATAATTACTTTGTTCATTGTAATGTCAGAGTCACCACACTAGAACATGGGAACAAATAAAAGTGTAGAACAAAAATATTCTACATAATGGTAATTTTTAGTTATATTATAGTCTCTTCTCTTCTATTAAAGGCACTGTTAAATAAATTGTTGTCTGTTTATAAAAGCAACCAAGAAAAAGGCTGAGAAAAAAAGAAAGAAAAGATCTTAGTAGCCTACACTGTAAAATAATTTTTGCTGCATTAAATTAAGGCCATATAGTCATTTCAACTGTTAAATCTTGAGTAATGATGAATTGCTTTGACTTGTGAAAGTGAAAACTGATAAACTTATGTTAATGTAAAAATATTTTGCCATGAGTTATTGATCACGTTTCCCAAGTGTAGTTCATTGTAATGTCATTGTGTTTTCCTCTTTTGTGCAATTTTACATAATACACCAACACTTGTATCTGTTCTCAAGAAAGTGGCTGAAATATGTGCAGTAAGTGGACATTTTCTAACTTTCCAAAAGAAAGAAAGTATAAGACTCTGTAATGTCCATTTGTTTCCATTGCACTGGACAGTGAATAAACCCTCTCAGATAACTGTCATATGGAGGAACTAGCCTACCTGCAAGTGCATAAATAACTTTACTTAATTTATACTTGTATGCTTTATGGCTGCAATATAAGTTGCAGGATTCCACATCTACAGAAAGGCCTACAGAAGAGTCTGCACAGACAGAGGAGACATAGGCCTACAGGTGGGCAGTATATAGCCAACTTTTCCTTTTTATTTGTTACATGAGGCATGTGTCTAATATCTCTTGTTGCAGGCACTTGACCACTGGCTTTTCTTTACAAAGAACAATTGAAATAAAACTCAAGGAACTAAGCATATTTGTTAAACATTTAATGAAAAGTTTTTTTTGGGCAGTGTTGTGTAATTTGGCACATGCAACAATGTCACAGGCCCTGTCAGGTGTGCAACCCTCAGACTTTTCAGACACTGAAATCTTCCCTTTAGTTAGCCAAAGTTCATTTCATTGTGTGCCCTTGTGCAATGAGCTATAGCTGCATTGTAACTGGTTTGGGTCAGGGAATGGGGTCATAAAACACCTGTCTGCAGGCAGGAACATGTCATAATCACCTATGAAAAAAATGCAGTTCTGTTAGGATCAGCATAAGTGTATGTAATACAGTGAGCTTGATATTTAATTGTGGAACTTTCCTTACCACTTTCAAATAATGTGCATAAATGTGAATCTCTGAAAATTCTTAAGTCATGCACAGATCCTGGCCATTTTGCTTTCACATTTGTGATATGGAAGATTTGTCAACTGCCTTTTTTTTATTTGATATTATTATTATGCAGAAAATGTTTTCACACTGATAGCAAAAATATATATTTGAGAGTTTTTTTCAAAGTATTTTGAGAGATTTTTTTTTCTCAGAAAAAAAAAAAAATCAAATTTATATTTTTTTATGTTCTATGAGAAAATACTTTCTCTCAAAACTTTTTTTAGTGTCAAATATTATTATTTTTTGCTATTGGTATGAAAACTTTTTCTCTCAAATATTTTTTTTTTCTCTCATGAAATGCTTTTTTGCTATCAGTGTGATAACTTTTTCTCTCAAACTTTTTTTTCTCTCTCAGATCATTTATTTTCTCGCATGTAATAAAGACACAATTCTCTCTCCATACAGATTGAGATGCACCGTTGCAGTCAGACGTTATTACTGATTGTAAATGGTATATACATTTATATACATTTAACATTGACATGCAGTTTCGGGGATTTCAGCTTTTTTCCTTATTAAAATAGGGGGCTGTACTTGAACGTCTGTTAAGTCGTTGTTTATTCAGCGAGGCAGTAAAGGATCACAATATTTAACCCTCTGGGGTCCTTCGGGTCCAAATGGTCCCGAAGCGTTTAAATAAAAAAAATTAAAAAATCATAGCTTCATCGGAATGGTCCGAAATTTGGTGACTTTGTTGGTACTTGGTATATGAACACCCAAAAAAATTGGGGACAGGATTTGAATAGTCTAAGCGGTTGTAAAAAAAATAGTCACACTCAGGACCTTCGGGTCCAAATGGACCCGCCATAGGAAATGAATGGGAAATTGTCAAAAATGTGACAATACAGAGTTTTTTTTTGCGTACAATCTACAAATCAGCCACGATCCAGAAAAAAAGCACACAACAGTGAAGGGGTGAATCTATAAAACATCAAGAGTGCAAAACAGACACATCCACACACACACACACACACACAAACACACTTTTATACACATACACACTAATAAATTCAGATTACAAAAATCTGTTTTGAATTTTTAAAAATCACAGCTTCATCGGAATGCTATGAAACTAGGTGACTTTTATGGTATTAGGTATGTGAACACACAAAAAATATTGAGGTCATGATCCAAGCATGCTAAGTGGTCGTCACACTTCTGCTCTTTGGTCAAAAATGACCCCCATAGAAAATGAATGGGAAATTGTCAAAAATATGAAAACACAGAGGTTTTTTTGTGCATACAATCTACAAATCAGCCAGGATGCAGAAAAAAAGGACTCAACAGTGAAGGGGTGAATCTCTAAAACATCAAGAGTGCAAAACAGACACATCCACACACAGACACACACACACAAACACACTTTTATACACATACACACTAATAAATTCAGATTACAAAAATCTGTTTTGAATTTTTAAAAATCACAGCTTCATCGGAATGTTACGAAACTAGGTGACTTTTATGGTATTAGGTATGTGAACGCACAAAAAATATTGAGGTCATGATCCAAGCATACTAAGTGGTCATCAAACTTCTGCTCTTTGGTCAAAAATGACCCCCATAGGAAATGAATGGGAAATTGCCAAAAATATGAAAACACAGAGTTTTTTGGTGCATACAATCTACAAATCAGCCAGGATGAAGAAAAAAGGACTCAACAGTGAAGGGGTGAATCTCTTAAACATCAAGAGTGCAAAACAGACTAAATCTGTTCAGGCAAAAATCACTAGAATTCGCAAGCCTTTCTACAGAGAGCTGTATATCCACTAGTGGTAAAAATGTGCTATTGCGTGATAAAAATGCTCAGTGTGTCCACCAGGTGGCGCCCATCTCATTTCAAAAATTGCTTTCATGAGGCCTAGGCTTGACTCTAAAATGAAATACAGCTTTAATAAAAATAAAATAAAAATTATATATATATAAAAAAATTCTATTATATTCAATGGGAAAAAATGGGTCATAATTATTGCATAAATATTAATTATAAATCATAAAATTATCTCAAAACACCAAAAAAGAAAAGAAAAAATATTATAAAAAACAAGTAAAAAAAAAAATATTATGATTTTTTTTTCTATATATTAATCCCGCCCTTCGGGTCCATTTGGACCCGAAGGTCCCAAGTGTGACTGTTACACGAAGGACCCCAGAGGGTTAAGGGTACTTGACAATAAAAATGATTTGCCTGATAAACAAATTACATGATGAACACAAAAGTAAAAAAAAAACTTTTCTGGGTCCCATTGACTTCCATAGTAGGAAAAAAATATACTATGGAAGTCAATGGGCCCCAGAAACTGTCTGGTTACTGACATTCTTCTAAATATCTTCCTTTGTGTTCAGCAGAAGAAAGAAATTCATACAGGCTTGAAACAACATGAGGGTGAGTATATGATGACAGAATTTTCATTTTAAAGTGAACTATTCCTTAAAAAAATAAAAATAAAAAAAAGGTTCAAGCCAAGCGAAGCAGCCCTTTGTCTTCCTGTCAGGAGATATTTTTTAAGCATAGGGCTCCCCCTACAGGACCGACTTTGCGTTCGCAGAATCAAAGTACGGCACTATTTTCCCCCAGCTGCTGTTCTGAATACTTTTCATTTGTAGAAGGGTCATTCCCATTCCTGGAATTTTAGGAATATTTCAGTTCCCCAGACTTTTTAAAGTGGTGGTTCACCAAAACGAAATGTTAAAAGCTTTTCAAAATACTTTGGTATGTCTATTATATAAATAAAAATAATTAAAAATAATTATTAATAAAAATAATAATTATTTTTTGTCATAAAATAATTTCTATCGTACATCAAGCATGTTGTCATGTCCCCGAGGCACTTCACTGAATTTGTAATTAGAAAATATTTAACAAAATGTGCACAGTGCCAGGGTAATATTGGGCAATGCTTATTTGTGTTACTTTCTTGTGAAAAATTCAAGTGACCCAGAATGTCCCAGAAAGCTACATCTCTGCAATATATACTTTTGTGCAATTTTTCTCATGAGAATAATAAACAAATGTCCACAAACATCTAATTCACAGGCCTATTTTATGAAAGTTTTTTTTTCTTGTTACTGGGACTGACACTGTGTCCATGGGATTAAATTTTGAATTTGTAATTTTCCTTTTTTTTGCTGATAATTCTATTTTATAATGCATTTTAGTGTTATTTGCTCTTATGCACAGTAGTTGGCGATATTCATCTATGGCGTCTGGCCTGTAAAACTAGAAGAAGCCGCCGCCCATTAGATGCGTCAGAGGCGTGACGTTTGTGATTTTCTGGAAATCCGTGAAATGTGGATTTTGTCTAGGTAATTTTATCATCACGCACCTTGATTTGTCTATGAAATGAAATAAGGTATAAGCTTATTGCATCACATATTTCTCTGAAGCAGATCTGAGGTAAGGCGATCCCATGATTCAGAGCGAAACACGGGCACTGCCCAAAAGATCAGCTGGAGATTGTGCTTTGACAGATCGTTTGCGATTGAAGCACTCTTTGACGCAAAACAGAGTGTATACATTGGAACGAATTGCAAGTAACGCAGCAGGCTTGTGTGTTAACCAGGCGTGTGTTTTTATTCTTGCGATATCCGATTCGTGAATCAATCATTATTTAAATCGGATCTTTTTGATGATTGGTTGAATCGTTTGTAACACATTTCTTTATGTATTGTATTGTTTTTTAATCTGGACTCTGAGACTTGCATAAAGTTTGATAATGATGATGATGAACCGGTTTCTGTTTTCTAAAAGCATCGTAAGCATTCCAAAAGCATACTTAGGATGCTTGGAGATGCAGCGCTGAGCGAGTTGTTCACGAATCGAACTGAATCAGTCTGAGGCATTTATTGAGTCAATGATTCGTTGAATCGTATAATATTAGTGTTAATAGTAGAAATGTTTACGACTTGATTATCCGAATTCAGAAGAACCGATTCTGTCCGAAAATAACTGAATCGCGGAAATAAGTCGAATTTATCATCACAACTTCCCATTACGCCCAGTAAACAAACTTGATTGTCTGCATAGTGAGATTAGTTAGGCGTGACTGAATCCAGCAATTACAGATAATTACACTTTATGCTCAAATGAGGAAAAACAAAAGGGTCTTTGAGATGCATATTGTCAATAGCTTGAATACCAGTCACATAAGTATGTTTTATAAAAATAAATAAAAAAGTTTTTTAGGCACAAAAAGGCAAATTTTTTCTGTAATCATATAAAACACTCCATTCATGTCAAACAACAATCAAATCAATCAGTTGAAATAATTAAAAAGTCTATGTTTTACCCATTAAATTACTTTACACATAAAATACAAAAGTATTTGAAATAGTGCAAGATATAACACCGTAAACAATCTGCTAGAATACAGTTTTCATAATTAGTCACTATATTATGTAGTCTTCTGTGAGCATAGATTTTGTTGTTGTGGTGGGTAGTTTTTTTTTAAAGTTTTTTTGTCTAAAATCTAAAAATCTCCCAAACTTCCATTTTATGTGGTCTTTAACTGTTTCTTGTCCAATGTTATTTGGTCTTTGTCTCTCTCTCTGTTTGCAGTTGCTCTCAGTCCCAGGAAGAGTGAGCGGAGTGTGGCCTGCACTATGAGCGGGGCAGCGCTGGGAATAGAGATTGTGGTTGTCTTTTTCCTGGCTCTCTTTCTCCTGCATCGCTATGGTGACTTTAAGAAGCAGCAGCGCATGGTTCTCTTTGGCACACTGCTGGCTTGGTATTTGTGCTTTCTCATCGTCTTCATTCTTCCCCTGGATGTCAGCACGGTTAGTGTGGCTCCCGCTCTATAAAAGTGTCCAGCACTGTTAATTCCTGATGCAACTCAGACAACATGTGCAATTGATTTTCAGACAATCTACAAGCAGTGTTTAATTGATCAGGGAGCACATGCCCAGACGCCCTCTGTGAGCCCTGTCATTTCAAACCAGACGACTCCAAACACCTCTGTCTCACCCAGTAAAGGGTAAATTCAACAGCAATTCAAGTATTCAGTTAGGCCTATTCTGATTGTACTGTTGTTATATTGCATGTTTATGAACATATATTTTGTTCCTTTTCCCGAAGCACTGAACATGTGTGCTATAAACCATGGAGCTACATTCCAGATGGCATCATGCCAGTGTTCTGGAGGGTTGTTTATTGGACCTCACAGTGTCTTACTTGGTGAGAAAGGTTTGCCCTTTTTAAACTTGATAATGGCATCTTAAATCTTCCTGATAATTATTTGTCACTGTTACTACTCAAGTCGTTTGTAGTGCTGCAAAGTAATTGAAATGAAAACAAAATTGCTATTTGGCGAAGTGCTATTTTTAGATTGCAAAGGCTTAATTAAATAAATACATGCACTGCATGTTTCAGAGTGTAGTGCCACTCATGTTAATTTACACACAATCAGCTCATGATCCACTGTTTTCAGTGTCTCAGAGAACGGCTAGCTTTGCAGTAAATGCTGCTCCCCGTGAACTCATCTCTGCATCTGTTTGGGAACAGACATTTGGGAATGCAACATTGCACCAACCCTTTTCCCAAAGTGTCAGGGCTCCTGATTTTCCACAAAAATACAAGCTCGATGGTTAAATGTTTTAAAATGAAGAAATTAAAGGGTTAGTTCACCCTCATGTCATTCCAAACCCGTAAGACTTTTGTTCCTTTTCGAAACACAAATGAAGATATAACTACTACTACTTTAACACTTCAAAAAGTTCATAAAGTGATCGTAAATTTAATTAAAATGAATTGAGCGGTTTAGTTCAAATTTTCTGAAGAGACACGATCGCTTTATTTGATGAACAGATCTTTAATTCATATATAAACATTCACCACACATCAGTTGTGGTAAACGGAAGCTCAAGCATGTTCGCTTGACATGCGAGAACCAATGAGGTTCGTTCTCATGTTACGCAGCACGTTTGAGCTTCCGCAGGAACCAATGAGATTTATTCTTGCAAAGCCAGAGTGGTTGATCTTCTGTTTATGTTCGCTGATTAAGTTGTATGTCAATAAAAACCTAAATTCATCATGTAAAACGATCGTGTCTCTTCAGAAAATATGGACTAAACAGCCTGATTCATATGGATTAGTTTTACGATCTCTTTATAAACTTTTTGAGGCCTCAAAGTGGTAGTTGCAAAGCTGTCAATGGAGGGACAGAAATCTCTCATATTTCATTAAAAATATCTTCATATGTGTTCCAAAGATGAACAAAAGTCTTACCTTACGGGTTTAGAACGACATGAGGGTGAGTAACTAATGACATAATTTTAATTTTGGGGGGAACTAACCCTTTAAGACAACCATAAATATTACTGTAATTTTACAGTTGCACTGTAAAATAAAATTATTATTTTTCTTAAATTCTAATTTTTATTTTACAGTGAAATATAATAATAATAGTAATGTTTATTATTTTGTTCAAAATGTTTTAGTAATAATAATAGTCATATTGATATATAATCATAAAATTTGTGTGCAGCCTTAGTCTACTGTGTGATTTAAACCAGGGGTTTTAAAAGTTTTGATGCCATGGACAAAATATGATATGATAATATGATGCCAGTGCGAATGATGCCCTTCCCAGACAATAATAATAAAGTATACTTTCATGTATAAAGACCTATTTTTACTAAACAGGGTTATATTGTATTAGAGCCAAATTAAAATCTAATTTGAATTATTATTAGAAAATATTATTTGTAAATTTCTTTTTTTCCCTATGCCCTATTCATAGTAAAAGAAAAAAAATCTCAGATTTTCTGGGCCCTCGAGCACCCCCTTTGAATACCTTTGGTTTAAACAATGCATAAATAACTATGCTGTATTATGTCTGCTCATGAATGTGCTAACTGTAAAAATAGTGATTAATAATGGTGTTTTCTCTTCTAAGGCTCCTTCTGCCATTCATGCAGTCATATGCCCGCTCTGGAGGATTCTCCATTACTGGAAAGATCAAGACGGCCCTGATTGAGAATGCAATCTACTATGGCACATACCTTTTCATCTTCGGCTCTCTTCTCATCTATGTGGCTGTGCATCCTCAGTGGCACCTCTCCTGGTTGGTAAACCAACCCAGACAATTCTTCAGTTGTCATCACAATGTTCTGTTCATACTGACTCTTCTTTTCTGTATGACTTCACCAGGTATGAGCTGCAAACCATCGGCATCACTGCGGCCAACACTTGGGGTCTGTTTCTTCTAGTGTTGCTGTTGGGTTACGGCCTGGTCGAGATCCCCCGATCGTACTGGGAGTCCTCACGCCAGGGTCACCTTCTCATCAAGACTTACTTCAAAGCAGCCAAGCTCATGACAGAGAAGGCAGATTCAGAGGAGAACCTAGAAGATGTCATGGAGGTGAAAGCCATGTGTGTTTATACGCTGTAAATAAACATCTGTTTACAATATATAAGTCCGGGTGAGCTGGTCTTTGAAAGGTCATGTCAGATCTGAGTCCATTCAGCCAATATTGTGTCTATTTTTATCATAGGAAGTGAGAAAAATCAATGAATCGATCAAATATAATCATCCATTAAGGAAGAACGTAGACACCATTCTCCGAAAGGTGAGAGGACGACTTTATGTATGTGATTGAAGGAACCGTGCCACTCTTTTTAGTTGAAACCTGCTTTTTATTTTTAGTGCCCAGTTGAATATCAGGAGAAAATGGGCAGGAACATGGATGACTATGAGGATTTCGATGATAAACAAAACGCATATCCCTCTGAAAGAAGCCTTTCGAAACTACACAAGCAGGTACCGCTCAGGCGTTCTCTCTGTGTTTTATGAATTTTGACAGATAATACTGACAGCTGGTTTCTCAGGTGATCTACGCAGTGCAGCGGCACAATCGCACACGAGTTCAGTGGCAGATATTGCTGGAACAGGCTTTACATCTCGAGGACGTTGCCAAGAACGAAACCAGCACCTCTCGGCAGTTCGTTCACAGCTTTGCCCCTCCAGAACCTGTAGGCTGGTTCAGACGCTATATTTATACCCCCACAGTAGGTAGGTAGTAGATCTAGATAAACAAGTGTCACTTTTGACCCTGCTTTTACTGTCCTTTGTTTCCTTCATCAGAGTGGTACTGGGAGTGTTTGCTGAAGCAGTGGTTTTACCGTATACTGGCTGTGGTTCTGTCACTATTTTCGGTGGCTGTGGTTTGGTCTGAGTGCACTTTCTTCAGTACTCGTCCCGTTCTGTCACTCTTTGCTGTGTTTATCCAGCTTGCTGAGAGAGATTACAACTACCTGTACATTGAGGTGAGTCTGCTTGAGCTCTGTAATCTAAGAAAAGTGAATAGTCAAGTCAAATGTGTTTGTATAGCTCTTTTCACAATACACATTGTTTCAAAGCAACTTTAAAGAAAATCAAGATGTTAATGTTTATTACATTTTTATATCTTCATGCCTTAAGTAACATTTAGCAGATTAGAGCTGGGTGATAATATAGTAAATGGATAAAAATATAGATGGGAGAGGTAACGTCAATAAACTCAATTATGTACAATTATGTTAAGTCTGAGGTTGGTAAGATTTAATTTTTTTTTTTATAAAAGTCTCTTATGCTTACTAACGCTGTGTTTATTTGATCAACAATACAGTAAAATTACAATTTAAATTATTTTTAAATGTTTTTATTTATATATATTTTAAAATGTAATTTATTCCTGTGATGGCAAAACTGAATTTTCAGCATCATTACTCCAGTCTTCAGTGCCACATGATCCTTCAGAAATCATTCTAATATGCTGAATTGGTGCTTAGAAACATTATTATCAATGTTGAAAACAGTTGTTCCGCTTAATATTTTTGTTGAAACGTGTATATATATATATATATATATATATATATATGTATATATGTATATGTATATATGTATATATATATATATATGATTGCACAGGTGTGCCTTAGGCTGGCCACAATAAAAGGCCACTCTAAAATGTGCAGTTTTACTGTATTGGGGGGGTATACGACAGCGTGTTCCAGGTCCTGCCAATATCCAGCAACTTCGCACAGCCATTGAAGAGAAGTTACACAGTCCACAATCAACAACCTTTTTTTTTTCTTTTTTTTTCGGTATTTTCCAATACAGTAAAACTGCACATTTTAGAGTGGAATATGCGTATTCCATTCATATTTGAGAGAAATAGGCCTTTTGTGTACATAGAAAAAGTCTTAGATCTTTGAGTTCAGCTCATGAAAAATGGGGGCAAAAACAAAAGTGTTGCGTTTATAATTTTGTTCAGTGTACGTACACTTTTTTTATATTAGAAAGTTTGAACTTATCTTTTCTTCTTAAGTAAAATAGTTAAATACAATTATTTTAATATATGATTTCATTTGATCTATTTTTTTACTTATTTTTTTCACTTTGTGTCAATGTTGCCGACTCCTGCAATACACCAAAACTAAGAGCTTACTGACAGTCTGACCTGGTGAGATTAGCTGAAACATAAGCTAATATTGTCATTTTTGGTCTGTAGATGGCGTGCTTCATTACCATCTTTTTCCTCTGCACCTGCGTCTACTCCACTGTGTTTCGCATCCGAGTCTTCAACTACTACTACCTGGCCTCACATCACCAAACGGATGCCTACAGCCTGCAGTTCAGCGGCATGTATGTTTTGCATAGCAGTATTGAGTGTATTAAACTTGTATTGTCAGTAAACTTTGTCATTAGTCTTTCTCTGATAAAGCACAAAGCCTGTGTGTTGTTTACTAGGCTTTTTTGCCGCTTGACTCCACCACTTTGTCTAAACTTCCTGGGACTGATTCACATGGATTCTGCCATATCCCACCAAGCAAAGGAGCAGACGGCATACACCTCTGTAAGTCTTTTACCATTATATGAAATTTAGAGAACAAGGCTTCAATGGCCCAGAATGCCCTTTTTGAATGTACTATTAAGCATTAAATGAACCTTCTCTAATGTTGTAGATCATGGGTTCCATGCGGGTCCTGTCCTTCATTGCCAACGGCTTCTACATATATTACCCCATGCTGATCGTCATTCTTTGTATTGCTACATTCTTCAGGTGTGTCTAATATTATCTATGAATTATCAGACAGAATTTCATGTGTGATGGGTATTCCGTGTCAGATGTTATGTTGTAGTTTCTGACTAATTGAAAACTAAAAAATTGTTTTTTTTCCCCACTTTCTGTCCAGTCTTGGGACACGTTGTCTGAACCTCCTGGGTTTCCAGCAGTTCATGGGAGAGAACGAATTGACTTCTGACCTCATAGATGAAGGCAGAGAACTCCTGCGCAGAGGTCAATAGTATATACACAGTAAATATAAAATGCAAGTTTGGTGTGAGTAAAATGTCTCTTTTGCTTAATAAGGCTGCATTTATTTGATCAAATTAAACACAGCAATATTATGAAATATTACAATTTAAAATATCTGTTTTCTATTTTAATATATTTTAAAATGTAAACTATTCATGTAATCGCAAAGCTGAATTTTCAACAGCCATTACTTATTCTAATACGCTGACTTGCTGCTCTATTGTTGAATTATTGTTGGTGCTCAAGAAACATTGCTGAAAAAAAGTATTCGCTTCTTCGAAAAAAAATACTGACCTCAAACTTTTGAAAAGTAAGCTTCAAAAAGCACTATATATATATATATATATATATATTATATATATATATTATATATATATATATATATATATATATATATATATATATATATATATATATATATATATTAGTGCTTAACAAATTTATTAGACCACCTGTCATAATAAAGACTATTTTGGTCTACAAAACTAATTTCAAAAAAACCCAAACAAAACTATGATCAAATGTTTTTTAAAATGAGAAAGATGTCATTTGAAGCGGATCTAAATGTTCGACCAGTAGATTAAAAACAAAGTTAAACGGTCTCCTGTGGTTGCTATGGTTAGATGTAAACAGAAATAAATGATGATTCAAACAGGAATCACTTTTCCTCATTGCTACAGCTCTACTATCTGCAGTGGTGAAAACCTCAATGCGTCAGAGGGGTAGTCACCACTGACAAAAACATTGACAGTTAAAATGGTGCCATCCAACATTAATCAAGGACATGTATGTGACTTATTTTGTTGTCTTTTGCATAGAAAGAAGAAAACGGCAAAGAATAGAAGATGGGGAAAACAGACGAAGAGTAAGATTATTTCTATAATTAATGATTATAGCGATTATAACGTCTGATTATTCCATTGTGTAAAACATGTTTCCCTGTGACAGGAATGGAGAGAGCGTTATGTTCAGCGAGATGATATTGCTGCCAGAAACCGAACCTCCATGTCTGAGATGAAGGAAACCAACTACGGTGAAACCCTAAATTCAAACACAAACCGACGTATGTTTAATGCCCAATAAGACGTGTGCCCTGTAGTATTCTTATAGGGTGTTTATTATTAAGTGAATTCCAAAAAGAAGCAGGAATTCTTTTTCTTTTTTCTTCGCAGAGGCCAAGTACACGCGTAGCAGCAACCAGTCAGGGCGAGACAGCATTGAGTTGTTGCAAGACGCTGAGCCATTGGACTTCAATGCTGAGACACTTACTGATGACCCTTTGCAATCTGACCCTGGCAGGTTAGATCGAGTTTTATGAGGGCTGTGGGCATGACAGAATTTTGTCGGTCAACCTGGAAGTTAGCATCACCCTAGTTCCCCTTTTCAATTGGCTTTTGGATTATTGCCAAAAATAAGCTTTGTGACCAACAAAGGTTTATGATTCTCACACATTTTGTTCATCATGATAATCTTCACAAATAAGCCTAAATGCAATCGGCAGATCCAAAAAGCTAAACATAGGCTATAAACTACAGCACGGTCTTCACTAAGCTTCCGACAACTCTTTCTCCAAACATTTTCCCTGAAAGTTTGAGTTATAAACACAGAAGGCTGTAAAAGTGGACTAGTGAGTAGATGAGTTTTCCTGTTCGGTGTGTTGATATTCAGTGGCCCTGTGTAGTTCCATTTAGCTGCTTGTTAGCAAGTAAAAGCTTTTTAAAAAAATCACAAAGCATTATTACTGAGGTATTTTATGTCGTAGAATAAAAATATCTTGAGCTTGTGTTAACCACAGACACTTTTTCAGGTGTTTAACCAAAAACCCATTCAAGAAACCCATTGACTTTGGGGATGATGGAACCTTCAGCACTCTATTGTCACGAGGTTTATCTTGTGCGCTCACATGTCTGTTTCTTTCTCCCACAGACATGCCGGTGGAAGGTACCTCTCAATGTCGTCTTCTCGAAGCCGAATCTTTGATGATGTTTAATGTCTCTTTTTGGTCAAAAACACTGTCTAGGGGGAAATAAGATGAATTTTACCTCTAAAAACACTCATCTCTACATGTGTGGTTTGTTCCTCTCTTTTCAAACATCTTCAACTTCCTGTATCCTGTAATGCAGTGTAGTTATCTGCATGCGTCCTGATAAACTCCTGATAAAAGCCACATAGAGAAATGCACACACTCATTTTGAAGTGCCAGGCATTCAGACTGCTGCATGTGACAAATGGGATTTTTTTTGTTGTTGTTGTTGTTGCTCATTTCTTTAATCCATTTCAAGAAATGAGTCTAAGTTAATGTAAAGTTGAACAGTCGAAACACTGAGCCATGAAAGGTACTACAGACAGACAGGATTTAGCTGTTTCTCATCTCATATATATATATATATATATATATATATATATATATATATATATATAATTTAAGTCCTGGTGTAATTTAGTTTTAAGTATTTTTTCCATTATTTCTATTCTTTTATATATTTATGGTACATGAAGTTGTATAATTTATGTCTTTTGATTTTAGACACATAACCTGCTGCTTTTCTTGTTTCACATGACTGTTATTATTTAGACCTTGCACATCTCATTTATAATGAAGTTACCTTTGTTACATTATTTTAGCACTAGTCTTGTGGATGAATGTCAGATAGACCATTTGTAAATAGCATTGTCATTTTTGTCACTTATTCAGAATAGGCAAAACTGTTGAAATAGCTTTAAGGACGCAATATGATTGTTTAAAAAAATGGGGTTACAACACGTTCTTGTGGGCTGGTTTTCGAGACTTACAAGCATCTCTTTATCACAAGTGCAGTTTTCTTATAGAAAACAGACTTTCAGTATGCAAATGTGTTGAAGGAATCTGGTTAGCAACATAAGCTTATAAAACAAGACTAGTGAGTGCATGGCAAGATTTGAGGGAATCACATTTTTTTTAAATACATGAAATTCTCCTTGTGCATAGGGTCATCAAGCATATCAAATGTAAATGTTTGCATGATATGATATTCTACTGCATATTGTTTCTCACAGGAAGTGCAGTAGCAGTTCTAACTAGTGTTATATTTAACTGTAAACATTTGTCTGTTCTCTCCACAAATGCTAAGCATCATGGTTTAATCTCAGATTAATGTATTTTCTTAGTAAACGTAGCCCTTTAGGTTTAAATAAATAAAAAGGGCATTGTTTTTTTTTTTTTTTTTTTCATTCATACCTTTTGGTTTACTGCTAAGTGTATTCACATTTACTGTGTATTTATGAAGATATGAATTATGTTGCCAATGAGGTGTAATCTTTTTATGGTACCTTGATATGGTCATTGGTCAGTACTCAAGTACTATGATGATGAAGGCTGGAACTGGAATCTGATGCTGGAATCTGTTGATTTGTATGTTTGGTGTAAATGAATTGTGGTACATTCCAAATGGACACATACTTAATGTAATCTTGCAGTTATTAATAAATGATTGATTAAATCATATTTGCTTCAATGCCAATATTTTAAAGTTCATGTTTGTCTTCTAACGTTTCTATAACGAAATCTGTTGTGTGAGTCTTAAAACGTGAATGTACTTGCACAAAAATCATTTTTATGACTCTCGAGCAAGACTTCGGCTTGAGGTATCTGCAGTAGTCATATCCGTAGTTATTTCATATTCAAAATTATGTTTCGCGTTGTTTTTGTACCCTTTGGCTGAGCAACCAGTAAACTTGAACAACAGCGGAAGATCAAACATGATGATCTAATCGCCTAATCAAACACCTGTAGCAAGACTGACCAATCAAATGCAAGAACTCGTCTCCGTGGAAACGGTGAACGCTTAAACAGGAAAGCCCAAAGCAGCGCTACGGAAATCCAGGTGGTTTTAGCACATTAATCATAGTTTTGTTTCACTTCTCTATGTGAGTATGCAGCGAATAGAGTATTAAGAAGGAATAAAGTCATGATGTACTTGTTTGCTGGATTACAGTATATTTTAAGAGCATGTTGTTTCCTTACTGCGATACAATACAGTTAGTATTACTCAAAGACTAAACTGTGTAACGTTACTAAAGCTGACTTTATTGTATCATAATATAATATTATTGTATATTATTATAATTACAATGCATGCAGTTTTTATGAGGTCATATTCAGAGACTATATGGAATATTTGTAGTTTATATGGACCACACACACACACACACACACACACACACACATATATATAGTCCATTATGCATCAACTACACTCATAAATAAAGGTTCCAAAAGGGTGTCAGCTCTGCAATAGAAGAACCTTTATTTTCTTAAGAGTGCACCCACATAAGTAAGCCTAAAAATCAGTCTTGTCACCTTCAGATCAGATAGGTGTAGGATGGCAGGTACATCACGGCACGATCGAGAGATGGCAATCAATGCCAAGAAGCAGCTGACCAATTGCTCAGACCCCATTGAACGACTAAGGCTGCAGTGTTTGGCACGAGGGTCCGCAGGCATCAAGGGACTGGGCAGGTACAGTGTGCATGAGGTGCGTTTCTTCATATAGACTGAAGTGCAGATATCTGACTACAGTTTGATGTTCTCAGAACTTTTAGGATCATGGATGATGACAATAGTCGCACACTGGACATGAAGGAGTTCCTGAAAGGCCTGAGTGACTACGGTGTGCTCGTCGAGAAAGAAGACGCTATAAAACTTTTCCAGCACTTTGACAGGGATGGCAGTGGATATATTGACTTTGATGAGTTTCTTATGTCTCTGAGGGTAAACGCATTGAACGATGTGTTTTTAGTTGACCAGTGCAATGACAGTTGTGCGTATGTTATTATTTTCATTCCTGTGATTGCAGCCAGCCATGTCTAACGCCAGAAAGGAGGTGGTGTTACAGGCATTTAAAAAGTTGGATAAGACCGGAGATGGTGTGATTACAATAGAGGATCTGAGAGGAGTATACAATGTCAAACATCACCCTAAATATCAAAACGGTGAGTGGACCGAAGACCAAATATTCCGCAAGTTCCTGGACAGTTTTGACTCTCCGGATGACAAGGATGGGAAGGTATGAAGATGCTGAAAATACAGTTGTCTCATCTAAAATTTAAAGTATCCAGCATAGTAATGTACTAATATTTAACAGACCTATCTTTTAGAATAGAATTGCTTTGTCTTTGGTTTTAAGCACCACCCAGTTCAATCGGTGGCACCATAAGAAGTCCTTTCTACAGTGTTTTCTTTGATCATGCTAAATGTCTCCATATATCAGGTCACAAAAGAGGAGTTTATGAACTACTACTCCGGCGTGAGCGCATCCATTGACACAGATATCTACTTTATATTAATGATGAAAAATGCATGGAAGCTTGACTAAACTTCTGAGGCATCTATTTTTGGGTAAAGAACAAAGATGGTCAACCTGAAGCATAAACATGTCTTGACCCTGTCATCATGACCCTGTCAAACATGTTCATTGCAGACAAAAGTCTGGATATATATGAGATGTTAAGATATATGAGATATATCGAGATATATAAGATGTTGATAAATGTTTGGCAATAGTTATTCTAAACCTAATCGATGGAGTGTGTAGCTTTTCATTTCTTAAACAACCATGTAGGAAGACACATCATGGCCATATTCCAGGATGACAATGCCAAGATTCATCAGGCTCATATTGTGAAAGAATGGTCAGGACGGAGCATGAAGAATAATTTTCACACATGAATTGGCAGCTTTGACTCCAGACCTTAAATTCATTGAGTCTTTCGGATGTGTGGAGTGCTTGACTCTTGCATCGTCAGTACAAGATCTTGACCAAAAATATATGCTCCTCTTGATGGAAATAAATGTTGTGATGTTATTTCCATCTAGAGGTGCATCATTTTTTGGTCAAGGTCTTGTATGGCTTTGTCATCCTGGAATATGGCCATGATGTGTCCTCCTACATGGTTGTTTAAGAAATGAAAAGCAGTATACATACATACTGTATTGAACCAGAGGTTAAAAACAACAGGCACAGTTTTGACAGGGTTGAGTCTAAAATAAGGTGGCAAGTTTACCTTTGGTGTCTTACAACTATTAACTTTGGGGTTTTGGGAATCTACCTCTTACAATCAAAGAAATCAACCACTTACTAATCACACAGAGTGTTTCTCACTGCAGACAAGCAGCTGCACTAATGCATGTATTGTTTTATTCCAGAATCAGCCACACACCATCTAACAAATGCAGGTGGTGTGGTATTGTTGCAAGACTTTGTGTCTTGTGATTGTGTGCATCTTCTTTATTTGGCTAATGAAAGCTGCCTTTGCACCTGCTTGGATCCCTACGTGAGAAACACTCAAAAACTCAAATACAAATTAAGTCTGTTATAAATTAACTTCCAAATGTCTCGCTATCTTTCCAGGTTGGGATTATCCTTCTTCTGGGTGTAGTTTGGGTCTATGTAAGGGCTACCAGTTTGTGTAATAACATTATTTCTTCTTTTCCATCTACAGGTGACAAAAGATGAATTCTGGAACTATTACAGTGGAGTCAGTGCTTCTATCGATAGTGATGTGTATTTTATTTTAATGATGAAGAATGCATGGAAGTTATGAAGGGTTATGCTTGTAAACCAATTGATAATGCTTGTGAAATCAAAGCAAGTTAGGGTTAATAAATCTGACACAAATTTGTAGGATATTAACAATAAATCTGGAAAATGGAAGTACTGTAGAAGCTTGAATTATGTGTAAAATGTGTTACTGGTAAGTTAATTGTTTTTTAAGTGTAAAACACCTTGTTGCATCATAACTAAAACAAGTGTGGTATATGGTGATATATTGTGAGTCTTCAGATTTAGTTGTGCATGTTCTGGCAAATGCTATTTTACAAAAAGTGACTCATTTAATAAATGTTATTAAAAAAAACAAGTTCCTTGAGATGATTCGCATGAAATGTGAAAATATATTCTATGGTTATGTGGACTAATGGTTTGTTATGGTGCTTTTAAAATTTTCTATCAGAACTAAAATGAACAACTTTATGAACAAATCTAGCAACTTTGGAAATATCAGTGGAATATTTCATATAATTTGTATACATTCCTTTATTACACATCTATTTAAGACTGTAATATATATATAATGATAAATGCATTACAGAATTAGCATTATGAGCAGATGCTTTTTTATACACACAGAAAATGTTGTATAAATAGATCCTCTGGTCATTGAAAAAGTGCCACTTGAACTGTATGTATTACTTTTGAGTGAGATTAACAGAGGATAAAAATCTCTCAGCTCAGGTATATATACAGATGAAAATATCCATGGATAAAGAGAGCACTGAGGCTAGCAGCAGTTACATGAGGTCCGAGTATATGTGTGAGGAGTTCAGAAATGTGGATTTATCTAAGATTCACACTTAATGCCTGTGTTTCTGAAACATTCAGAAGGAAATTGGCTACCACAATGGAGACCACAGCTGTGCGTGATGCTTGGTTGAAAATGAAACCTGTGGATGACTGCTACGATATGTACAAACATGGTTAGCCCAGAGCTACAAACCGGACACGTCTAGTAACGTGTAAAAGCGTCTCGTTATACATAACAGGCTTCTCGGGTTTTAAATGCATCACATACAATGTTAGTTAACCTTTTATCATGTACGCAGAATAACTTCCTCTACCAAGGGTCTGTAAAATAACCAGTAAACTAGAATTGTTCACTGTGTTTTGAAGAGGCTGGACATAGTGACATAGGCTTCGTCTTTGCATTCTCGTTGAGGGGCCGTTTCACCCTGATGGCCACTGTTTTCGCTTCCTTTTGACAAATCTGATTCATCTAACAATCTAATTTTCAGGTGGGACTGCTCTCTCGGAGGCCGTTCATCATTCATGTCCATTTCGCTCAATGATGTATTTAAGGAACTGGTTTGGCTATAGCAGCATTCCTCCAGACCGTCCTCAAACTCCAGAGCAGATGGTTTTTCATCAACGTAATCCACACGGTGTATGAAGAAATCGCTGAATATCTCAGGGCTGAAAGTGATAGGAAGACCCTGAAAAAGCAAAAACATTCTGCATGAGGACATTGAGCACATCTTGTTGTTTAATTTCGCAGAACGTCAAGTGAAGCAATGAGACACAGGACAAACTGAATTACCTCTCTTGCCCTGTGCATTTGTGCGAGAGTTGCCTTCGGGTGTGGGATGTTTGGTGTGATGTAGTCTTTTATACTGGGTGAGAAAACAATTGGTACATTTAAAAAAAGAAAAAGAAAATACATAAAATACATTTATAAAATGAAAAAACACTCACTGCGTTCTCCATAACAACGCCCCCAAACTGATGATGAGCACCAGAAAGACAGAGAAGCCGATGGTGATGTGAAGTGATGATAGTGAAGTGACGTTTGCTTTGATAGTAAATGTAGAATGTGTGTCATAATTTACATCATCACAATTAATCAGGCATGATGAATAACGGTTAAAAGCACATTTTCTTAATCCCAATGCTATTTGATTCTTCACCTACCCAATAATGTGTGTAAAAAGCCCAACAAGGGTTCTTTGCTCCTTCAGATTAAGTCCTCCTAGGTGTTTATCATACTAAAAATAGTATACAGCATTCATTCATAACCCTATTGGCATATTTCACATGTAACCTCTCATGTAACTGACATTTAATCAATGATCCACTCACTTTTTATAGTGAAATTGGCAGTTGAACTCCACTCACTCCAGTCGCCGTCAAAATATTCGGCAGGTTTTGCTCTAACATGTGTATAGTAAACACCATCTCCACCAATTTTGTCTTTGTGGATATTGAAGTTCCTATATTTAATAGTATGCCTGATGGTCTGTAAAGAAAGAAAGGGTGTTGTTTATTTGTTAAACAAACTCGAATCTTAATTTTTAAGAAAGGTAAAGTGTAACAAACAAATTGTTGGGAAAAACACCTTGTTTGTAAGTTTGTCCCCACAGATTTCCACTTCAAATGCAGGTGTGGTTACATATTCATGGCTGTGTTCAATCCAAATGGAAACTTCCTCTGTGTCGTCCGTGTTATCGCCAAGCTTTATTCTAGGAGCTGGGATTTTGACTGCAAGGACAAAGACAGATTAGTTAGATAGATTAGATAGATAGATAGATAGATAGATAGATAGATAGATAGATAGATAGATAGATAGATAGATAGACTTGCCAATTTTTCTCAGGTCGATGTCTTTTTCAATAACCCCTTCTCCTGTGTGTACTTCGAGCTTGTAATCATTAAGTATCGCCAAACTCTTAAAAGTAAAGTCTTGTGGGCCTAGAGTAGCATTTGTACAAGTTTTTATTTCTATTGTTTTTCCTATTGTTTTGCTAAACGGGAAAAGAAAAAGAAAACATTTCCAGTTCAACATCAGAGTTTAGAGCAAACATTGATTCACATTACATTAAAACACACTTTATAATAACAAAAGCATTTTTAAATATTCAGTTTCTGACATATATTCCACACCCATTTATAGTAAATATGTCTAATGAAATACCAGAGTGTTGCGAATTTGACCTCCTCATTGGGTTCATCATTTAGCGAACAGGTGAGGTTATTCTGTTTTAAGGTCAAAATGGATGTGCAGATCACTTCTTTCTCAGACCAATCTAAAATGAACCGAGAGAAGAAAAACATAAACCAACGTTTTTCTAGTCACCCTTGTTAGTGTGCTTCAATGAAAACTACCTTAAATGAACGTTTCACATATGAATTTTCCCCCAAAGACATATCTTTATGATCATATCATAATAAATCACTACACACAATCTAGCTACATTTACAGTCATAATGCTGGAGCACTTGCCGGTGATTTGACTTAAGACTAATAATCTAATAATCGCTTCCATTCAGAACCAGTGTTATTAATTACACTGTTGAAGATTAGTAATTAGTAATTATTAGTGGTGTAATTAGTAGCAAGTAATTCATTTCTTTTTTAGAGTAATTTACCCAAAAATGTTCAGAACGTATAAAAAAAATGAAAGTAATAATAATCTCTGAATTTTCAGTTTATACATTCTCAGTTTATTATATACAATCTCAAATCACTTACCATCATCTCCACTCTCAGACAGAATTAAAGGACAGAAAACTACAAAGAGCATCCGTAAAACACCCGCCATCTCTCATCCAGCAGTACAGACATAGATCACTCAAGAGACACGTCCTCATTACTCACACATTTACTGACAAGTGACAGCTCACAGTTCAACTCTCAGTGGTACTTTCAGATGAGAGATGAAGACAGAGTGAGAGAGAGAGCGAGGGAGAACAGGATATGTCTCACATGTGACTGAAAGAGACGTGTAAGAAATCATTACATGTGTTGGGAGTGGAACTGCTCTGAAAATAATAATCAGAAAATGTCACAGAAATGTCCAATGTTTCAAGTAACTTAAAGCAGCGCTATGCAGTTTTGGCAATTTATTTGCAGTTTTCTCGCTTTTTGCTCGCGGGTTTCTCTATAGAGCTCCCCCTACAGCTTCGGAATAGATATTTGACTGTCGTCAAAATTCGTTGGCGACTCGCCCCCTCCTGTCATGTGCATTTGTTTTCAAAGAAGCCAGCGAACGCACGGAGCCATGTCCACTGAGGTAACGTTATGTATGATACACATAAAGCTAGCATATAAATGTTTATATAGTGTATGTGCAGTGCCATAAAGCAATTCGTTACATCGCGAGACCTCATATCACGCGATACTTCCTGACGCTGAGGCCAGGCAGGTGAAGAAACACCCATGTGTTCACCACACCTGCCGAGAGGCATCCGGCTGCAGCCCCGCAGACTCACCTCCGGCTAGAGGCTAGACACCACTGGCTGGACACCATTGGATAGACAGCCTACGTCATTTCCATTTTTTCCGTCATTTCCGTTTCGCCGCTAATTTCCGTTTTCACCGCTGGATGGACAGCAATTTTATTTCCTATTTTCACCTCTGGATTGACATATATTTATTTTATATTTTCACCTCTGGATAGACAGCATATTTAGTTCTCACCTCTGGATGGACAGTATATTTATTTTACATTTTCACCTCTGGATAGACATATTTATTTTATATTTTCACCTCTGGATTGACATATATTTATTTTATATTTTCACCTCTGGATTGACATATATTTATTTTATATTTTCACCTCTGGATAGACAGCATATTTATTTTCTGTTTTCACCAGTGGATAGACAGCATTCTTTGCAGGTTTAATTGTACACGTCTTTTCCGTATTGTCATTTTACTTTTATGACTTAAAATATATAATATAAAAGCTGTGTGCAAATTGAAATATGATCTTTATCATATCTCTTTACATAAAACAATTCTCAATAATATACTTAATATTATAACATCAATAATTCATGCAAACTGCATTCACAAGAACCACCTTGAAAATATATATTGTTCAGATCATATCACTATTTTTTGTGACTTAAATTCAGCCTAGATCAATGGACTATAACGTTTTGTCAATACAGCAGACTTGTACATGTTAATTGACCACAGTTTTTTGCCTTGCCCATTTGGATATTCAATTCTTATTTTTTTTTTGTAAATGTAACCACTTCTGTTTTTAAAATATATGTAGATTCACATGATCAGACAATTTACCAAACAATCCAGATCAAATTAACACTTCATGGTTTTGCAATATTTATTGGAAATTACACAATCTAATTAGTAAAATTAGTCAAATCTGACCATCAGAATGAAGATGCCACAGTCAGGCCTGTAAGGTTGTGGGGGAAGTCCCTATTTCAAGAGAAAATAAAACATGAACAGTTCCAAATAAACTATTGCACACTGTGCACACCACACCTCATTCCTGACCCCTAAAACTGGCAGTCTGGGCAATGCTCAGGAAATTCAGGGTCTGTATAAAACCCTCGCAGGTCTCCACATCTTCCGTTTCCACAGTACCCCACCCAGTCTTTGAAAAAACATCTGCAATTTCTGAATTCTACAATTTTAAAAGGGACACACATGTCTCTTACAGCCTGGGGCAGTTTTTTGACATTCACCACACCTAAAGCAAGAACAGATGTACAATATGATTAGAATGAGCATGTTTATATTTAACTATATTAGAGTACAAGTGTTTAAACTTTAAACATCATCATAAACATATTAAACATCAGGCATTTACACGTGCATAGGGAAAAGTACTACTTCAACAAAAAACAAAAAAACATAGCTAGCTAGCAAACTCTCGTGTGCATAGACAACCTAGCATTTTAGACTATTCTCTGCCAAGACTGTTCTATGAGATCTCGTTAACTGGGTACAATCTTCACACATCCAAGTGAAAAAAAAAACGTATTTACAATATTAAATCATACCACTCAAAGAACAATTTAATTGGAAAATCTATTGTAGCAACCTAGCTCTAGAATTGAGGCACACCAGAGTTCACTAATACCTTTAAAAAACACGACACAGTACCTTGAAAACAAGACGATTTTTTTTGACTAGCTAGTTTGTGCATTTGAATTCTGACATGACCTATAAATCATCGACAGTTTATTATTTTTTCTTACCGCTGACATCTGCATGGCGCGTCAAAATTGAAAAGTGAATGACGATACGGAAATGACGTCAAAATTGAAAAGTGAATGATGATACGGAAATGACGTCTGCTGTCCATCCACTGGTGTCCAGCCACTGGTGTCTAGCAAGAAGTGAGTCTGCGGGGCTGCAGCTGGATGCCTCTCGGCAGGTGTGGTGAACACATGGGTGTTTCTCAATATGCGTTCTTCAGTGATCTTGCGTCCTTGTGTTCTCGTTTTACGTCATCATTAACCGTCGAAGTTCAGACCCAATTCTCAAGAACACAAGTACAGAGGACGCATGAAAGAACCCGGATGTGTTCTTGATACCGAGGATGCATCGAATGCAGACTTGAGCTAGTACACGCCTGGTGTCCCAGAAGTCATTGCGGCCGGTTCCGAGTTCGTTCTTCCAAGGAAGCTTGGCAAGACCGGTCTCCACGAGAACACAAGTCCGTTCTCTGCGTTCTTGGAATTGAGAAACAGCCCATGAGTCCTATCAGAGAATGTCTAGGCACTCTCTGGTTACTTCCGGTTTCTGGACTGGCTGCAGTAACACGTCTCTGTCCATGCGGACAATAACTGCTAAGTTAATACACTCAGCTGAAAATTCCATTTTTAAGTTCACTTATCTGTTCTAAAAATCCGTTCAAAAAATGTGATGACGTCACATATTTTCATACTGCCAGAGGTGCTGCTTTACGGCAATTTCTGAGTCACTTCGGCACTTCTGCTTCATGGCTTCCTTTCTCGTGGCATCGAAAATATAAATGCAGTACACAAAAATTAACTTCGACATTAAGTCTTCCTTAAGATAATGTTTCTGATTCTGCTTTAGCCAGAGCCCGTCATTCTCTGCTTTAGCTTCAGGTGTCATCAGATGGGGTCTCTGGTCGTAATCAGTCGCAAGTCCGTCACTGACCAATCAGCATTCATTAGCAGATTGCTAGCGTGTTCTGGCCAACAACGGCCCAACCTGTAAGAAATCGAAAGGACATAAGTACTCATTCATTCGACTTTTGGACTATAATCTATATTGAACTTGCGCAATCAACAATAAAATATACGTTGATTCAACGACAAGCAGGAGAAAGAGATACATTTAGCCGTCTAGCTCCATAGACTCCCATTCAGTCTGCGCTCGCCCGCGATCACCTCCAGTGGAATTCTAATGGAACTGCAACCAAGATCGATACAATGGGGCTAATAGGAAGTGCCAAGGCTCTGGTCCTATTGAAGAGATGAGTCCGAGCTTAGGACCCTATTAGTATGCCTGATCTAAATCTCACGAGAACTTGTAGCTAACGTGAACTGTTTTAGTGTTATTATGTGGTAGCTTTATGTAGAATGCTAAATCCCGCTGCTATATGCAAGGTAAGATTAAATTAAATTGTATATTGTATATGTAAATTGTATATATTCTATAGCTAATATTTAAAATCTCAAATTAAGTTGCGTCAATAGCAGAGGAGAAAGACAGCGAAATTTAAAAATACTACTGTTATTGTGTGTGTCACGAAATGTAGTTTTAAGAGTTTCTCAGTCGAGAATGTAGTTGTTTGAAGCTCAAATATGTTGTTTATTTATAATAAAGAAAACACTAACAACGAGAAATGTTTAATTTCACAATCTATAGCTTTGGTTAAAAACTAGTATATGAAACATATAAGTTAAAATACATTAATGACTCGTTATAACGTAGTACAAACGTCTTCTATAATAAAGAGATTTTGTATGATTTGTAACCAGGCACTAAAGCGATTACCCATAAAACGTGCTTTGAACCAATCGGATTGCTTGGGTCCTAAGCTCGGACTCATCTCTTCAGTAGGACTCATTTGTTCACCTGCGGCCCGCAAGGGTGTAATCTTTCAGAAAAGACTGAAGCTTCCCCGGGGGCCATCATTGATTAGCAGACCATCACCTGCTGTTAGCATCCCATTGACTCCCATTCATTTTGGCGTCACTTTGACAGCGAATAACTTTACTGAGGCGCTTAAAGACTCCATTTGTCCATTATTTATTTCTAAAGAAACACGAAAATGTATAAAAGGCTCCTGTAACAGATGGTTATATCTTAAACTCTGAGGTGAAACATCAGGACACGCAAACAGCTCAGTTACTGAACATCCATTTATTTTTATTCTTCCCTATACAACACTCTATAACCTTTACTGCACTGGAGTGCCCTCTAGTGTCCCGTTGGTTACACTACATCCTCCCCTTTTAGTCTCAACATCTCTTATTATTATTCTGCATACTTATATTCCATGGTTGCATATTTTCTTTTCTCAGGGAACAAACATCTCAATAACATAACATTAAACTATATTTCCTAAACTGGAAGCCAGGGTAGACTGCCTGGACATTCCTGACTCTACTGAAGGGATTATTCTGCCCTTTTCTTGACAGCAGGTCTTCCTATGCTAATTCAGTTTATAAGTCCATTCTTTCTGGTGGACGGGAAATCCTACCCGACCTTGTCACTGTACCGTTGACAACTTGCTGAGTTGGTTCTGGAAGAACTGTAAGATGAGCTCTATTCCTTTTCAGTGTTCCCATCTCAGTTTCTACCTGATACGATCTGGGCGTTGATGCTTCTTCCCGGACCGTTCCAGTGGTCTTCGATGTCCTGATCCACACTTTCTGTCCAGGAATGATGACTGGTAGATTTTTCGCTCTGTGTCTAGATCTGTTTCTTGTTGTTTCTCTTTTAACAAGCTATCTTTGCTTCTGAACACTTTCAGGTCAGGCCATCTTGGCCTGAGAGATTTAGGTGGAACTGGGACTTTTTGACCTTATTCTCCTCCCCATCAGGAGTTCTGCAGGTGAGATCCCATGAGCTAATGGAGTTGATCTGTAGGCCAAAAGAGCTCTCTGAGGGTCTTGGTTCTTTCTCAGCATTTGTTTTACTATACGCACCGCTCGCTCTGCCTCTCCATTGCTCTGAGGGTATCGTGGACTGCTTGCGACATGTTCAAATTCATAGTCTTGAGAAAACTCTGAAAACTCACAAGATGCAAACTGTGGACCATTATCTGTCACCAGTGTTTCAGGGATTCCAAACCTGGCAAAGATGACCTTCAGCCTCTCCACTGTTGTTGCTGTTATGAGTTTTGGCAAGTTTGCAACCTCAATGTATCTCGAGAAATAGTCAACCACCACCAGATAATGGCCTCCTTCCCATTAAAAGATATCAGCTGCGACTCGTTGCCAGGGTCTCGCTGGTAAAGGTGTTGGCATCAATTGCTCTGTTTTCTGCTGTGAATACTGACAGCAGATGTTGCATCTCTCCACTAACTCTCTTATGTCTCTTATAACACCTGGCCACCATATAGATTGCTGTACTCTTGCAATGCACTTCGTCATTCCTTGATGACCATGATGAAGTCTTTCGAGCATCTCTCTCTGCATGGGCATGGGAATCAGAATCCGTTCTCCTTTCAGTAGAATCCCATTCGCTACATGGATATCTGTTCTATGAGACCAGTATGGCATGAGATGTTCCCGACACCGTTTTCTGATGTTCTGGCCAGCCTTTTTGCGTATATTGTTTTAGTTGTTGGCAGGTTAGATCCTCATTCTGCATTTTCTGAATCTGTTTCAGTTTTGTTTTTGTTGCAGGGATTTGTTGAACTATGAGATCCACAAATACTCTGCACTCATCCTCCAATGTTTCGTTTTCTGAGCAGCCTCAGTCTGAACCGAAGAATTCTTGGAGGTAAATCATCAATTGGTCTGTTGCCCAACAGTGATATTAGGGGTTTGTGGTCGGTATGAACCGTAAATTCCAATCCAAGCAAATATTCGCTCACATGCCCATGTTGTCGCAAGAGCTTCTTTTTCGATTTGTGCATATCGTGTTTCTGTGGGTGTTAGACTTCTTGAGATATATACGACAGGCCTCCACTCACCGTTTTTTTGTTTCTGCATGAGCACCCCGCCAAGACCATAGGATGAAGCGTCGGCTGAAACTACAGTCTCGTTGTTCGGACTATACTGTGCCAGTATAGCTGGTGAGCTGAGTTCTGTCTTTACTTTTGCAAATGCTTCTTTCTGCTGTGCAACCCATGTCCAGGTGCTGTCATTCCTTAACAGGTCTCTCAGTGGCTTTGTGAGAATCGGCAGATGAGGTGAAAACTTCCCGACGTAGTTAACCATTCCCATGAAACATCTCACTCCTTCCACATTCTGTGGCTCAAGCATGTTGAGAATGGCTTTAATCTTGTCCTGGTCTGCTTCGATCCCTTGAGCGCTTATTGTATGGCCTAGGAACTTCACTCTATCAACAGCAAAGACACACTTATCATTCAGCGTCAGTCCTGCTTTTTCAAACTTCTTCAGCACCTCACACAGTCTCTCATTGTGTTCTTTTATTTCTTTTCCAAACACCAGGACATTGTCTGCATGGCAAAGAGCTCCAGTCGTTCCTGCAATGATCTGCAAGATTCTGAGCTGGAAATGCTCTGGGGCCGAAGATATCCCAAAAGGAAGACGCCGGAAGCAGTATCTCCCAAAGGGTGTAATGAATGTTGTTAGTGGCTCTGAGTCTTCGTGTAAGGGTATTTGCCAGAACCCAGATGTGGCATCTAATTTCGAGAACACAGCTGCTCCCTCTAGTTGCGCTAAAGTCTCATCCACAGCTGGCAGTATGTGTCTTTCTCTGCACACATTCTCATTCAACCTTGTGAGATCGACACAAATCCTGATATTGCCATTCGGTTTTGGCACGACAACCATTCCCGCGCACCAGGGAGTAGGCTCTTTGATTCGTCGAATGACTCCCATTTCTTCCATTCTGTGGAGTTCCAGTTTTACTTTCTCCACAAGTGGCAGAGGTACTCGTCATCGGGCTGATCGTCGACGGCTCCTTCTGACAGTTTGATTTTGTAGCTGCCCTCTAATTTTCCGGGTCCCGAGAAAACTTTGGGGAACATTGCCTTGTACTGCTCTCCAGGTTCATGTAAGTTGGCTAACTGTAAGCTTTGGATTGCAGGCAGTCCCAGCAGCGGCATTACTAAATCCGTTACAACATATATATCTTGCCGGATTCTCTTTTTGTCCTTCTGCAAGCATGCGCTGAACGTACCCATCACTTTCAAAGGAGTACTGTTAGGTCCCAAGATCATCTTTTTGGAATCTTTGAGTTTCCCTTGCTTTTCAGCTGAATACATAGATGCTGGAATCTCTGTGATTGCTGCACCTGTATCTATTTTAAAGGTGATTGGTTCTTTATTCACCAGGATTTTCTGTTGCCACATATTCTCTTGTTTTTGGGTCTGGATTGTTCCCAAGAAAGCAGACTCATATGAACTGTCAACTATCGCTTCAAGTCTTTGAACTGACCGGCATACTGCAGCAAAATGTCCTTTCTTTCTACATTTTCTGCATTCCGATTCTCTGGCTGGACAGGCTTTCCACGGGTGCTGTGGTATTTTCCCGCATCTCTTGCAGGAATCCATCGGTTTTATTTTATGAGCTGCATTATAAAAACTTTGCGTTCTCTGAGCTGTCCCCTCTGCTTTCTGCGATGTCATTCTTGCTTTAGATGTTCTCTTTGTCACGACTGCATCAACGTTCACTTCTTTCACTTCAGACTTTTCTTGTCTTATTATTGGCTGCTGACGTTTTATTTCCTCATTTTGTCTGACCTGAGTTATCGTTTTATCCAATGTCAAATTTGGATCTAGTTGCAGTCTTTCTGAAAGCTTTGCATCTCTTATGCCCACTACAATACGGTCTCTGATCATTTCCTCATGGAGGTCGCCATATCTGCAGTGTTCCGCGAGCTTATACATGTCCGTGATAAAACTCTCTGCTGATTCACCAGGCTGTTGAAATCTGCTGTTGAATTTCGCTCTCTCATAAATAACATTATGTCTGCCAATAAAGTGCTCACTTAAAGCCTTCTTGACTTCTTCATAACTCTTTTTCTCTTCCTCGCTTAGGGGTAACGTATTTAATATATCGTCACTTTTCTCCCCCATAATGTAAAGAAGAGAGTTTACCTGGTAGGTGGAGGGTTTTTCTGCAAGGCCCGATGCTACTCTGAATCACTCAAAGCGGCGCATCCACTGTGGCCATGAACTGGGCTCGTCGAAATTGAAACTTTTTGGAGGTGTCAGCGAAAATATCTGATCCATATTTTGACTGTTCACTCACTCTTAATCTCGGGCGCACTGCTCCACTGTTCCTTTTCTTTTCTTTTCACAGGCCCGTTCTCAATTGCACTCGTGCACCTTTTAAATTTTCTTTGTTTCTAGCAGTCCGTGTGCAACATCGCATTCTTTTCTCGCTCAATTCCTTGTTTCATTCTTTTCAGGTTGTGGAAACCACTTCTGACACCATGTAACAGATGGTTATATCTTAAACTCTGAGGTGAAACATCAGGACACGCAAACAGCTCAGTTACTGAACATCCATTTATTTTTATTCTTCCCTATACAACACTCTATAACAGAGGTCTTCAATCCTGCTCCTGGAGGGCCACTGTCCTGCAGAGTTTAGTTCCAACCTGCTTCAGCACACTTTTTGATTAGGGTTGGAGCTAAACTTTGCAGGACAGTGGCCCTCCAGGAGCAGGACTGAAGACCTCTGCTCTATAACCTTTACTGCACTGGAGTGCCCTCTAGTGTCCCGTTGGTTACACTACAGCTCCATTACCTTGTATCTTACGTTATGGCCCTGTAGAAGCAGTTTTTGTAAAAATAGGCTAACGATTGCGTCACAACCACGCGACTCTCTGTCGCACAGTAGAGAGATTACCGTATGGACAGGAGGAGAAGCTTGCGGGCAATCGGGGGGACGTGGAGGCAAAATGACAAAATAATTAATCAGAATACTTAGCAAAAGTTTCTCCTTCTCCTAGCTCATGGACACCTCCTACTCACGCTCTCCGTCTCTGCAAGTTTCGGAAGGGAATGATTCAGATTTCTCTTGGCACAGCTACTAGAAGACAGACAGGTTGCTCACGTCACATCTACGTCGTCAAGCTCAGTTTGAGTCTGCGCAGTACGCTCAGCCATCAGGAAGTGAGTGCTTCTAATTGACTTCACTTTTCTCCGTTGAATCCAATGGGGTCGCTGTGTCCATTTCTTTTACTGTCTATGGCGGCCCGCCGGCCCAAAGTTACAAGGGTGGTTTTTCCATAGACAGTGGGTTTTTCTGCTCAAAGGCACTAGGGGGGGTGCGAGAAGACCACCATTCAACCCGAAAACAGTCATATAACCATTCCAATGACTCCAAAGCTGTTCAGTTAAGGTAAAAAAACCTGCATAGTTATTGTATCAACTTAAAGTAGAAGAGCAGGTACCAAAATTATTTACCGTAAAAAGTAAGTAAAATGTACTTAAAATCAAATATGAAATTTACATGATAGGCTCAACAAAATTCAACATAATTAAAGGCACTATGCAACTTTGGCCCTCTAGCGGTAAAAAAAAACTGCATGCATTTTTTGGTTGTGGTTCGGCTCTGAATGACTGTGTGGATGAATATCGTTATCCTACTACACATAAAATATTAACTTGTGAGATATAACCTGTTTCGATGGAAAGAATATCAAGCTGACAAGCTGAAGACGTTACTGTAGCTATACCTAATAATAATAGACATGGTATACTTCCTTGAAAATAAATTCCACTACAGCGCTACAACAAACCATAGTAAAATGACCCTTCACAATAATGCCATGATGAACTCTTGGCGCTTTTCCACTGCATGGTACGGCTCGGTTCGGCTCGGTACGGTTCGGCACGGAACGGTTCGGCTCGCTTCGCTTTTCCACTGCGTGGTACGACTCGACTCGGTACGGCACGGTTCGGTTCGCTTTAGCTCGGTTGCTTTTCCACTGCAGTTAGTACCGCTTCAAAGTGGGTGGGACTGATCGTTATAGTTGCCGTCTCTACTGCCATGATATCATCATATTAAATGCGAATTTTTCATTCCGTGTTTCCCCATCCACTCCTCGGCAACCAACGAGAGGAACGTCTGCACCTTGTCCACTGACCATGATTCAGCCATTTCTTTTTTTGAAGTTTATACTTCCGTATAAACCGTACCGTACCATGCAGTGGAAAAGCGCCATCTGTTAAGAGAGCTACATATGGCAATTTACTAACCTATGCCACTCCCACACCATACACGTGTCAAAGTAGCTGGAGCAACTTTTCCCTATTTACGAATATGATAAGACATGCACGGGGGAGTGAGGTATGTACGTAATTTCCCACCATCCCACTAGGATTAAAACATAAACACTTACCATAGGCTTGCCATGGTAAATCAGGGTTAAAAAAAACACACAAAAAAAAACGTTTTGGAAGAAGGATTGATGATGTATTGACTCATTGTTAAAGTCTTTTGATGTTGTTTATATGTGGTGTTTTTAATATGCTTTAAGACAAACCATGTGCAAATTCATAAGGCAACACCATTGCTGAGTATTTTCTCCTTAAAACTGCCGTGAAAAAAAGAGTCTCAAAAACGCAATGTGAGAACGAGTGGATCTCTGAGCTGGTGAGTGAGTGGAGACGGGGCTAATTTGCATATTCATGGTTTCCCCGTATTCTATGAGGCAAGGGTGTAGAGTTACATTCAAGATGTTTTAAGAATTTTTTTCAAGGAAAAAACATTTAAATGAGTCATTTTGGTGATCAAAGATGAGTTTTAAAGGATACAATTACTACCATTACAATGACTACCATTGTAATATACGTCACAGCTGTTATGTAGCAGTTAAGTTTTGCATCTTGCAGGAGAACAGTCAGCACTTTATTTAGGTCAGACAATGACAGACCAAAGCAGCAGGTTGTGGTTTTGACTGAAACAAAAACTATGTTGCAAACATTTTTGTAGTTGGAATGAATCGGATGCCTGAAAAAAGGAGATATAGTAAATATCTGCTTACTTCCTTGTTACAAAATGACATGCAAGAGGAGAGTGGAACTGCAACGAAACACTAATATTTATTTATCCTACTAGCAGATATCAGAGATTACATTTTATTTAGTTTAATGAATGAAAAAGTGATTGTTTTTTATAATAATTATTATTATTATTTTAAATCTTTGAAGTAACTTGTCATTTTAGCGCTAAATATCAAGATAAAAAAAAAAAATATATATATATATATAATATATATATATATAATATATATATATATATATATATATATATATATATATATATATATATATATATATATATATATATAAACAAAGACTGTTTTGCCAAATTATCAGGCATTGCTTACAGACTATTTGCAAGAAGTGCAGCTAAATATGAAATGAAAAGTCCTCTCTCAGCATGTACCTTTTAATCTGAAAAACAAAAACAAGTGGTAACCTATTACAACCCACTTCCTGTCGCCTAGCAAATGAGTTTATGTAAAAATGAGGCCAGCACATCATCAATCTGAGCTGCTACCTGTCCTGTAAACAAAGTGAACAAGTCACAGACAAGACTGGATTAATGTCCAATAAATCAAACAGACTTTCAATATTAACCACCTGAGGTCATCTAAATGAATCATGCCATAAAATTACTGTAGATTGTACTGTATTTTAGAAAGATTATGACCATTTAAAGGCTACTGACATTTGCATGGCCTAATGAATGATTTCTCTGATGACACATGAATTAAAAGTCTTGAGGATACACAACAAAATGTAATCCTTTCCTAGTGTTGTCTATGTAAGTGTCACTGTGTTGTGGAGAGATTGTGGTTACTCAGCTGTATATCTGCATATTTCCTGTATCTACAGAGTACATTGATTAATTTTGTTGTGATACATTAAGACTATGAATTTCCATGTAGAAAAGAAAAAAAGATTTGATCCAAGGGAATTGCCAAAGTTTAAAAATGTGCAAACCTGTGCAAAAATCGCAGTAATAATACTAGATCTTCACAGTTTGACTCTACATGTGTTTCTATCTGGCAAACACTCTGGCAATAAGCAGGGAAAGGTCTTTACAACCGATCATAGCTGATAATTTGGGTTTTGACCCGTCGAGTAACCGCATAAATGGATGTGGTGTGGCAACCTTGATAATCCTAAAAGAAATCAGCATGATGTCTTGAATCTGAAAACTTGTGCTTTCTTGGGTAATCAACATGGTAATCTGATCTGCTCGTCCTAACAATGACAAAGATCATTTGTCGCCAGTTTACTTCAGTGGAAACACTGAAACATATAATCACTTTTGGTTAAATTATATATAAAAACATTCTAATTTAACTATAGGTGTTTGAAACCAACATACAATAAAAAACATTTGTTTAACTGAACTTTTGACCTTAATGTTACTGAAATTTAGCCCTTGGACAACTATCTCTGTAAATCAAAAGTTAGATGGTAAAAAGTTGTGCAAAGACAGAAAAGTCCCGTGTTGTGAAGAGATTTTGAGGCACGCAAAGTAGGATTGTGCAGCATCAGTGGGAGGAGGAGGAGAGTTTCAGGGTTGCTAGTGTTAAGTACTCTCGAATGCGTCCGTGGGCGACTACTGCGGTTAACACGCCGTAGCTCAGCGATGATCATGTGAGAACAAGAATATGAGGTGGGGAAAGGGGAGAAAGCATGAGCGATTTAGCTCAGTCATTTGTGTTTTTCACAGAAACAGTGCAACATCTTTTCCTTTGGTCGGTGCCAATAACCTGAGAGGTTGTTAAGTCACCACGTGGGTGAAGGGCATCACTGGAGCAGCATAACGTGGTGCGCAGAGATGCGACAAGCACTTTGAGTTGCATTGTGAGAGCCCCTTCCCCCTCCCCTCTGAAACCACACTCTATCGCTGTAGGCCCCTATCGCACAAAAACATCTCACAACAACAGCCTCGGTGGTTTCTCTGCATACAGTTGTTGTCTGTACTCTACGCTCAAGGCTTATTTACCGTAGGGTGCTATTTTTTAATGTACTCTTCTCCCTCATCTTTTGGGTTGAGGTCGGGATCTTTAAGTTTCTACACACCCCTGTGATGTGAGCAGGTGGTACAGAGGGAGGAGATGAGCTTTCTGTAAGAGAAAGTCACTTTATGGATACAGTTTTTACTGACTACAGCAGATCTTTGTATAAAACATGATGCGCTGAACAACTGCATGTCTTTTTTTGTTGTTGAAATTTTGCATTATTGCAAGATGTTTTATCAGCTAAATTTGTTTTTTGAAAAATGTAAAGTTGGTTCCATGCGAAATACCATCAGGAGCTTGCATTGTCAAAATGTGATGACTTCCTGTGAAAACATTACCACAAACAGGTTGAGCAGACTAGTCAAATGATCAAGCTGGCGTGTCTTGCCTTCCTACAACTGTTACCACAAGGCTCATATGTCTGGGAAAAAGCGCACAGCCACATTCACAAGACCCCATCGAGGAAGTTAAAAGCAGTGAGAGAGACTGAAAAAGAGATAAACAGATCAAAAGATTAAAATGATGAATCTTAATGTCATTCAAAAGACATTCAAAACACTGACAAAATATTGACTTCCTTTTTGATTCATAATCATGACACTTGTTCTAACATTTAGAATGTTAAAAAAGTATGCATTTGGCATATTAAATACATATTTGGACATTATAAAATGATTCATACAGCGTTTGAGCCATCCTAAAATTAAGCTATATTAAGCACAAGTTTGCACAATGTCGCTTTTGCACAGTTCAAGACACAAAACCTTAAAGTCCTGAAATCAAAATTGAATATTGCAGAATTTATTATAAATTGTTTATCCATGCACATTATTATTTTTTTTAATTCAAGTGCCCTCGTAGTCTTTAATCAAAATAACTTCCCCTACCTCAACTATCCAATCAATTCCCGATGAACAAAATCAATCCCGCCCTACATTTTTTCCCTCAGATATACGCAACTTAAAGGAATAGTTCACCTAAAAATGAAAATAGTCCCAAAATTTACTCACCCTCAAGCCATCCTATAGGTGTAAATTAATTTCTTCTTACAGCTGAACACAATTGGAGTTATATTAAATAATATCCTGGCTCTTCCAAGCTTTGTAATAGCATTTGAATAGAGCCTTGAGTTTTTGAAGCTCCAAAAAGCGCATCCATCCATAACCTCTGTAGTAACCTCTGACCTGATGCATTACGTTTATATATTATAAATGTCATATTTCGATTATAGTTTAAGGTGCAGTAAGCGATTTCTGAAAAACACTGTTAAAAATGGATCGGACTGAGCACCACAACAAACTTGAAGCCAATCAGCAGTAGGGGGCGTGTCCACTCATGATGGGGGAGGAGAGAGTGAGCAAGAGGGAGATTTAAAGAAAGACTGTTGAAAGAGAGATGGCTGAGAGAGTCTCTACCAAAAAAAAAAAAAAAAAACGGTCAGAGGAATATCACTGGAAAAAGATGGGTTATGATCAGGCAAGAGCTCTAGGACCCGCACTAATATTAGAAAAGCTTTCCAGCGCTGAAGAGACCCAAGTGAGAAGACTTGAAACCGGATGCAGAGGTTACAGTGTTGTTTTTGCTCCATATGTGAGTAAAATGGTTTAGAGTGTGTGCAGCTGTTGACTAACAACGGACTCTTGCTTCCATATCTTCTATACTGTATGTTAATTTTTTGTTCTTCCTTTTCGTTCGTTCGTCATATTCCCTTTAAAGGCCCACCGAAGTGCCTTGGAACGCGCAGCTATATGATACATTGACGTAATTTCCACTGAAACAGGAAGCTAAGGTGGGACATATATAGCGTTGTATTCATTTTGTTTTATGATTTCACCGGAACGAATAGAGCGCCTCCGCAACAGCGATAGATGGAAGCGCGTGTCCGAGTGAAGACTGTGTGCGAGCCTCAGGGGAACACTGTATCCATGCCACTGATAGCAGTGGCAATGAGCTCAGCAGCTTGATTGAAAAAACAACACATTTTAGCGCTAGAACGCCTCTTTGACAAACGAACGAAATGAATGCCCTGCTAGTGATGTTTTATTTATTTGTATCAGGTAACGTTACATCCGTGCTGCGAGTTGTTTCAAAAAGTGGTGGGGACAATATCGCCCCTGGCAAAAACCCATATTGCTTTGCGACGTGTCAACGATGATGGTCGCTTTGACCAGGGCTGCGTTCAGCCCCGACAAAAAGTTGCAAAACGTTTTTTAAACGGAAAGGGGGGTGCTTTTGAACACCCTGTTTTGATGGCGCAAGAGTTGCAACTATGGGAGCTGAGAAGGCCATTCTTTGTGTTCTTTTTGAAGAATTTTCAGAGCCTGATGAAAGAGGTATAAATACGTGTTTAAAGGTTGTATCAACGATTTCAGGCCCAAAAAAGGCCCAAACATAAATGATCACATTCATCTAATCTTTCCTAACGATCCACTAGCTGCCCGCCCCATAAGCAGGCCGTCAAAAAACCAAAATAAATAGTGTTCCAACCAATCACTGACAGGGGGTCGAAACCTCACAACACCCACCCCCTGTCGGTGATTGGTTGGAACACTATTTATTTTGGTTTTGAGTGGTTGGTGAAACCAATTGTTTTTGTGTGCAGATCTCAGAGCGTTGCATACCGGTGCTGTGATCTGTGATCCATTTTAGCAGAAGTGAGGGTTGTAAGTTTTGAATGCTTATTATCTCCTAAATGTGAATTTTGTCATTGGTTTGGATGGAACACACCAGCTTATTCATAACCTTAAGCCTAACATATTTATACTAAAAGCTAAAAAACTTGAATTTTGATTTCAAGGGGCCTGTAAGCTTTGTTTGGATTTTTCCGCTGTGATAGTGTCATCCACTCTTGCATTGCATGTTCGTGCATTTTGGGGGCGGAGCAATGAAGGGAGGGGTCAGGGGTGTGTTTGTTTGGGTTGATTTCAAATATCAAGTGTTCAACAATTATTCTCAGAAATCACTTACCTTGCTGCACCTTTAAGTTTCATGCCGACTTACGTTTTACTAGCTTCTTTATATTTTGCCCCATCAAAGAATATAGTGCCAAAAGAGCAATGCACGGTAGTGCCGTTTAATTCCTGACTGAATAAGTTGAGCGAATGATTCAGTGATTCACTCACATGAAGACAGTCACCCACAGATTATTGTCACTGAAAAATCCCCACCACTAATGCACAGACTGATGACTAATGAGTTGTCTGGAACGCACAAATAGTGAAATGCCTCAGTGCTGCTGTTGCAGTGTCGCTTGACCAATCAAATTCAAGGACCTTACTGTGCCTATCAATGGAATTCTTATAAAAGTAGGTAAGAAGGTTCTAGAAGACGCTGCTTCTCTTCTGGCTAACAACGTATTTTAGCCGTGACTATAGTATATTCACAAGATTTTGATATGTACAAGTCCTATTAGTTATAACTGATGGTTTAAACTGAATGTGTTATATCAAGTGTGATGTTGTGGAGCATACAAATGAAGCCACTATATTCGATAAACTGGTTAATGCGACAGCAGTGGCGTGAACTTTAATGTGTGAGTTCCGTGTTAGAAAATAGCATGCATGGTGCAGTAAGTGTGAAACAAAAAGAAATTGTACTTTCTGTTGGGGTGTCACTGAAAAAAAGACAGATATTATATACAAAATATGTACATAATTTCAAACTCAAATGTATCAGGAGTTTAAATGAACAGGAATTATGATAAAGACGTAATTTTGGAGAGCTCTATTCTGACTCGACTTGTGCTCCAGATAAGTTAGCATTGTTAAAACTGTTAAAACAAAAATTAAAACTGTTCCATGAAAAGTAATTATGGTTAATGTGAAATTTATAGTCAGAAAAAATATCCAATCTATTTAAAAAATAATAATAATACAAGAATACCAATACAAAAATTTACAGTCCTTACTTTATTGGCACTGAAAGAACTATTTAACTCCAGAAAATTACATCCAGAAAGTGATACACAATACATGATTATTTGACAGTTTTGTATAAATGTTGAAACCTAGAGCTAAAAGATGATCACTTTTAAACAAAGTACAGTTTCCTGCATTTACATGATGCACTATTCCTTACATAGAACAGCCCATTCGGTTGGCAAAATTGTAAGAGAATGTATAAAATAGTTTTTTCCTTAACTTTTAAAGTAAACAGTGAATGGTTATTGCTATTTAATTGCACATAATCATTTAAAGAGCTGTGCAAATGTATCAAGTAAATTGTGACAATTGCTTTCATGAAGTAACCTGGTAGTTTTGAGAATGTCTTTTCTGTACACCGAACAACTTATCCCAGTCTATATGACGCCTCCTGAGATGTTTCATCATACTTGCACATGCCCTCCAGCACATTCTAGATCCCACCAACAAACAACAATCACAGAAATATTTATTTCAATAGAATATTAAACATCCCAGCTCAAACTCCTCTCATTGTCCTCATCTTCGTTTTCTCTGCTCCACGTACTTCAACTTGTCAATGTCACTTTCTCAAGATCAGCACCGTTCGTTGATGCTGTGACATAACCAATTCAGGGCTCCAAGTCTCTGCAACTGATTCTTCAAAACATGGAGAAGAAAAAAGCTTTAAAAGTCCCTATTCGTAGAGACTAATCCAGATTGGTCACTGGCAACAGCCACTGCAATGCAGAGAATTCCTGCTTCTTTCTGTAAGAGGTTGTGGGGATGAATCTTGGCAGCTGATTTTAAAAGTTCTCCTAGAAAAAAAAATGAGACTGTGGGTTTGCTTCATTGGGTGTTTAAAGGTTTAGCCCATGTTTCTGAGATGAGACTGTGCTCCAGCACAAGCAAGGGAAATAACAGACACTTTTACATTACAAACACAAATAAATCAGTGCATACTAATACAGATACTCAAGTGCAGACACGCACATCTTGCAGTAGTGTTTCATGTCAGTAGCCCAAAACCCTCTTACTTTCATTTAGATTAAACTTAATCATTATTAGTCAAATAACTAATCATTATTATTAAGAATTAGTCAGTCAAAGACAAACACATCCCAATCCAAATATAGTGTTTTAACTTTCTTCAAACAATAGTCTTGCTTGTATTAATCGGGAGCCCAGAAAAAAATGGGTTGAATGTTATAGAAGGAAATTCAAAAGGCAGACAGCTTATTTATACCACTCATCAATGGGACTCACTGAAACCGCATCTCAACACCACAGTTAGTCGGTCAGGGAGACTGTAAGTCTTGTTAAATGCCGATACAGTAAATCCCACACATTTGGTTGTTAGTTTATGGGTTAGCAGATCTGCGACGTGGCCCGCTCTCATTTCTGCAGGCCGCAGGTCTGACTCGATAGAGCTCAGAGTGAGACGGAGAGATTGAGATGTCAGACCCGCGTGAGGAAGTCCAGGCTGAGGGAGGCAGGGATGTGTATGGCTTCCAGAGTGAGCGCTGAAGGAGTGTAAGGGAAGAGCACAGGGAAGGTGTACTTTGTGTCAATCAGCAGTTGGTTGATTTCTATTCGATCTTGGAGGCGATTCTGCAGAAGAAAATAAGAATATTAATTAGACTTGCTCATAAAGAAGTCAATAATAAATTATAAAACAATAATAATTTATTATACAAGCTTTAAAATGCTTGTACTGTACGTGTATGTGAAAAAAAATTATTCTGATGAATGATCAAATGCACTTGTTAAAAAAAAAAGCCTGTCTAGAGGAGGTATAAATGTAAACAGGCTGTCTTTAGTTAATGTGCAGAGGAATAAAAAATAAAATAAAATAAATGAAATAATGAAATATATGCTAAAATATATGATCTCTACAGACTTTGTAGCATAAACAGTAACAGATGTGCAACGATCTATCTAAAAACACAAAGTCAATCAAACAAAATGTTTAACAGTTTGGGGTCAGTACGATTTTTTTTTTTAAGAAAAAAAAAAAATATATATATTATTCAGTAAGGATGCATTAAATTGATCAAAATGAAAGTAAAGACATTTATTATGTTGCAAAAGATTTCTATTTCAAATAAATGCTGCTTTTTTAACATTGAACTTTCAGGATTCAAAGATCACATGAAAATAATAAATAAATAAAAATATTAAAAAAAAATAATTTCAGGGGACATGAAATGTATGAAACGTATGGAGAATAAGGCAGACGTGACTTTTAACGATAAAACAAAAACATCTATGTCCATAGTACAAAGACAGCATCGCAACCAATCATGCATGTCATTGGTCATGGAAATACTCAATTAAAACAGAAAATTAAAATAGTTTTTAGAACTTTAATAATATTTCTATAATTTATATATTAAATTAAACATAAATATACCTTACTATTAATTAAACATTTAATTTTTTAATATTAAACTTTTTAAGTAGGAGTGTGTTTGGTAGGATATTATTTTTGCTGTGGTTATGAACTACTGAAATTTGCAAGTGTGTGTACATAGTTTTACCTGTATGTCTCTTATGAAGGACACAGTGACTCGTTCCTCAAACTCATTGAGTGGCGTGTACAAGTTCAGAATCTTCACAATCTGAGGTGAAGTAAATGCAAAATTAAGACCATGAAAAGTCAATAAAAAGATAAAAAAATCCAGTAAACAAATGTTAAATGCTAAATGAATGTTAAATGTCTACCTGCTGTAAGCTGAGGGCGGAACAGAGCGAACAAATGGCCTCTGCGTCTTGGGAGGTCTTCTTCTTCACCTGCAGCAGCTGGGCGGCCTGGATAACAGGCTCCATGGTGGTTATAGTTCCACCATGGTGCAGATTCTTACCTCTCACCCATTCCTCCAACTGACTGATGTTGTACCTGAAACAATACCAATGGACGAGATGGCCGTTACACTCATTAGACGTTCCTGAAGATATAACCAGGCCACGGATTTGCCTGAAAGCATCAAATGTGTACCTGAGCTGCATGCCGGTACTCCAGGAGCAGACGTCTTTGCGCAGCAGCAGGTTGTTGAGGGTCACTGCATTGATGGAGTAGAAGAGTTGGCGAACCATCTGCTGGCCGATCTCAGGGTCCAGGCCGTGGTCCGCCATGGTGGTGTAAAACTGTCCCAGCTGCCTGATCAGAGCCTGCAGCGTGTAGCCCGCCGGACCTCCACTCTCACAGTCCATACTAGAGGAGCGGTTCCTGTAGCCCATGGGCTTCACTCCGGCCAGGCTGGGGATGCTCTCGCTCTCAAGCATGGCAGATACTACCAAAACCAAACACACAAATATGTACTCCTTATGATATATCAGAATCTGCAAATCATTTCCATTTTTAACGTGTCTCTATGTACCCACCAATCATGGGTTGCATGATGTTCTCCGCCACTCTGATGAGCTGCTGATAGATCTGGATGGAAAGGTCACTCAGAACCTGCCGATACTCCGCAAGGTCAAAGTTCTTCAGGCAGTGCTCGTTCTGCTTGGGACTGTTCTGTGTCATAAACGCCTATGACAGGAAGCAACAGCATAATCAAACCAAAGATTAGTAGGCGGGGTCACCTGGGGCTTTAAAACCAGACTTTTGATGGCAGAATATGTGGCTATATATGTTAAAATGTGGTAAATGGATCTAGCTCTTATTTGCAGCTGAAATCTTCATCGGACGATGCACCGAATATGCACCGAAATGAAAATTCTGGGACGAAACCAAAAATTCTGGATGCACTTGGCCGAAAACCGAAGTCGAAAATGCTTTTTAAAAATTACTTTTCTTGATTTAAATTAGCTTTTTTTTTTAGGGTAGCGTCATTTAACCAGCGTTGCCCAGCACGGCTATATACCACACCACGTTACAGCACAGTAGGGCTATTGAAAACAGAAACAAGTATACTACTTCTGTACATAGAAATTTCATGTCAGCACGTTATTTGAGCGAAATTTACTTTTCCAATGAACATGAGCGGTACATGAGTGGAGCGTTCGTAAGGTCTATGAGCAACTAAGCGAAGCGCACGTGCATATAGCGGAATATTGAGCGGAGCGTCAAACTGCGCAGTGATAGCAGCTAGAGCGTGAGTGAAACCTGAGCGCTGAACACTGAAGGGCGGGGTGGCATATATTTTTGGGCTTTCAGCCAAAAAACGAAAATACCATTTTCAGCTGAAAATTATCAGCAGCCAAAATTTCGGTGCATCCCTAAAAATATCCAATGAACATACATGCAAGGAAAAAGACTGTGACATCTCACCTCGTCCCCGCTGTACTGCTTCAGACAGTGCAGGAGTCGACTGGTATTCGCCAGCCAGAAGGAGGTCATCTCAAAGTCATCGTTGTTTTTCTGGAGAATGAATAAAAACAGGGATGATGGACAACCTATCATTATGAGCTTATACACTACCATTTATACTTATAAACTCACCAAGCCTGCATTTCTTTGATCAGAAACACAGTTATTGTGTGCCACTTTTGATCAATTTAATGCACCCTTGCTGAATAAAAGTATTAATTTCATTAAAAAAATCTTACTGACCCCAAACTTTTAGACGGTAGTGGGAGTGTGTTGATGTGGAGTGTGCAATATACATACCTTCAGGATCTTTTTAATGGCATTGATGGTTGCAGTAAGGAGCGAATGAACTTTCTGGTCGTCGTTGATGTAGTCGGCATGACGAATGCACATGAAAAGGATGTAGGCGGGGAGGCAGGGGACAGTGGCCGACACGGCATTGGGCTTCATGTCTAAAGACAAGACCTGTGTATTAATTACAACCATAGAACCTCGACATTCAAACGTGCCTGCATGCAACCACACATACCAGTAATCAAAGTCTTGACCAGCAAGGCCTCATCTTCTTTGTAGTACTCCAGCATGCCTTCAAAGTCCTTTTCTTTCCTTTGTACAGTGACCTGACGAGTCAGCTCTGGTCTGCTCCTAGTGGCCTGAGAAACTATAGAAAGAATAACAGCACATCAGCACAAGGCTCTACTAAAAGTTAAATGTTAAACACGGAGACCAAAGGTAAACATTTAACCTTCCAGCTCTTGCACTTTCTTCATATAGATCCTCAACTGCTTCTTCAACTTCTTCTCGTTCTTCTCCAACTTCTCAACAAGTTCCTTTAGATCCTGGAGAACAACCACACCGTCATCTTGAGTGAGCCAATAGTGTTGGATGCAATGATACTTTACTGCCCTTTTAGAATTAGTGGCTAGTAGTTTGAGGGCTCATTGAAAAATAATTGTCAATAATTGAAAAAAATATATATACACACACACACACACACATATATATATACATACATACACACATACATACACACATATACACACACACATATACAGTATGTATATTATTAAAACAAGTGGATTTTTTTTAAATCAATTTAACATTTTTCAGAAGCAAAACTGATTGTGTAAAATTAAAACATTTTAGAGGTTGTCGTCTTGTATTATTTATATTGTTTTAGCATAAATCTAACATTACTTAGAGGTTTATGCCTAAAACAAGACCATCAATTGGCCAATAAAGTATGAAAAATACATTTCAAGTCTAAATATATTATCTGAAAACAAGTGTATACTATTTTAAGGAGTCTAGATAATTTTATGACAAAAATGATTTTCGCTGCTTTTTTAGATGAGCCCTCACCAGGTTTTCGTTGGTGAGGCGTGTGATTTCCTGCTGCACGCTGAACTCCACCAGAGCTTCAGGAGAAAGCGTGGAGAAGTGGTTCAGCATGTCCTGCTTCTTCTCCAGATTGTCCTTCAGCAGTTCGACCTGCGTGTGGAGAGCCTCTAACTCATCCTTGTGCTGTCGAGACTGTGTCTGCAGCTGGGCCTCCAGCAGCCTGAACACATTCAAACATGACACACTATGGTATAAGTGGGTGTAAACAGTGTACATACTTCACTCTCTAACAGTTAGCCCTCAAAACATTTCACAAAAATCTATATATGCCAAATGATCTTTTACTGATTGAAAAACATTGACATATACAGAGACCTCGAAACAGAAAAGCCAGTTAAAGCTGAAGGGAAATCAAAGAAAATTAAAGCACAACCTGGCAACTTGCTTTAGACCCTGGTATGCCAGACCAAGCTCCCCATCTTCATTCAAATAACCCCAGTCTTGTGCTTTACTGGTGTTCGAGTAACGGAGAGCCAAAGAGACAGAGAAGCGGCAGCAGACAGAGAGGAGGGAAAGGCAGAAGAGAAGAATGACAAGATGGCAGGGCCAGTTAGTTTAGCAAAGCAAGGCATGGCAGGTCATGGCATTAGTCTGTGAAGACGTCAAGCATGAGGGCACATCTGAATTATCTGCAAGTATAGAGGTCATGTAGCTGTTATGACTTGGATTATTTCTCATTTCTGTTTTTTAGGTGAGCTGCCTGCCCAAGCAATATTTGTAAGGAGATGTGTCAATCTCAGGAAATGAGAAATAGAGAAAGGTAGGAAAAACACATGAATGAGAAATCAGAGCCCAGTCCTGAGACCACAAAGGACGAAAACGTATTCTTTCACATGTAATCAGCACCTCATCCAAAATCTGTCGCTCTCCGACTCATATTGTTTCAAAAGACCACTTTAAAATTGTAACAGCGAGAAAAGTCAGAGCAACCTGGGTGAATACTGAACAGATTTCAGGGTCAGGTTTAAGGATACACTGGTCAAAGACAAAAAGATAAAAAGCCAGAGATGAAAATTTAAATAGACTGTACTAAGGCACCTTTTTTGAACACTCCTACATAGTCTCCAAAATGAACCCTCAGTAAGTGCCAAATGGGCTTCAGTGAGTAAAAAAAAGAAAAAAAAAGGTACTTGCTAGCTGGTCAGTAACTTAAGGAATTGCTACATAATAATTTGTTTAAATGTAACTGTAAGAACAATAGTGTGACGCTCACTGATCTGTCATACAAAAAAAAAAAATGAAAACATGCAAAAACAAGAGAGAAACAACTAAATATTAATAAATTATTATGTTGTAGTCAATGTATTCTTTTTCCTCTGTGCTTTTGGTTTCTCTATGCATTTTTTTTTTGCATTGTAAAATAAAACATGTTGTTTTTGCAAATTGCCAAATCATTTTGTCAGAGAAATACCTTAATCAAGTTAGTTTTGTTCTTTCCTTCTTAAAATATTTCAAAAATATTAAATATTTTCCTCATATTTTGATGGTTTAATTGAACTTGTAGGCTCGTTAAAAACAAATATCCTCTCCGGACTTTATACCAAGAAATAATTGTTGTAATCACTAAATAATTGCTTGGTTATGTTTATAAAGCTCACCTGAATTTGTTAGATCATTAGACATGATGCTGTAGTGCAACAAAATATAATAATATATATATATTTTTTACTGTTTTGCATGAAAATAATGCAAAATAAAGTTTTGTGGCATAAAAATGTCTCCAACTCAACATGAGCCAGTGGTGGCCTATAAATTTGACAGAAAAATTTCAGGTATCTTTTACATTTTTAGCTTTGAGACTGTGACAGCACGTGATGATTGGTGATTGGCTCACCCGTAAACTAAGGTATACTGCTGAAAATGAAATTAGACAGCATGAAGAGCTGAATCAGAGAGCTGCTCTGGATCTTGCAAACGGTCAATACCACTGAATTCCATCTTCATTAAAAAAAAGACAAATGAGTATGTGGAGGAGAGCTGGTGCCACTTTAAAAGCTTTTCATTTTGCAGATTGGACTGCCTTACTTCTTTGAATCAGGCGCATTCACAATGTCCTCCGCGTCCACGGGCTTCTTGTTGTTGGTCCATTCTGATACATCATTGGAATTCTGTATGGATGAAACAAAGATATCAATAGGGAACAACGAGTGAATGTTTATATGTCTGATGTGGGACATTTTTATACATTTCAGCAACTCAATCTTATGGACAGGAAAAATATATCTGTGTGGGAAAAATATAACAGTGAGAGCAAGATAGAGAGCTTTCTTTCCGAGCGTAATCAATACTGACTCTGATTCGCCCACCTCAGCAGATTCAGACAGGCAGGTGGATATAAAGCCACTTTCACTAGCAGTGCAGGTTTTGCAAAGCTCAGACAAACTATCACTATTACACTCAACATCCGTTGAATTTAAATTACTCTGAGCTCCATCAAAGCCCATTATATGCCATCTATCCCATGCAATGTCTCTATGTCTGATTGCTCCACTGGAGACTGATGGAATACTAATGGATTAGAAAGTCTAATATGACAATGACAGACTAAAATAGCTTAATTTGGTAAGACAACAGCTGTAAAAAATGGATTAGAAGCCCTCAAAGGTCAAATTTATAAAATGCGTACGTCGACTGATGTGTGGGTAATGTTTTCAGACTCACAATGTGGTTTATGTTCTCTGACTGTCTCGTGGAGTTCACAATTTGGGTCTTAAGCATAAGGACCTCCTCCTTGCGCACATCCAGCTCCTCATTGGCCGCTTTGAGTTGATTGAGCAGCAGGTTGTAGCCCTCTTGAAGCTCATTGGACGAGTTGTTCTCGGAGGCCCTGTCGGCCACCGCTTTCCTCAACTCGTTCAGGTCATTCTTCAATTTCTTATTCTCCGTTTCGAGCTCTTGCCGCTGTAAGCAGAACAAATTTTAAAAAGAGAGTCTGAAAGAGTGTAAAAAGTCTATTTTTTACCACTTAAAGGATGATTTTTTTATTCAAATCTATCAAAAGTGACCCGAGGCAAAAAGTTGTAAATAAACCAGAACGTATGTGTTTGTGTGAGAGAAAGAAACTTTGAAACAGAAAGAGATGGTAAAAATACAAAAATCAAGCAATTGTATCCAGGTTAACCGAACGCCTGTAGCTAAAGCTTTGATGTTTGAGCCCGGCAGAACAAGAACCATCAGCAATTATTATATAAGCTTACAGTGCAATGTTGGGGCGCTTTAAGAAAACAAACAAATCAGTTATGTAATTCTACTGCCTAGAGCTTCACTTGAGCTCAGCTGCACAGCCACCCAGCTTTAGCCCCACCAAAAATTTGCTTAGCACTGGCGCATCCCCCCTAATGATTATCCTGTTTTTACTCTCAGTGTAACTTTCATTAAAAATCATAATTAAATAAATAAATAATTATATATCATTAAAAACCTAAAAAAGGGGGGTAATATTGTAAATGTGCCTACGATGGTTTTAACAAGTCAGTTGCGCGCGCATTAGCGATTAGTGATCATGCTGCTCATCAACAACGATCATATTGGAGAGCTATTAAATATGAAGAAACCGCCTATAGGCTATATGTCTATGGGACTCGACAAGTTATAAGTATTATGCCTGTGTAGGGACTAATTACATGCTTGATTAGTGATATTAATGTGTACTTTATTTTTGCTATAAGTACATTAGAAGTTTACGAGTGTCTTCGATAACAAATGCACATTAATAAACAAATATTACTTAGCTATACTTTGTACTATATACTATTGTTTACTATAATGTATTTTGAAAGTATACTTCAATGCATTGTTACAATGATAATTTTCAGCAGTTAAAAATATACATTTTAAGTAAAGTGCAAATAAACAGAATTTTCACTTCAAGAATATTTTTCTAAAATATATTGTTTAGAAAATATACTGAAGTACAATTATTTTAAAGTGTGTTAAAAGTTGTATTGTGAAAATAGGTAAAAGCATAATGCTAATATACTTTTAATACATTTAAAGATCCATTACACCATTTTTTGTTAGTATATTTGCAATGTACTATTTAAAAAGGGAATATATTTAAAATGCAATAAAGTATACTTTATTTTCATTAGGGATTGTTTATTCTTAGCACCCCCTTTGAACTGTTAAGCCCCCCCCATAGCACCCCCAAGAAAAAAATCCTGGAACCGCCATTGCAGCCACCAGATCAACATTTGGCTCTGGTGTTTGCATTCTTGTACTTTGTTCTCTGGTCAGAGTCAAACCTTTTAAACTGAGCATACTGTTGGGTTTCAACACACCCATGTGCTCAGATAAATAACTGATCTTCAGATATGACCTAAGGGCTACAGACCTTCCTATGAATAGACACCATATTTAATTTTATGTCAGTGAAAACTAAGCTATAAAGGATGTATAGAATATACAGGAAAGACAAATAGATCTGACAAAAAAACTTTAGCACACAAAGGAGCAAAATTTGAGTTTTGACTGTCCAAGTGTGTGTTATATGTATATGTATATGTGTATATGTACAGTACTGTGCAAAAGTCTTAGGCATGTTAATTACACCGGACAGCGGATTATCAGCAAACTGCCAAGATAACTGCTAGCTGGCTACTCAAAATAAACTAGCAATCTATTCAGTCAGCATATTTGTGTTTGATCTGTGTGAATTACAGAAATATAAGACTTGCTAGACCTACTTTTGTAATGTAAATGCTAAATGTCCTAATACCTGTTGATACTACAACAATGCAAAGTATATGCTCTTAACCTATGCAGTTTTTCACATATCATGTAAGACTCAATTTCTCTATTTCTTTGCACAAAACTCTCCAGAAAGTGCCATTTAATGGCTTATTTAAAAAAAAAAAAAAAAATCTATGTTTGTATATACATACATACTGTGGTAGATTTTTAATAGATAAAATAGTAAACTGTATATTAAACTAACCATGTTTCTAACATCTAACGTTACTTCTCTTTTTAGACCTAACATAATAACACTTTGAAACACAATGTACTAAAACGTTCTGTCCTGTGTTTTTGGATGTTGTATTTTTGCCATACCCCTTTGACTTTGGTTGTGTGAGTGTATAAATAACACATTTGGGAATTGAAACTAGACAGATCTAGTGATTAACAATGAAGTAATCATTAAAACAAAGTTTGCTTTACCTGGTAACAGAAGGGTTTGTCTATGAAAACCAATCAAATTGTGGGGAAATTATGTAATGAAGTATGACATTTTTGCCATACCTCCTTATTCTATAAAAACTGTTGTATTCTTTTAGTTGGTGGGATTCTCAATGGAATTTGTCTGAGATCCTCCAGCCTTGCTTCTTGGGGGAGATTCTCTGAGAACTGCTCGAGAGATCCTCCGGCCGTGATTAAAGCATTTAAAGGACATTTGCTAAGGTCTGTTTGTCAATTATTCCTGCGCAGGAAGAAAGCTAGTTAGGGAAGCAAGTTAGTTAGGTAGACTTAGAACTGAAAGGGATCGTCGATTGGAGACGGCCCAGGGAGATCGTCGTTTGGAGACGGCCCTGGTATTTATTAAGCGTCGACTGGAGACGTTAGGGATCGTCGATTGGAGACGGCCCCGGTAGACTTAGGTACTTAGTTAAGTTTAGGGAAAAATCTACGACAATTTGGCGGGCCATCCAGGAATCCTCGGAATCTCCCTCTGTCGGGGGGACGAACGAGGAACCACGTTGTCTTCACTCTGCCAGACTGCAGAACCCTGTTCGACAGAGGGACTATTCCAGACAGGCTAAAAGGACTTAAAGTATTAAGGTAGGTAGGATGACTGACCTCAGCACTTTTCCTTTAAAATGCTTCTAAATGAATTAAAAGGTTTAACTGAAAATTGGCTATTCTGTTAAGTAAAATTTTTAAGAAAACTGGTGATCAGATTTAAAAGATTTAAGGATTTCAAAAATGTTTTTACCTTTGCTAATAAGGGCTATGATTATGGTTAAATATATATATGAGATATATAAAACCGAGCAATAGGTGCTCTTAAAGTGATGAATAAATAGTACTATATTAACTGCACGTGTTTAAATATTATACTTTCTATCTGAAGGTGTCTAGAATTTGTATCCCGTTATCCCTGGGAGACAGTGTGAAAAAACTGATCCATTGCAGAGATTCTAAGAGTCAATGGTTTATGTTAACTAAGATAATTTTTGTGCATTGTGCATAGTATGAGAATGAGATTGTGTGACCAAATTTTAAATAGAAATTGTGATATGACCAAGCACATAACAGACATCTTAGAGTCATTCTATTTTGGTTTCTTGTAAAAGAGAAAAGAAAGAATTCCTTCGTCTTTGCAACGAAGTGCTTGCTTTTTTCCGCAATGAAGGACAAAGCTTTTTAATAAAATGAAGAACTGCTGTGTTGATAACCAGAAGATACTTTTGGAAATTAAGCCGTTTAATTTGATATTTGCGGTTCTCTGAGTGTTCAAGATTTCAGACAGCTGCCTTGATAGGTTGGATGACTACAGAAAAACAAAAGAGGAAGTGGGGCCTGCAGCAGCTCTGCTGAAAGAGGAAGTTGACACTTCTGAGAGGGGTCAGCATGGGGAGACTGAGACAGTGCAAAGGTGACAATTTCACTTGAGACTTTTCCTAAAGGCAATTTTGCCATGCATTATGACATTTTGTGGCAGGGTGGATCAAAAGCCAGACCGAGGAGAGTGCCATCACAGCCTGACGATCTAATGCATCAGCCTGAAGTTCAACTGAATGACAATCCACACAGAAAGACAATCAAATGTATCACAGCCTTGTGGGCTAGGTTCTGCATTTTCAATGATCACTACAGAGACCGTTTCAAATTTAGTTATTTATCATATTAACTTGATTATTGTTTTTGATTATCCACTGGTTTCAGCAATTCTTCATTATTCTTCAACTAACTCTTTGAACCTGCTTTCAGTAGGTACCAGTAACAGCCCTACTGCAGAAAGTTCAAGAGCGGAAGTGGGAGCATGACTCACGAATCGGTTAAAACTGAGGCTGGATTTGGCATAGTGAGAGGGTTATTACATTAACCAACTAGTGGTAAAAGCATGAGTAGGTTATTGACTATGCAGGTAATTTTCTAGATTCAGTAGAAACAATGAATTGAACAGAATTTTCATTTTTGGGTGAACTAACCCTTTAAGTTAACTATAATAACCGTGATATATACAGTATATAGGGATGGCAAAACAAAATCAAATTAAAAGTTACAATTTATATATGTATTTGAATGAATGAATATATTTGCATTTAAGCATTTCTTAATATTACATTCATATACATTCAGTTTTTAACTTACAAATGTTTTACTTGATATTGTTTTGCTATCTCTATTTAATCTCACATTATATGTTGTATTATCTTTACAACTTGGAGATAAGAACTTGATTAAAAATCTTAAAGGTCACAAGACACTGTTAAAAATCAGATTTTTTTTCATTGCTTTTGCTTAAATTATTAAATCACTTCTTGTTTATAATATTATTTTTGGCCAGACGAAGTTAGACAGAGCATTGAAAAAGTCATTTTTATTGCTTTCCTGACTTTGCCTCAAGATTGTTATAAGAGTTAACCAAACAAAGTGTTGAACGATCAAAAGAGAAATCGATTAAGACATAAATTGTCAGTATATCATCCTGAACATCTATTCCACACAGCCTTTTCATTTGTATAAAATTCAATGTTTATACAAAGGCACATTTCAATGTTTGTTCGAAAATCAAAGTATTTAATAAAATAAAGAATTGAGTTACTTTATGAAAGTAAAACTTAATCCCATGTGCCATCCTGGCATAATTCAGCTCTCTAAAAAAAATCCTAGTCTCAACTTTCTGTATCATCCCACTCACCCAGAGTTTAACAGGCAGCGTGACCAGAAGCAGCAGCAGAGCGGCCCCAGTGCAGAACAAATCAATGAGTAGCACTAAGACAGACATTTGACTAGCGCCGTGACCATTACACTGTGCGGGACTGACTCTTACCTTCAGACTGTTGTAGGCCAGGTCTGCATTTATATCCTCCTCTGACGTGGAGCTCTTTGGCTCATTACCCTGTTAGATAAAGGAAAAAAGAAAAAAGATGTAAACACAAGCTGACTGATAAAGCAGAGGACCATGCTGTTGCAAGTACAGATGAGGGACCATCAGAAAAGATAAGTGGAGTTTATGACCGGTCGATTATGTTGCAACCTACATCCAAAATGTGGGAACTGTGAACCTGAATGACTGCTTAACAACACAAAGATCTGTTGCTGCAAACATCATGAGAGCAGGAAGAGAAAAGTATAAACAATAACAATCAGCAAACACTGATTATTTAAGATTATTTTGATTAATGCATACAGTCACTACCTTAAAGACCCTATCAAATGATTAGACGGTCAGTTTTCTTTCCTGTGTTGACATATTTCCAGTTAAGGCCAATGGGCTTTTGATAAATGTCTTAAAATATATAGCTAAAAAGAGAGTAAGTATTATTTTATTTTGTACAGTATTTTACAATGTTTTTTATTTTTTGGGTTTTGTTTTGTTTGGTTTTATTTTCTGTTTTGTTTCATTGGCAACTGTGAGATGAGAATGAAAGCAAAGACATGACAAATACACATGCCTTGCGTTGGCTCAGTTCCTCTACTTTTTCTAGATTAGTCTGCAGCCTCTTTCTTTCCTGCTCCAGCTCTCGCACACGCTTCTGTAATTTCATGAAAACACTGAGGTCCATGGCGGCCTTCTCTATGCCCATCTCCTGCAGGAAGACAAATCATATTAATGCTCATCCTGAGGTACCTTTACAAAACCTGTTGTTGTATGTCAGCAGATTCAGCCAAATAGCTTTACCTCCACCTGCTGGATGGTGTCATCAGTGTCTCCTGCCTCTGACATACTGATGGAGGGGTAGTTGGAGTCCGAGCCCAGACTGCTCTGGTTAGAGGGGATCCTCCGGTGACCGGGATGGAACTAAAGTGTGTAAAACCCATGTTAAAAACAACAACAAAAACAAAGTTCCAGAAGTTTCGACTCAGGCAGACTATTACCTTCATGGAGGACATGTCCTCCTGCAGGTTTTCATATCTCTGCTCCAGTCTGGAATATTCTTTCACCAAGTTCTGATATCGTTGCCTCTCGTCGTCCAGTTCCACCTGCAGGCGGCTCTCTTTCTGAGACACATCGCTTGCCTGACCTGAGAGGCACAACACAGGCATTCACACACAGGAAATAAACAATGAGCCAGACGACATGCTGCTCCTATTCCCTCGTATTTTTCTTGTATCCACTTTCACAAGCTTGAGTATTTTTGTATTCTGTGTGAACAACATATATTTCTCATAATCTAGGTCTCTAAAGTATCTCAGGGTATGAAAAACTGAAACCTCTTTTTATCCATTTTAGATGTGAGGCCTCTATTTTACATTCACACTACAGGTTTTGTGTAACCATTTGACTTGAATATTATGCAATATAATATTGATGATGATAATACACCTTTTATTGATCTTCGGTTTGATTGATCAATAAAAGATCTTTATTACTCTGATGGAAGACCTTTGAGCGTCAATGTGTAGATTACAATATGTTCTTTATTCTGTAATCTCGATAGAAAAAAAACAAGGACCTTCTCTCATACTCTTCATTCACGATGCATATTATAACCGAAAAAGCACTGTACACTTGCATCAGATACTTCTCAACTGTACTCCAAGTTGTATACAGTATGAAAGCCTCTAATCACATCCTTTGAACAGATTCTGAGAAAGCTATCAGGCGTATGGCCTATAGTGATTTGATAAAGCAGCCATCTATTAAACAGGCAATTTCAATTTAAGGAGATAAGTGGTATAATAAATTTGTGACATTGTATCCTTTGACCCTTTAGTTTGAAGGTCCATATCAGACATACTGGATAAAGAAGGTCCAACATTTAAAACTTCTTCTGTATTTCCCAAAAATGTTTGAATGTTCCCCCAATTTTCTTTGGTTTTATTTAACTGTTATAGACCGTTGGTTATCTAATTTGATCTTATTTACCACAGAAAAGCTTGATTGTGCCTCCAGCTTTAAATGTCCTATTCACTTGAACTGCAGAAGACTTATCTTTAAAGGGATAGTTCTCACACACAAAAAAACAAAATCATTTACTCACCGTTGTGTCATTCCAAACCCGTGACTTTCTGTCTTCTACGGAACACAAAATAAATGATTTTGAAGAATGTTTCAATTGTTTTTGTCAATACAATGAATGTTAATGGGGTCCAAAACAACACTGAATGGACTCCATTGACATTGTATGGACAATATGTTGGAAACATTCCTCAAAACATTTTATTTTTGTTCGGCAGAAGAAACAAAGTCATTTTGAATGACATGAGGGTGAGTAAATGGCAGTCACTTTTAACCTCAATGGAATAATATAGACAGAATAAGTCAAACCAGAAGCGAAAGGTCTGAGATTAAAAAAATTCTGCTTCTTACTCAAAAAGCTCTAACAAAACAAACTGTTAAAAGTCCGCAAAAACAATCACTACATTCATAACAGCGCGTTGAACAACGTAAACAGCATGGATAGCAGAACAGCACTAAGGAACAAGTGACATTTAACAAATGAAAAGCGTATTGAGACCAAACCTCGGGTTTCAAATAGCATTCTCGCATGTGAACAGGCTTGCTACAATGGTCAGCTTTTAGTTGTGCAGGTAAAGAAGCAGTGTCACATTCCTCCTCTGAAATCCAATATATTTTCTGTCTCTCTCGTCCCACTTCTGCACACAGACCCTCTTGTGCGTCAAACAAAACCAGCCCAGCCCTCCAGGCAAGTCACACATCCTCTCACTCCTCATACCCCTTCCTCCAGATGCTTTGAGTGTGTGTGACTCTGTGAAGCGTGAAACTTACCCTGAGTGGAGGACTGGATTTTGCGGTTCATCTCTTCTTTCTCCTTCTTCAAAAGCGTGTTCTCTTTCTCCAGCTCCTCTACCCTCTACACACAAAAAAGAAAGAAAAGTCACACGACTCTTTCAGCCCAAACCATCAGATAAACAAGCAAGTTTAACTGTAAGAAAGCAAATTTGAATGAAATATACTAGGGTCAATACGTTTGAGATGTTTGTATATTTGTATGCATGTTTGTACAAATATAAATTATATTATCAGCAAATCAATTTCAGAGAAAAGCTGAATTAAAATAATGAATTATTATTTCAGAATGTCTTACTAATTGATATGTCCCCTTTTGGGCATATATATATATATTCCTATATACTATAACAAAAGTTTGGGGGTCAGTAAAAAAAAAAAAAAATTATACTTTTATTCCTCAAGGATTAAACTGATCAAAAGTAACAGTAAATAAATTTATAAAGTTATTATTAATAATAAGATGTTTCTTGAGCAGCACATCATCATATTAGAATGATTTCTGTAGGATCATGTGACACTGATGACTGAAGTAAAGATGCTGAAAATTCAGCTTTGCCATCACAGGAATAAATTACATTGTAAATATATATAAATAATATATTAAATAAGAATTTCACCAAATTACTTTTTCACAGCTATGGCGATCATGTGAGACATTAAGAGACATACATACATATACATACACACACGCAAGCACGCACACATATACACATGTATATATATTCATATATATATATATATATATATATATATATATATATATATATATATATATATATATATATATATATATATATATATATATATATATATATATATATATGTGTGTTTGCATTACAAGAAATTAAAAAATGATGAATATAAACGTAATGAATTGAGTGCATCACTAATCTCTAAGTCTAGTAATTATAATTTAGATTATTTCTAATTACTGTAATTTATATTTATAATTTACTTTATCTTACTGTAATTAACTCTGTCTTTATTTTATCTAACTATCAAAACAAGAGGGAGATGATCACATTAAGTCACATTAAACACACACCAGCTGATTATGTCATTTCAAAAGACCTTTTGTGAGCTAGTCAAAGCTCTTAAACAATTTCCATGCATTATTCAATTTTCTTGTGGGTGACAGACATTAGTTATGTAACAGCTGCCCTGTTATGAAAACCAGAGTGTAATTTTTTTGTGTGGAAACTGAAAAGCTAAATGCATTGATCTATTTTTGTAACATTCAACCATTAACCCCAAGACAATTTAAATGAAGCCTACAGAAATAAGAAAAACTACATGAGACAAAAATATACCAAATACTAAAAATGGCAGCAAACATAGACTAGGCATCCTTTCTCACCTGTTGGAGCCCTTGCTTCTCGTTGCTGAACTCCTCCTCTATCTGCTTCCTCTGGGCGTTGGCTTCCTGAAGCTCCGCCCTCAACTTCTCAAGCTCTTCCTGCAGTGATGCCACCGGAGTGCCAGCAGCCTGCCGACTACGAATGGTCTCCAGCTCCTTCTGGAGCTTATTGACCTCTGATCCCAGAGCAGCATTAGCAACAGCCAGCTGCTCTTTCTGATTTTTATAATCTTGCGACTGTAAAGAAAAGGAGATAGCTGCTTAACATAATGCCAGTTTATTTTGGTGACTGTAATCATGTATGCATCCTATTATCTTCCTGTACCTGGTTATCCATCTTCTTCTGAAGCTGCACAATCTTGTTCTCCATTCCGACATTGAGGTTTTTAAAGTGTTCGGCCGAACGGGCCTCTATCTTGAGCTGTTTGAGCTGACGAATGGCACGTACGCGACGGTAAAAACACTGGATGACAATGGCAGAATATCGGGCATGGAGATACTTCTTTCTCACAAGCCAACCACGGACGGTCTTCTGTATGATAATGGCTTTGTGATGAAGCAGGAACTGTAAAAGACAGAAAATGCAACTTAAAACTGTGCTTTAAAGAAACAACATGGAGAGAGTGAAACACAAGATAAAGTGCAGTGCAGTACCTCCTGATATAACCTGCGTATGAACATGCCCCGGGCGAACGCTTGAATGGTGATCACAGCCCGACGGATCCTCAGATAGCCCCGTCTAACTTGTACCATCCGGTACTGCTTCTGACAAATAAGTGTTGCTCGGGTCAGGCGAAGCATCTCTGCATGTCTGAGAGACAGTGAAAGAACACAAGTTGTTAGGAAAGCGAAAAATGTGCCAGTGAAGTTCAAGCTAAGAGCCGTTTACTTAAACACTCACCTGCGTGCCAAGTAACCCCGGCCGTATCTCTGCAGAGTGATGGCAGATTTGCGGATCTTGCGGTACCGAATTCTCTGCAGCCATCCTCGCACGGTCTTCTGGATCTTAATGCAGGCGTAGCGGAACTTATCAGCTCGGAGCTTCTCCAGATAGGCCACCTGCCCTGCCCTGAAGAAAATCTTTGTCTTTCCAAATTGGAACTTATCTGGATCCTGAAGGAGAAATTAAATAAAGAGTCACAATTAAAAGGTTTATTAATGATAAATATACTTGAATAAATATTTGTCATGTTGAAGATGCTATTTTGTACAAGCAGAAGCAGTAGGTGTTAAAATGTCAAGATGTTAACAAAATTTTGGGGTTGGTGAGTTTTTTCATGTTTTTGAAAGTCTGCTCACAGAGTCTTAAAAATCTTACAGACCCCAAACTTTTGTCAGTATGAAATATTTAAATTCTTAATAAAGGAATATAGGTTGCACTTTATTTTACAGTACATGCACTTACCTAAGAAAGTACGGGGTAATAAGGCAACTACACTGGTTAAGGTTACAGTAGGTTTAAGGGTAGGTTCTGGGTCAGTACCTAGTTATTACACAGTTGTTGCAATCACTATAATAAGTACATAGTATGTACATTCGGAACAGAACTGTAAAATAAAGTGCTACTGAATTATGGTCTGAGCTTATCTGCTTTTTTAAACACTAATGAGGCAATACCATGATATAGGGAATAAATAAATAAATAAATAAATAAATAAATAAATATAAATAAATAAATAAACAAACAAACAAATAGGGATGGTATTAGAAGCCAATACAATTGTATTAATGAGCTTTAAAAAAACTGGGGTAATTGTTCAGACAAACATAGTATTACCACAATACCAGAATGAGAGTGAACATTATGCGTACAACTTACATTTGAGCTTCTAGCAACGTTAATCTTACCTTGACCAAGGTCTCCAGCAGGTTCTTACAGACCTGCTTCTTATCCCCAATGGTCAGGTCCTTTTTTGTCATGAGCACCCGATATCTGCTGAAGAAATCTGGATAGGTCCACCTAAGAAACGACATCAGATGTGATGAAGAAATGACATTAAATACAATTGTATTCAGTTTGATTTCTGTAATCATTATTAAAATCGCTTCAGAATGATTATGGAATTTCATCTTCAACTATTTTAAGGAGAACATGAGGTTCATAAATAGAGGACAGACTGATGGAGAAAAGGAAGCTGAAGACAGGGGCCCTGAAGCACCATAAAAGAATCTGTAGATCTGTTACCTGGATGGATAGCCAGCGGCACTGATGCGGATGGTCTCGAGAACTCCACATGCTCGCAGTTGCTGAACAGCTCTACTAGAATCAAATCTAGAGAAAGCAAGAAATCAGCCAAAGGAGTGAGGGATCTTTACAAAAACCAACACAAGATGATCTAGACATTTTTTTTCTGGGTACAAAACTTGTCACACCACAGGAGATTTGGGGCGTTATCTAGACCTACCGGATCTTTCTCTTGAGCATAGAGCACATCTCCCGTGAGAGAGGCATTGGGAGGCTGCAGTCCACTCTGGGACTGAAGGCAGTCTGACTCACAACTCTGAGACTGTGTGTTCACAACCTTAAGAGCATGTGACTGACAAAACCCTCTCAATTTAGCATCCTTGAAGGGCATCCTTTGTGCTCAGGAATTCGCAGAGGGCACAAACAGAGCCAAACAAGACCCTACTCTTTCTCAGGTTTGTGAATTTTACAAGAAAAATAAGTAAACAAATACATTGATTATGATAGATTGTAGATGTAGATGTTTATTATCGTATTTTTTTAATTTATTTTATTTATTATTTTCCAAGATTTGGGCGAAACATTTGTTTTTATCATAGTATTTGGAACAGACAGGTCAATGTTGTCAGGTTTTCATTCACGCAAACACTTCAAGGGAAAAATAATTAACAGAAGTGTTAAATCAGCAAGAATTTTGCAAAAGGGAAGCACTTCTACTGATTTTGATCTGAGAAAACTAGGTCTAATTATTTTATATAACCTGATCGGCTAATACTCAGAGGAGCTTTGATGCCTTATTCTCGGAAGAAACTTACAGAGCAATTGAGGTCGATCAAATGTCACTGTACCAGCATGACTCTAATGTTCTCTGGCAGCTTAAATTAATTTGCTATACCTCGCTATTTATAGCCAAGATAAACTAGATAAGTTCTAATAGAAGAAAAAAACTGAGGCAAAGAGACCAAACTTACACAAAGGATTCCTTAAAATCATTGGGCTTAATGCAGCGCACATAATGAGGGGTGGTAGCGTTCAGCGTTTCCATCAGAAGATGTAGAGAGTTCCTGAACTGTGATGGAGAGAATTTTGTGAATCACCTCATCTTCATAATAAACACAGCTTCAGTGGATCCACCATCAAAAACTGGCCTTTGACACCAAGCCTCACCTGGGTGCCCACGCTTTTCCTGTGCTCACGGTTGTGGCCTTTTAGAGCAGGTTTGGCGGCCCGGACGTTGATCCTGGAGGTCTTGCTGGTGGCTGAGGGAGCAGGATCTTTGCCATCATGGAAGAGATCTGCAACCAGCTGGAACTGTACAAAACAAAACAAAGAAAATATATTTTGTAGAGACACAAGAAGACAAGAGTATTAATAAGAATGGTTATATTTGATTATATAAGTGTCACATGAAGAAACCTTGACTGCTTAAACTGTAAAAATGAATTTTCAGTGGCATTACAGATGCATCACATCTTACATAAGAGGCATAAGAACCCCTTTTTTTATTCTAGCTAGACTAGTGTAAATTTGTATTCAACTCCAGCAGCACTTCAAAGCACTTTTAGAAGCCCTTTAAAATCCACTCCCTGAGCATCCACCGCAAGGCAGGTACACAGTGTGTTTCAATGCATTGCTAATACCATGATCCTGCCAAGTTTCAGCACTCCAAGACAGAATAGAGATGATATCATTAAACTGCCGTCACTATAGGTCTAACACTAGATGACACTGATAAACAGAGATGCTAAAAAAGAAAGTAAATACAAATTAACGGCGTAGGTAGCAATGGTCTCCCGAGTTGCATCCCGATTACTTATATAAGTAGGCCCCTTTTGAACAGGGTTGTATAAAGTAATGGAAATTAACATTTAATCATTTGTTATACAAGTTAAAGTTAAAATTTGTCTCCGTATCCTGACTTTAAAAGGCTCTACACCATGGTCTATCACAATTTTACACTGAAATGGATTTCACTGGCTGTTTTAAATCAGCAAGACAGACAAAATTACTGTTTATTTTTAATAAGGACGTCGGTCAACAGTGAAATATATCCTTAAAATTTTAACAAGTATTACATTTTAACATTAGTCAAGTAAAATAAAAAGCACTTTATTATTTTATTTAATTAGAAAAAAATCCTCACATTCAAAACGAAAACGTTACCACTAGACCAGCGGTTCATACATGGCTTTTAAGTGATCAGTGGTAGATGTAAGACTGAAGTTATAGACATCACATAGACTATTTATTAAAACAGTAAAATATCATGTTTAATTATTTCTGTACAACCTAATTAATATGCATCAGTTAAGGCGAGACACGGCAGGCAAAAACATTGGGCTTTTTTTTACTGGTCAATTTTGAGATTTTTGTCTTCAATAACATGTCTTCTTTCAGACTTGTGGTGAAAAAAAGTCTGAAATACACATTTAGGTCTTTATTTTACTACACTTTGTCTGTTTGCGTCTGTAGATTTCTCATAAATTCAACAAAAGTTGGCTTTCTTAATCAACATGCTGCTCCGCAATCGCTGTCTGCACCCTGTCATCACATGCACCGCTGGAAAGCTCTCTCTCTCCTGTGCAATGCTGTCAGATCCAAATATGGTCATTTCCTTTTTATCAGCAGCCAATCGTGAAAGTAAAAGGGCTGAATGCGCAATCTCATTGGCAGATGATAAATCTTTAAAGCCCGTTTTCTCAAAATGACTTTTCTCTCATACTCCAAGTACGAAATCTCCACTTCAGTAGCACCTATATACACCAAACTTTCCAGTCTTGTACCTAGTTATATTATGAAGACATTTACAGAGGGATTGTAAATATATTATTCCTAGCCTGATTTATATAACATTTTATTCCAAAAAACATGGCGAAAATCATTCTTTTAAGGCTACTGACAGTATATTCTGATTTACAGGATAACAAAAGTATATATCCATAAATCCCTCTGTAATTTTTTTTCCATCTAATATGTGAACACAATGAACAAATAATTTTTAACCTGGCTTTATCCAATACTCAGATTTCGTTTGTTAAAATATATGCAAATTAGCGCATATTTAATTAGATATTGCCTAATTTGCATATTTAAACATTAAATTACAGAAAATACATTTTTTTCTCATCTTAATGTAGGTAATCAACTGGGAAAGTTTCATGGTGATATCTGCTAGTTAAAATTTTTACCCTATTCACCTGTAGTGTCTCGCCTTAAGCCTTCACTATTAACACAACAGTATTCCAACACTGTCGTGCAGGGAAGATCTTTAACTTGTAGATGCTGATGTGCTGGTGTCTGTAAATTAACTTAACTCAGATTCCAGCAAATTCTGTTGCCAAGAAACCTCAGGACAAAACATTACGAAAGAGAGAGAGAGAGAGATCAGTATCGACAAAGACAATGGATATCCTATTAAATCTCAGTTAAGATGGATCTGGCTGTTCGAGTGATATACAGTGCTAGGTGTGGACAAGATCAGGCCTCTGTTTGCCTGAAAACTTTAAGTCAATTAACTGCTTAAACAGGTCAGAGAGCAAAACATGAGCTAAAGTGTGATTTCAATCATGCAAACTTGAGGAAGAATGAAGTATAAACAGAAGCTCGGCTGGACAGGGAAGAGTAACATAAATGAGCTGAGCTAAATAAACTAAGGGTATTACCTTGAATTAATAATAACAAATTGTCAAATGCAAAATGTTTGATTTTATGATAATAAACTGTTAATTATATTCATATTCATTATATTTAGTGTATTATATTTAATATAATAGTTAATATTATTGTTATTATTAATGAACTTTCTATTCTTTTGCAATTTTAAAACATAATATTTGAATCTTACCAAAAATACCCATTGCTCACCTTACTGGCCTTGAGGATGTTTATCTGCTCCTCATAAACAGTGTCTCTGTTCTTCTCCAGGAAGCCGTCACACTGATATTCAACCTGCCAGGGATGACATAATGTCACAAGTTTAACTCGTACATCAGTACCACACTCAAAATAACTTGCTACCTAATCTGTGTGACCCAAAACTGGCATGGAGAAGAATCAGCCATTTTTGTTGCATTCATCATGCATTATTAACACAATAATTTGTGTTGTGTAACAAAGTTCCTCACAAGTTGGGTTTCAGTGAGCAGATTTGCCCTAAAAACCCAGCTGTGCAACACACACATTTATAATTTCCACAAAAAGTATGCATGTCACTCAAGTTCAATTTCGGATCAGTCATCTAGGCAATATAAGGCCTGGTTTCACAGACAGGGCTTAAATTAAGCCAGGATTAGGCCTTAGTTCAATTAGGGCATTAAAGAAGCTTTTTTAAACGTGCCTTAGAAAAAAACATTGCTGGTGTGCATCTTAAAACAAAACAATGGCACTGACATTTTAAGATATGTCAGTGCAAATTGCTTTCAGTTAAAACAGCTCAAACATGCATTTTAGTCTGGGACTAGGCATAAGCCTCGTCCTTAAAACCGGGGGAAATGTCCTGTTAAAGGGTTACAATCAATTGGGTTTACAATTTATAGCATGAAAGCCTGGTTTAGAGTTTCAAGTTGTTAATGATTGGATTGGTGACATCATTATAGCACTTAACTCCTTAATAAAAGCTGAACCCACCTTATCTGCAAAGTGGACCACAATGAAAGACCTGTTGGACATCCTAGGCTTTTCGAAATGCCCGCTGCTTGAATGCTTGCTGTACAGCTTCTGCGCCCAGTTTTGATCTGTTCCTTTGGGAACCTGTCAGATGCAGAAAAGAAAAATACTGTGAACTGAAAACATTATTTGGGTTACCTGTAGCAGAAATAGCATGTTCACCGTCTTTTGAAGCTGCTCCGGTTCCTACTCAACAACTTCAAAGAGCGGGGGTGTTTAAAACTAAATGAGATGCTCTGTTCTAGAGGTCTGCGTGCGATGGAGTTTTCTTAAACTCCTTCTTTCTTAAAGGAAGCTTTTTTTAAACGTGCCTTTGAAAAAAACATTACTGGTGTGCATCTTAAAACAAAACAATGGCACTGACATTTTAAGATGTCAGTGCAAATTGCTTTCAGTCAAAACAGCTCAAACATGCATTTTAGTCTGGGACGTCATTAGAGCACTTGGTTTTCCATCCGACTCCCGCAAGATTATCTAACACCCCCGCCCACTTCCGCTAAGATATGTTAGATTTTATCCCGCTCGAAACTTTACCGTTTTGTCCCGTTCCTGCCTGCAAAAGCCTATAGGAAGAAGTCTACGCTGCTTTTTCCCGTTAGATTATGTCTTGGTCTGGTGTCTATAGGCTAGGTTTTCCAATTTCCACACACACACAACACTTCAGATCTCCAGTTGTTTAGGCAACATGCCTCTCAAAATCTTTTTATCAACTTTTTTCCACTGCTCGGGCTCACCTTACACTCCTCATCAAGAAGGTCCAGGATACCAAGCTTGGCTTCAATGAGGTCAATGCACGGCTGGTTATCATAGAAATCAATGAGTGTCCAGGGGATCTGCTCCTTCATATACTCTTCTTGCTCCAGTTTAAACACATGCTGAGTGACAAATTATGTATATGTATTAGGTAAATGCATCAAACACATGAAACTTGTTGCAACTAAATACAGCCAAGAGTCATAGATCATAGATCATGGATCATTCCTGTTATGCATTACATTTTGAACATGAAATGAATATGCTTTTGTTGTTAATGAATGAAATATTTATACACTGTAAACTATATAATTCGAAATGCAATTCTAAAATGATGTCACTTCGTGGAAGATGACTTCATTAAGGAACTGGCTTTTGTTAGTTAAACTACCATTATAATGTTATAATAATGTTATTATTATAAAATGTTGTCTAATATATTAAAAAATTATAAGATGGATGGCTAAATAATACATAGCAGCTACAGAAGTGTTTAAAACTAATATGCTTTGTTCAGCAATTTGTTGTGAAAACTCTTTAATTTATTGTTTAATATTTAAAAAACATTTTTATTATTATTTTTTAACAAATAATATATCATTTAAAATAATATAATATAAAACATTTATTATTAAAATGAAACTAATATGATTTTTTTTACCTTTAAAAAAAAAATAGAGAATATATTTTATTAGAATTATAATATTTATCCAGTATATTATGATATATAAGATAGTATATTTCTAAATATGTATAGCATAGCAGAAGTGACTCAAATGGCACTAAACATGGATCCAGAGATCCTCTATTACTGACCGAGTTGAACTGTTGCTGTAGTTTCTCATTGGCATAGTTAATACAGAACTGCTCAAAGCTGTTGATCTCGAATGTTTCAAATCTGTTGAGAGATGAAGAAAGACATGTTAACATTGAATGAAAACAAACTGAACACCTTCTGCACTTCTCTCTGCATCCTATAGCTTGGCACTTCTCTGCTTATTTACTCTAGTGCTGATCAATAAGTTCCCTTATTTGAGGAAGCAATTAGTCCCATGGCCAAAAAGGCTTATAAGCAAATGCTGACTCTAAAAACTCAATGAGGTTTCTGCTAAGGGAAGGTCAAAACATGAAAGACAGTTTCCTGTGGCCCACAGAGACATATTACCCTACCGTACTGTATATAAGAACCCAGGGAGCTAAGTTTCCAAATCTTTACAAGTATGCCCTCTCATAAATCACAAGCATTACCCGTAGATATCCAGCACGCCGATGAAGGAGTGCTGTTTAGTGGATGTATGCAAGGCCTTATTGACGTGCTCCACAATCCAGTCAAAGAGATGGGCGTAAATGTGTTTGGCCAGGGCATCTCGGGCGTTGACTGCCTGGGCGTACGGCATGTTCTTCACGTAGGTCTCGGCAGTGGTCACCAGCTTCCTGCGGCACAGCCAGTGCTCCATCTGCTCCTGTTCTATACCGAGCAGCTGACAGAAATGATGCAGATAAGTGTCGTCTCTCTGCAGATGAAAAAAGAGATTGTGATTGCTAAGGCAAGTGAAGAATAGTCATTGGTTTATTGCTTATATGCTAAAACAAATAACATGCAGCAAGACACACTGTTTGTTGTTTACTTACGGTGATATGACAGGATTCTCCATCTCTCTCTGACACAATTTCCACGTTCCCCAGGTGCAAGATGGAGGCAATTACCTTAAAGATGCTCATTTGATGGTTCTCTTTCACACCTACACAACACACAATGCAACCATGATAAATATTTATGATCGACGCTCAGTATGGCTTTGGTATAATGTTGTCATTTTTATAGCTGTATTCCTCACCAAGCATTGTAAGAGCTTCTCTTGTCTTCACAAGGTCCTCAGCATCATTCACACCCTCAATGAAAATGTTCTCACCGAGAGATGTGAAGGTAAAGTCTTCTGCGCTGGCTAAAACATGAGGGTGAATGGACAATTTGAATGAGCAAAACTTAAAGACTGTCAGTGGTAGCAGTTGGCTTTAGGATCCAAAAATATAGATATTATTTATCCTAACTAATTTATCCTTATTAACCTAATAATATTTTATATTACCTTTAATTTTTAATTTAATTAAATTCGCATGTAAATATTTCATGAGAAAAACCCAAAATGAAGATAATTTAAGTCATTACAATAATTTGACAGACAAGTTGCATCGTGTCTCACAGAAAAATGATCATCTCGACCACATTTTTAAGACCATATTTGTGACATTTCTGCCATCAAACTGTATATACCATCATACGGGAAGTAACCAAACCATCATTGTGTTCACTGGGTCACTTACACAAGGCAAGATCTTTAAACTCTGGCAGAGATGATGAAGCACAGAGCTGGTAGAAAATGTGGTAGTTCCTCTCTTCCTCAGCCTGCAGAAACATTGACGTTCAGCACATGGAAAAGCACAAGGGGCTACGATTAAATCTTAAAGCCTCCTTCCGGTGTGAGACGCACCTGAAATACTACTCTGGACTTCTCAAGCAGATACGTTCGCATGTTGGCACCGATGATGTGATATCTCCTATCAAAGCCAATCTCAATGTATTTCCCAAAGCGGCTGCTGTTGTCATTGCGGGTGGTTTTTGCATTTCCAATGGCCTGCACAGAAGAAAAAAAAAAAAAAAGAGTGTTAATCATGGTTGACTCACTTTTTGGTTGGTATAAGCTGGAACAGGAGGTTATCAAATAACTGATCCATAATAGAACATAAGGGTGGAGAGTTTCATAACAGAGGGTGTAACATGTTTGAGGAGGTGTAAACCTAAAATCCTGTTTGCAGCATCATTTAGAACGAGTAATTACTGTGATTTCAGATTATTTGTTTGTCTGAGCCGGGATGTTATGAGTCACCTTTAGTATTAGTATCTCTAGGTTTCAGGCACGTGCACAGGTAGGGCTCAACCTGTGCAGAGCACATGCCCTTTTTGCCCTTACACTCCGAAGTGCCCTTTTTTTTTTTTTTTTTTTTTAATCAATGCTATTGGTCACCCTTTACGTCTGTCTGTCTGTTTTACAAATATTTAGCCAATGAAAGTTCTTAAAACGAGTTTGTGTAAATCTTATTCGATCCTCAAGCTATCAGTAAGCTGATAACTCCGCCCCCTCTATATTCACCGAATCAACTGAAGTTCCACAGCAGCCGCACAGTAGACAGCAGCTGAACGAAGTTTTGCGAAGGGTAAATAAATATCTTGTTGTTTGAATAAGTACTACTAACTTAAACACTATGTCTATAAAGGCTCATTTTATTTATTTGATGTCTGACTCACTGACTGAGACATGTGGGACGTCGCCTGAGAGAGAGGTCTAGGCTAGCATTTGCCATCTAGTCATAGCCAATACATAGCCTACACTTAAATAGCCTGTGCATACAGTAGCATTTCATCTTTTATAAAATGCGATTTTGGCCAAATGTATTTTACAACAGGAAAAACTGAGCACCCCGCCTATATATGTTAGCTACAACAAACTAACGTTAGTTTGCAACCTGTTGATGAAAATGTAATGTGATGCCACCGGCGCCGTTTTAATGACGGACAAAAAATGCACATTTGCACACATTCGCTGGTCAAAAACTATATATTGATAAGTAATACAACAACATATAATTTTTTTTTTACCATCGGAAAATCATAACAGGTATCGTCCTCACATGTATAAAATGTAGTAAAACATGGTTTTACTACAGTAATGTTGTAGTAGTAACTAAAAAAAAAAAAAAACATTACAGAAGATCACTGTGAAATCTTTATATTTTATCATGCAGAATGTAATTCATGATTTAATTCATTACAAGGCTTCATTTATTTGATCCAAAATACAGCAAAAACAGTAATATTGTGAAATATTTTTACAATTTAAAATAACTGTTTTCTATTAATATATTTTAAAATGTAATTGATTTCTGTGATCAAAGCAGCATTTTCAGCATCATTACTCAGTTCTACTCTTCAGTCACGTGATCCTTCAGAAATGCTTTTCACTGCAACTGTACTTTTCACACTATTTTTTTTTTTCATTGCTGGCTTATTTTAGGGAAAGTGTAGTGAATAAGAGACCTTCAAGAGACCAACATCACTGGCTCACAGAAGGTTGCTGTTGTAATTAGGTTTAAAGAAGCCCTTAAAACCCTGTGTATCTATATTATCAATATTATTATTATTATGGTTGTTATTAATCGTGAATAAATCTAAAGCTTTTGAGATTATTTTTTTGTGTTATTGAAAATGGGAGGGGGGTGCCCTTTTTCAGTTTCAGCACATGCCCCTAAAAAAGGTCTAAGCACGCCCCTGCTAGCTTCTATCACCAGTGCTCATTTGCACTGTAATGATATCTCTAAATTGACTGTGAGATTTGGCCACTCTCATTGGCACACAGATTATCTTCCTGAAGGGCACACAAGCCAGCTCTGCTCTTATCTGTTCACACAGGCCTGCCGATTCTTGGGTTTCATTTCGCAGCTTAAGTGTGCCAGTGCCACAATGAGATGGAGTGATGAGAAAAGCGAGGGCACCTTTACAGCCGCTGCACACTTTGGAAGTACTTGGTGGCACAAGTTTATGAAATTGAACACTGATTATTCTGGTAATGTGTCTGAATTAAGTGGTTCTCAACTCATTGACATTATCTGGAGACCTGGGTCGTTTTTCTCTCAAGAATGATTAAAATACAGGAGTGTCAAGGCATACCTCCATGATGGGGCTGGAAGCCAGTACTTTCTCTTCAATGCTGGTGTCATTTGCTGAACCTCCCACTGTGGCAAAAAAGCGCATGGCATACTTTGCCGAAACTGTTTTACCGGCTCCAGACTCGCCACTCACGATTATCGACTGGTTCTTCTCATCTCTGCAGGAAAAAGTTCAGGTTTACATACAGAATCAGTGTCTACATGAAAACCTGAGATGATATACATGATAAATAAGTGTTTTCAACTAATCAAATGGTTCTTACAGAAAAGGGAGGTCTATGAAACATGTTATGATGCATGATGCAATCTGATGCTCTTATAAAAGAAAATCAAAATAAAGAGTACGACAGGCCTTGGAAAATTGTGATTTTTCTCTGGTCCCAAAATATGAGAGGATCAGAATAATATATACATCACATTTATTTTTGCAGTGTGACAATTTTTTGTAAAAATGAAATTGTGTAACTGAATTTGTTATCATATGCAAATACTTTTGATATTAAATAACTTAAATTACAAAATATAATATATATAAATGTTAAATGTTGGAACCTCACAAGGTTCCAGGATGGCCTTTGTACACAATGACTAAAACAAGAGGATGCTGGCTGAGAGATTTTATGATGTTTTTAACAAAGGAAAGTGTATGATTTACAGTCACATTTTGTCAGCTGCAGACATTTTGTCATGACTGCAGTTAACATTCTCCAATACTCTGACATCTCCAATCAAAACCACACCAGTTGCCGCTGGTCGGACTTTAACAGTCTATATGCACTAGACCTGGATTTCCTCCTTCGCCTGAGCTTATTTTGGGACTTCAGCATTACACCAGTCATTAAGAAGTCACGATGTCTCGGCATGGGATGTTTAGCTCAAGATTAAACCTGATGTGCAAATGGTTTTGTCTTTTGTTTCAAGCAACAAAAAAAAACATATAAATACAAAGGTTCAAAGAATGATGCTGCGTGCACTGTGATTATCTGCCCACTCTATCCATTATTAAATCGAGTGGAACTTTCAGATTACTCACAGCTTTCAAAGCGCATGCTGTCATTCCCTGTTTACGGCCAGTGAAAATCACTGCTCTGAAACCTGAGCTTTTTTACAAAACAACAGAGCTGAACCAACAGCTTCATCATTTATTTGATGCAAATAACTTTAACTCTTCTTGAGAAATGCTTAATAAATCACTGATAGTCACATAAAAATCATAAGATGAGATGACAGTAATCCAGGTTGGCTTTAACTACAAAAAGAGTTCTCTAAGAAAAGAGAAGTATTACAAATAAAATAATACCTACTAAAATAGCAGGTGCAGTATTATCATATTTATAATACTATTTTGAATGTAATGGTACACTCGTGTTCTAAAGTTTGGAATCTGTATTTTTTAAAGTTTTTTTTTTTTTTAAAGAAGTCTCACCAAGACTGCACTTATTTGATGAAAATACAGTAACAACAGTAATATTGTGAAATATTATTACATTTTAAAATAATTGTTTTCTATTTCGATATATTTCAAATTGTAATTTATTTTTATTTACTGTGATGGCAAAGCTGAATTGTCAGCATCATCACTCCAGTCTTCAGAAATCATTTTAATATGCTGATTTGATTTTTTTTTATTAAACTTTTTTTTTTTTTCAATATTGAAAACAGTTGCTGCTGCCTAATATTATTGCAGAACCCATGATACTTTTTTCAGGATTCTTCAATGAATAGAAAGTTCGAAAGAACAGCATTTATTTGAAACAAAAACCTTTTGTAACATTATAAATGTCTTTACTATAGCTTTTGATCAATTTAATGTGTCCTTGCAACCATATTGTATATTATAGTGAAATTATTAAAAACATTTATTTCTATAAAATTAGTCAATCAGAAACAATGTGTTTTTGAGTTTGTTGATGTTTTATGAGGTTGGGTTTTTGGAGAGAGGGGGTGGGGTTAAATTTATCACAATAAAATTTAGCAAAACGACTGAAACCACTTAATAGCACCTTGAACAAATAAACTTAATTAGCTTGTCATCTTATAAGACAATGAAAAACAAGCACAAACCTGGCCATCTGTTTGTACGCTTCCTCTGCCACAGCAAATATATGAGGGTCCATGTCCCCCATATTCTGGCCGCTGTACGCATTGATGACCTCTTCTCCATATATCTGCAGTTGCTCGTACGGGTTGATGGCCACCAGAACAATCCCTGAGGAGAGATTTACACCAGGTTTACACCTACAACTGTGCAACACAGTTAATACACAGAATCGCATTATTTAAATCAGACAAAATCATGATGATACAGATAAATGTTTAAATATTTGTTCATGACTATAATTATCATGTGACATCAATAATCGAATGATGTCGCAGCAAGCAAAATGACGTTAATGCGTGATGTGTCGGTCTAAATGAGAGAACACAAAACAGACACACGTCTGTGAAAGTGAAAAGGAAGATAAAAGACATAAAACATAAAAGAGCAGTTATGAGTCAATGGGCATTGTTGTGACCTGACAGAGATGACAATGGGAATCATTCAGTCATTACAAAGCACAGCAGACCAGGAACCAACAATAAATCAAGACAAACAAGAACTGGACGCTCTTTTGACAAGACCACAAATATCTGTTAGACCGTACGAACATGTCGTACTGTATATAAAACAGCAGATACGCTCTTCTTGATTGTCTAACAGGACACGTCATCCAGCGTTTGGGTTCAAACATACATTGCATAATGTGTCTAGGCTAATTCTCCAAAACAACTCAGTGGAAATCAACACACACCCACAAATAAAACACAATCCCAGAATTCCACAACCTATTAACATGGGTATGTTGTCATAGGGACAAAGTCACTAACAGAAACACTAAACGTGATGAGTGTAGACTGGACAGGTGTGTCTTTGTTACTCTCCAGTAAAGCCTGTTGACCTTGGAAACCTAATTACAACATTTACAGCTTCCCTACAATCAAAATTGGGGTAAAACTCTGTACAGTCATACATTCAACATTCAAAATCTGTGGGAGGTTAGAACAACAACTGAAGGAGTTTGGTATTTAAACATGCAATTTGAAGTCACTTAAATGGGTGCTATTATGCTTTTTCAATTTTCAACTTTAGTTAGTGTGTAATGTTGCTGTTTGAGCATAAACAAGTAATAAAAACTCGGTGAGTGTTTTAGCGCAATTTTCTCACCTCATGGGATCACAACACTAAGAGATAGTAAATCTTTTCCTGGATTTTTTTTGTGCGTTCCCGAGATTAGACCTTCCTTAACATAATGCCGAAAACCCGAAGTCTCTAGGTGGTCTGGTTGAGGAGTAGATAGAAGTGCAAGATTGGTGCGCACAGACGCACAGAACAGAAATCATGAGTTAACAAGCGCAATTTTGTCCGGTGGAAAATTGCGCTAAAAAGATCTGCAAGGTTACAAAGCTCAAAGCCCACTCCAAAGGGACATTTGAATCCCCTCTCCAAGAACTACAACAAAAAGTCAAATGTAACTCATTTAAAGAATTCCCACCCACAGAATGTGCAAAAAAAAGGGACGAGGCCTGGCTGAGCTGCATTAGAGAATTCAGTGTTGTCGCTATGTCAAGAGACGCTTTTTTCCTCATTTGAAAACTCATTTGTTTGACCTTCCTAAGACTGATGATCTAAGAGAGGTTAAAACTTATTTTAAACACTGTGCCTGAACGTTATAACCCCAATGTTTATCTGTGTGCTGCACATTTTACTGAGAACAGCTTCCAGACAATGCAGGCTATACGCACAAAAGCTTCTCCTGAAATAGAGCAGTTCCCACTTTGTCGGGACAATCTGTTGTTTGTGGATCATAAATTGTAAGTATGTCTTATTATTTTTTGTTGCGTTTTCTACTAACAGTTCAAATTATAAGTTTTATGTTGTTGCTACGATGTAAACAAAGAGCAAAGCTTTGCCTCTGCTCGCCTGCTAGCCAACATAGTGTTGATTAAGTGTTTACTGTAGCTTTTGTAAGCTCTCACTTTTGTTCACCGCCCCATAGGAAAATCAACCATGGTTTTATGATCAATTACTGTTTTTATTTCCATAGTTTTCTGTGAAATCTGTGCTTGCAAAATCTGTGCATGAAATCTGTTCTGCACGAACCTAGTCTGAATCAGGCTTGAATTGGTTTGAAATTGGCGGCATCCTTAATATTTACACCTGAGCAGATGAAACTCGTGGTTATGGTAAGGGGCGTGACATTTCCCGAACACGCCGTAAGTGGTACCAATCACAACACACTGGGCCAGCTAACCAATCACAGCACATTTCGTATTTCAGAAGGAGGAGCTTCATCGAAACAGTAACTCAATGGTGTGCTCGAGCCAGACTGGGGAGAGAGGAACTGTAATATTGTAAAATATGTGAAAAATAATGTGTTTTTTGAACAATCAAGCATGAAAGCCTATTTTAGTACGCCCCATAAACAAAACCAAGACTTCGTAAAAGGGCATAATATGACCCCATTAATAATCTAATTATCTTAATAATTAAAAAAAATGGGAGAAGTCCATATATAGAGACTAGGATGGCTTATGACATTTATAAAAATGCTAGATTTTTTTTTTTTTTAAATATCAAAACTATATGATTAAATGATGCATTGTAATGTATTGTTTTATGCATTTTAATAAATGTTTTATCTATTAAAAACTATCTATCTATCTATCTATCTATCTATATATCTATATATCTATCTGTCTATCTATCTGCTCATCACTACATTAAATCAGAAACATTCTCTTCAAAACACATACAAACACGACTTACCACAGTAAGTGTAAATGTGATTGGACTCGAGGAAGCGGACCTTGAGGTTGTGGAGCACAGCAGGCTCGTGGAGGTAGCTGAGAGCAGTGAGGTCATTCTCTCCTACCAGAATATCAGGATTCCGAAGAAATGGAAGAGGATTGTCTTTGGGACCAATTGAATATTCTAACGTCTAGGAATAGAGACAGCAATGCCATTAAACAGTAGATTAGAAATTGATTGGATTCAAACCACAATGTGAAATAACTTTGAAGGCTTCAATAATCAAAAAGTATCTTTTGGCAGACTGAGAGTGTTTGTAATGCAGTGCAGGAGCCCACAAGAGCTTCAATAAGTCATGCTGATCTTTATTTCATCTACTGGTTTATTCAGGTTTCCCCAACATTGTTTTTTTTTGATAATACACATGGGAATATGGCGTACAACCTCCCCCTCTAAGGGCTTGCACTTCTTACACACCAAAACATGATCAATGATTCATACGACACACTTTCCTCAGTGCTGTGAAAACCAAACGAATGCAGGAAACATTAAGATCTGGTTTAGTTCACAACTGCTGTGTCACGACAGATTTTAAACCTAGCATGGTTCAGTCTGCTTAAAATCACTAATTAATCCAATTTTAACTGAATGAAACTCTTAGGCTTTGTCCAGATAGGCAGCATAAATATGATTATTTTTTCCAGTTTATTTTTTTTTACAAATTCCCAACCAATTTCATAAACTATGGGTGAATTTTTCTATTTGTTATTTGAAGGTAAAATTGTCAAATTCCTTTAACGTGTGTGTGTGTGTAATAATTATATTAATATAATTAATATTTGAATATTATGAATATTTTGGTAACAGAATATAAATCTGTATCTGTTACCCCACTAGCATCAATAAAGAAGTCTGAGTCTAATAGCAGATCTGTAAATTAAGTCACAAAGATTGGGTTTGGAAAGCAAATCCGGTTAATCTGCAGTGTGTTTTATAAGACTCTCTAATAAAAATCACATTACAGAATAAATATATGATTAGGTGAAAGAACGGGAGGGTGTATGCTCACCGATTCATCTTCTAATTTGAGGTGAAGCACTGAGTCTCCCTCCTTATAATCCTTGACGATTTCAGCCGACCTCCAGACATCATCTGGGTCAGGGATCCAAACCCGGGTGTACTGAAAAACACAGATAAAAACCTTGTTAATAAAAGCAAGACAAACATCAAACAAGACATCACATATTAAACATACTCTAAACATACACAACAATCATGGTTATCTTTGAGTGTTGAGTGACGTAATATAAGTGGACGCGTGAAAGCGTCGTGAGACTCAATGCATTGAAAAGCCCTCGCAAGGCTCATATGCTGAGAGAGAGTTATAAGACAGTAGAGCTGCACGATTCATCTTTAAAAGACTGTGATCTCGATTCAAACACCCACGCCATCTTCTTCCATTTCGTCTGTCTATTAAACCTTTGACAAAATCATATCGCAACATTCAAATCTGTGTTGGCGCTGCCGTTGACCCAGAGAGAGTTGTCATGAAACAGCAGTCTTTTCCTCATAGTATCATTATTTCTGTGATACAATAGATCAAACTATCGTAGAAGTACTGGGACAAAAGTTTAAAGTTCAAATATAAACACTGATGTCTATGATAGCGAAAGAGTAAATCAGCTTTTGATAAAAATTTGGTGCTTAAAATACGCATTTATCGATTACATTGTTTCGCCACAAGATGGCGACAAGTGACTTAAAAAATTAATTTGTTATTGAATCATTTATTAAAGAGAATGTAGTACTGTATGGTGCTTCTATAAGTCAGAAAAATGTGATGAATTGTTTTTGTAAATATGACTCATCTTATACAACATGTACAGTCTGTATAAGTGTATGATTTAACTTTTCCCCATGGTCTAGTCAGAAAGAAAATTGCAATATCAAATCGCAATACTTGTAGATTCGCAATTCTTAAAAAAAAAAATAGCAATACATATTGTATCGGCACCCAAGTATCGTGATAATATCGAATCGGGAGATAGGTGTATCGTCCCAGCCCTAATGGTTTCACTTATCCATGAGGACAACGACCCAAGCGGTCTTTCATCGTCTCATAATAAAGATGAATACAGAAGTATACTCCAGTGCCTTTATCAGCAGAATCTGTATATAACTGGAGGATCAGCAGTACAGGCAGAGAGTTCAGAGATAAATTGAACCGCAGTGGGATGTACGCAGACTGTGTTTGTAGAATTTGCCATATCCTTCAAATAAAATGCTGGAAGATTACTCAAATGGAAAGCGTATGCGTCTGAGGTTTTCTACCCTGAAAAATGATACAGTATATGGCTTTTCACACTTGACACTTAACATTCTAAAGCAGCATCATTTCATACTGCAAAAATTCTGGAGCTCTGGAGATGGTAACCCCGGGTAAAAAGCTGTGCTAAACTACACAAGTATGAAATTTTTCTTTACCAGGGATAAAAACGGGGTTTAGAATGACGATAACCCGGGGTTAAAAGCAGTGTGAAAAGCCTGATATGTTTGAAACATCTACTGGACGTATTAAAGTAGCATTATTCTATCATATAGTCTTAGTTAGTAGCCTAGCTGGATAACTTTTCATCCATCATGACCCAGAGAGAGGTCTGAGGTAGTGTACTGAGGTAGGTATTAAAGGTAGTGTAGGCAATTTCCGACAGGCTAACAATAGCAAGCTAGCTTTGAAAGAACAAGATCCCACCCTCCCTAGAGCGTCTCCAAAGCCACGCCTCCTTCGAACAGATTCAGCAGATTCTGCAAAGCGTCACGAGATGAGAGACGGCGTTAAATTACCTCATGTCTCAAAGCACATAACATTACAATAACAATGAACGTAAACAACTTGTAGTTGTACCACCTGACTGCTGCAGATTCAGCGTTGTTAGTGTTGACATAGAAACGCATAAATCCGAGTCTGAGGACGTGAGCTCCGGGTAGAACGTCATGGGTTGCCATCTCGTAATTATGGTAACGACATGGTGTGAACGCAAGCTTGTTGTTTTGGTTCAGGAGGAACTGTAAAAGGCGGTGTCTGTGTGGCGCTCGGTGACTGCCTGTCTACAGCTCTGCATTGCCTTACAGAACGAACTGATGATGTGTGATGTCTGCGTGAAGGGATGGAAATACATGTTAACTGGCAGGTAGGACACCGTATCGTTGCATTCGGTCCTGAGACTTCCACAGAAAATATATGTACATATTTTTATATTTAGACCATTTCTATTGATTGCCATAAGGATGTGAAGAGAGTTTCAACCAGTATAACAAAAAGTGTTTATAAAACAAATTGCCTACCCTACCTATATATATAAAAAAGAGAGATTCATGAATCAAAGAAAAATAAGATACCACTGAATGATGAACCATTGTGTCTTCTGCTCCAAGTGATGCACAATGCCTCAATGTTTGTGTGTTAGTGATAAACTGAACGCAAGTTGAAGGCTTAGAGTATGTAATGAGAGTGAGCTGTTATCAATCCTGAAGGCAGTTAGAAGTCAACTTCCGCTGGCGATCTGTGTGCCTTTGTGTGTGTAAAGAACGCGGCTTTCGACCTTCAAAAAAATCCACAAAAGAAACTAAGTGGGTATAAGCCGCTTAAAGAGCCACAAGTTTATTAGAAACACATTCAGTCGCTAAATCCACCACAACTCTGCATGATCAGCCTTAACAGATTCTTAACTAATAAATCATGCTCTCAAATTAAGCAGCAAACTAGTCAAACACTGCTGTAAAGTCCTCAGTGTTCAAGCTAGAACCATGAATAATATAAGGGATAGCCTAGGTCACCCAAAAAATGAAATTTCTGTCATCATTTACTCTTCCTTGTGTCATTCCAACTTGTATGACTTTCTTTCTTCAAGTGTAATCCATATACAGCACCTTTTTCCAGTATTTCAATCACCAAAAGCAAAGGGATATTTAAAAAAAAAAACACTTAAAGTGCCTTAAAGGGATGGTTCAGAGTAAAATCAACCTAGGGTCCTCTGCACCATGACCTCGAGCCAAACATCCCCCAGAAGCCTTTTTTCCCTTGGTCGAACATTATTAAAGTTAGAGCTTATTTAGAGAAATCAGCCGAATGGCTTAGTGCAGGCGCTAATGGAACCAAGGATGTATTTCGTAAATTACCCCACTAATAATGCCCGGAATGGTACCAAACTTCTAAATAGGTTCTGTACTCATAAAACGAGGCATTGGAAAGTTAGTAAGTACATCAGGAGTTTATTTAAATAACACTTTTTCCGAACTGTTGACAACTTAGAGTTAACTAATAATTGCAATGCATAAATAAATGCAAACTGGTACTACCAACAAAATATTAGTGCATTCCTGGAACTGGGCGTCGTTACACTACATCCTTATGCATCGCTTTCTGCCAGGACTTTTACGTGCTTTTCCCAAATCACTGAAGTGACCTCGATGCCCGGCTAAGCGGTAGCATTAGCCACCAGGCAAGTGTTATTTAAATAAACTCCTGATGTACTTACAAACTTTTCAATGCCTTGTTTTATGAGTACAGAACCTATTTGTACTACTGTAGAAGTTTGGTACCATTCCGGGTATTATTAGTGGGGTAATTTACGAGATACAACCTTGGATCCATTAGCGCCTGCACTAAGCCATTCGGCTGATGTCTCTAAATAAGCTCTAACTTTAATAATGTTTGACCAAGGGAAAAAAAGCTTCTGGGGGATGTTTGGCTCAAGGTCATGGTGCAAAGGACCCTAGGTTGTTTTACTCTGAACCATCCCTTTAAATGTACTAAACCGGTGATATTAAAAGACCAAACTCAGTGTACACCTGATGATGCATACTATATACAGGAGTGCAGGTGAGCCCAGAATATGAATGAAGTACACTAAACGGTTAAGCGTTTTATTTATGTTGGTTCTCTATGGAAAAACGCTTAATGACAAACTGCGTGTTGTGTTTATATTCTGGGCTCATATGCTTGATTGTACATTGAATGCATCTTCAATTGAATTTGGTCTTTTAATATAACTGACTTACCAAATTAGTACAAACTTGGTAAAAATGACTGGTGGGCAATGGAGGAAAGCCTTGTTTTGCCCTCCAGGTGGGTGTTCCTATAAGTGTATGATGTCACGTAAAAACTATGAATTGCACAGGCTACAGTACTGTGGAAGGACACCTCAGTCCGGGTACACCTCTTAACTAAAAGGCTGAACTTTGCAGTCTTCTCCATAGAAGTCGCTCCTTATCAGAGCCTTCCCGGCTGACAACAGCGTTTTCAATCCTAGTTAGAGGCGGAGTGAGCGATACTGCAGGATGATTAAAAGATATGAATGGATCAAGTGCTGACTTTGAGCGTGCGGTTTCTGATATTACTCATATGACGGTTTCATATGGAGTTAGTTAGTGAGCGAGCATGTGCAACAATGAATTGAATGTCAACATCGAATGTGAGGAAAGCAGGCGATGGGGTGATTTTTGTTCCTCTTGAACAGTGTACTTGTGGTCACGCCTACTTTAAACAAAGATATGATAACCAGCAAAGGCTAAACATCTACAGGTCACACCTGCAGCTTGATCGAATGCCAGATTATCTATAAAAAACAAATAACAGAAGATCTTACTGGGATCATATAGACCTAATCAGACAAAAAAAAGAAGAAAAAAAATCTGACAAAAATCTGAAATAATAAATATACTAAAGATAAATAAATAACTAAATTCACAGCATATACCCAGCTTTAGAGTTTGGGCTCATCTGATCTGATCTGACACAATGGGGACGTACTTTAACCAAGCTGAGTGAAATGACGGGACATACTGAACTCAGACTGATGTGCCTCAGGTAGAAATAAAACAAAAACTTAAGAGCTAAGAATGAGATTCACCAAGACACAGCGGAAACAATAGATTTCGATCGAACAGCAGGGGTCTTGTCTGGCTTTGCCGTCTGTTACATCACACGGTCTTTTAATGTTTCAGTGTAGCGTTCTGGCTGTTCACAGATACTGCACAAAATAAGGCTCAAGAGACGCAAGAAGCTTGATGATAACAAGAGCTGATGACACTGACTCATTTGAAACTTTTTAATGGAGCCCTCTGCATAATTTTCATGAAGTGGAAAACAAACAAGACGTCCTCTCAAAGGTCCAATGTTAGTCACAATTTACTACCTATCATTGACAGTGGTATTTATAATTTAGAGAGCAATTTATAGGACAAAAATATGTAAATGCTGTGAGTGTAAGATGATTTTGAAAATGTATGAATATCATACATTACATCATTTTAAAGTAGCATTTATTTAGTAAAACAAGTGCCATTTTTTCAAAACAAGAGTCATTTATAACATGGAGCAGCATTAGCACAAGCACTTGACAAAGATTCACTACTGTTCAAAAGTTTGGGAGTCTTTACAATCCCCCCCCCCCCCCCCTCCCCCTCCCCCTCCCCCTCCCCCTCCCCCTATACAGCAAGGATAAATTAAATTGATCAGAATACATTTCTAATGTTACAAAAGATTTCCATTTCAAATAAATGCTGTTCTTTTGAACGTATTTAAAAAATGGATTACATTTTCTTAAAAAAAATATTATAAAGCACTACTGTTTTGAACATTGGTAATAATGAGAAATGTTTCTTGAGCACCAAATTAGAATGATTTCCAAGGGATCGTGTGACACTGAAGAATTTTTACTGTTTTTTCTTTACTGTATTTGATCAAATAAATACAGCCTTGGCAAGTATAAGAATCATTTTAAAAACATTTAAAGTATCTTACTGACCCCAAACTTGAGCAGTAGTGTATAATAATAAAATACATTTAAAAGATTAAAGAGACAATAATAATGTAAAAAAAAAAAATTGAAGGCCTGCTCTTTTAAAATCAAAACAAGGTTTGGTTTAGCCACTCTGGCTCGTAACGATGGTTTCATGTGTGCCCTCTCGCACAGATGAGTATGCACAAAAGTTGCACAAATACTCTGAAATATGTTTTTTAATCTTATCAGAAAATGTCACGCTGGTGCTAAAGTACAGTACGAGTCTAGCTGCCTTCATAAAAATCAAAACTCTACAAAACTGAACAGGATCTAAATATTGAAGAATGGTCTGTCGTTTATGAATGTGATTTGTAATCGGACTACCCATAAACCTTTGTGCAAAGAAAAATGCTGGGTTTAACGCTGGGTAAAAATGTTGGGTTTGCCTATATAGATCAAAACAAACCTGTTTTAACTGTCATATGAACATATTCAATAGAAGAAGCCTAGAAACCTGTCCAATTAAGAATACTCAAAAGCACACACACGTTGCACATCACTGACATTTCAGGAACTCTGTCTAAGTTTGCGGAATCTGGGGCAGGTGTGATAAGCAAATGCACATCATTCCATGAAGTCTTGCATCACCTCTGTCGATTATTGAAGCTACAAGCTGAAGGAAACTCATCTGAGAATCACTCCTGATTTAACAGACTTTACATATTTAAAGTCACAGTTCACCTGAAACATTCTCCCTTACGTCATTCCAAACTCATATAACAATGATGTTTTGAAAACTTGTTATGCCGTTTCTTTAATACAATTAAAGTGAATAGTGATCATGGGTTCCAAAAAGTACAAAAAAGGTGTACATGTGTCTTGTGTGCTATATACCAAATTGTACGAAGCCATAGGACAGCCAGAAATGTGTGTTATTCACTGAAAATCTTGCCTTGACAACCATGGTCACCATTCACTTCTATGAAAAAGAGTCATTTGGACATTCAGACATTCATGACTGCTTGTGTTCCACAGACAAAAGAGACATACAGGTCTGTAACAAAATGAGGAGGACTAAATAAAAGATCAATTTCTGGGCGAACTAGCCTTTTAAAAGCTTTAGGTACACACGGTAGAGGAAGTTCACAGATGGGTGTGTGTACAGAAAGCGAAATGAATGAACTGAAATATGATGCTTTGACCTCAAATAGGTCCATAGTTGCCCTAATATAGAAGTTTTTCAGTAGAGTAGGCCACATGCAAATTGTGTTCGAGATCAATCTACTTATTTGGTTTGTAAATAATTTTCTGATGACAAAACCTTGACAGCGGAGTATCGTCAGAGGTGGCCTGGGTGTTTTTCTGTTGTCAAGCAATAACAACAGTTAGCACTTAGTGTACATTTTTGCACATAGATACATTCACTATTTGTTTTCAAAGCTTTCAATTTGTACAAACATTGGGCAGAATGTGGAATTACATTTATAGAATAATATATACAGTAGCCTATAGGCCTATATAGTTGCATACCTAATCTAAACCTCTGAAAAAATATTGACTCTCACTACTTTATGGTTTCAGATGATAAATTGCTGTTAGTGATGCTAGAAAAACAAAAGCACATGGTATGTGGTACAATAAACTGAGGCCTAATTCTACATTTATGAATTTAACCCTTGGGCTGCATTATATATTTGACACCGTTGAGTGCGTTAAGGGACAAAAATGTCCACTCTAAACACTGCCATAAAACTATTATATATTATTATTTTTTTCCACTTTGACTGAGTTCAATATTTTAACCAGCATCAGTCCTCATCATACATACCACATATTTATTTAATTTCAGGATTTTAACCCTTTAAATTCCAGTTTTGATGACGGTACCCTCAATTTTTATAAGAGGAAAAAACACAAAAATGTAATTATTTTCCATATAGTAAATGCAAATTGAAAACCTTGGCTTTGGATTATCACAGTCTTGAATATGTAAAAGATTAGCAGCAAAAAAATTTTTGGTGCATTTTTATTTTTTGTGCTACGTCAGATTTCTCACTTAGACTATTGCAAAACAAAGGTAGACTTTGTTTTGGATCCCTCGCAGATAGATCTTTGTGTTGCTGCAAGATGAAAGTTGTTATGTCTAAGGACTGACTGCATGGCTGTGCTTGTGCCTACATTGTCCTATGTGAGAAATTATTAGTTACCTTTGAAACATAGACTGCTAAAAAACGAAGCCGTGTCAAAGGTTCATGTCTGTGCGTAAATTACGCATGAATCAAACCGAAAGAAAACAATGCCGTGAGAAGCGCTTTCTCTCTCTCGTGCGCGCGCGCGCTCACACACACACACTCACACACACACACACACACTCACACACACACACACACACACAGAGAGAGAGAGAGAGAGAGAGTAAAACATGACTTTCAGGATATTGTGATTTTTGTCACTCGCCTAAACACCATGCATTGCGGCCCTACACACACACACACAATTTTTGTCAACGCAGACACACATCGCTCTCAGACATCCACACATACTCGGAAACATAATTTTTAGATCTTTGAACCATTCAAATCCTTCATGCACAGTCAAGTGCCCCTATAGTGGAAACCAGGAAAATAACGTGCATTTCCCCCTATAGGGAATACACATGTAGTGACGTCATCTGGTAAAATACACTATATAATGCAAATATAATGCCTTTGCTTCAAAATGAAAGAATGTTTCAACATAAATCATGATTTATGTATTAATGACGGCCCCGGCTTTAAACGACGTTTTAATGGGTGTCAATGGGACATTTTTGTCCCTTATGGTACTGAATGGTGCTATTTGTTCTACACCGTGTGTGTTATACATATTTTAATTTTTTTTCTTCAAAATTTGTAAATTTATGCAAAAAGTCACAACTTTGCCAAATTACATACCATTGGCATTAAAACAGCCAAAATGGTCAAAGAAATAAAAATGAAAAGGACAAAAATGTCCCTAATGCAGCCTAAGGGTTAATGAATGATCAAATGCCTCATTACCAAATGACAACATAAACAACCGCACTATAGGATCAGTAGAGGTTCAGTCCAGCTAAACAAGTGAGTCTATTTGGTCCTACCTCTATTTTTGGGTGGGGAGAAACACTGTCCCCTTTCATACTCGATTAATTAATTTACACTAATTAATGTCACTTTGTGCCCCAGCGCTAAGCATGTCCCATTTTTAAAAAGCACTCAGACACAAAAGAACCCTCCCCACCCCCCATCAAAACATGCCCCAAGTGTCCATGTGTACAATCCGTGTGGAAGGAGAGAATGAATGCATGATTGGCAATTTAAGGATGAGGTTAACCAAGTTCTGACAGCTTGTAGAGGATACATCATCCCACAATAATCTATTATAGCTACCTGAGTCTGACCCTACAGTATATTATGACATCATAAAAATACAGTTTTTCCTTTGCATCTTCCTCTGACAAGAATGCTCTTCCTTTACAGATCTCCTACGCTATTCGCGTAGTAAACACAACGCTTCTGGGTTGTTGAAAAGTTGTTATTTTTGTTTTGTTTTTCTCACAAAAAGTATTCTCGTCGCTTCATAACATTAAGGTTGAACCACTGTAGTCACATGGACTATTTTAACAATGTCTTTACTACCTTTCTGGGCCTTGAAAGTTGCAATGACGTTGCTGTCTATGGAGGGGTCAGAAAGCTCTCGGATTTCATCAAAAATATCTTCATTTGTGTTCTGAGGATGAACGAAGGTCCGACATGAGGGTGAGTGATTAATGACAGAAACATTTTTGGGTGAACTAACCCTTTAATACAAGACTCTATACTAGGAATCATTTGGATGCGCCTCTTGCATGCTTCTTAATGACGTTGTTGGTGATATTACTTATGAGGTTACATTTTTGTTAGGATGCCCTTAATTAGTTAGCTATTGCGCATGGGTGATGCTGATCAGACCAAATTTTAATTAAATGTAAAATTATTATACGAATAAGCACCTATGAAGGGCTCAGTTATGCTCGGCTGTTTTCACAGGAATTAATCAACAGTTGACCGAGCATCTTGCTTATCAACTATTCCCTATGAGTCCAGAAAAACTGGTTGAAACTGGTGGAGAAAGCTAGTTATTTTAGTTTATAAAGTTTTAAATATGGATATTTTTCTTACACAAACGCATCGCTTCGTTCAAAAGGGCTTTATTAACCCCCCGGATCTGTGTGGAGCACTTTTATGATGGATGGATGTACTTTTTTGGGCTTCAAAATATCAACACCCATTTACTGCCATTATAAAGCTTGGAAGAGCCCGGACATTTTTTACTATAACTCCTATTTATCTGAAAGAAGAACGTTCACCTAGGATGGCTTGAGGAGGGTGAGTAAATCATGGGGTAATTTTCATTTTTGGGTGAACTATGCCTTTAAATGTTATTAAATGTTATTTTTATTCTTATTTAGTAGTAGTAGCATGTTTGAACTAATTATAAAAATAAAGGTAGAAATATATTACTTTTGTAAATTACAAATTTTACTCTAAAATAAAAACAAATATTTGAGAATTATAATAATGAAATGAAAGCATGCATGACGAAGCTTAGACAGAAAAATCTATCAGTTAAAACAGGTATGATCTTTGAACCATGAAAGCTGATACTGCATGAAGAAGCAGTGACGGAATCTCAAACAAAGGCCAAGAAGGGAAACGATTAACCAGACTAGAAATTCCCAGCATTTAGCATGCATGCCATTCCACACCTGAGCAATGTCCTCCAGTCATCGCGTGAGACTGACTGCTCTGCTAATTGTTCCAATGCATTTCCAGCAACCGTAATGAGATGGAACTTCTCAGTGGACAGTCGGGACACAGAGTCGATACAATCAGCTACAAGTTTGTCAGGGTTATTTACAAGACGGGAGCCTGGCTACCAAGATACAGGAATGACTGTCACAGTTTAGGGCCTCAGCAGAAGTAGCCAAATTGCATCATGTATGAGTGTGTGTGTTCTATATTGACACAAATAATAGAACAGAAATAAGCAATCGAACATTTCAGCTGTCTGAAGAAGTGTGACACTTTTGTTTCATTATCTGAGTCAGCTCCTAGTGTCCTGATCTGTTGGGCTTGAAGAACACAGTAATGAAGGCCACTGGAAAAGCTGTTGTGGTGGGAGGGAGCTGGTGAGAAACAAGGGTGAGACCTGCGAAACTGGTTTTTCATGGCTTCTCTGAGCTGCATAGACAAAAAGACCTGCATCCACGTCAGCTCTTTAACTGAGCTATGAGTGTTTGCGGCAGCTCTATGCACCATAAAAATGGGTCTAACAATAACATAATTCACATACTACTTCATAATGTGGTGCTTTTCAGAGTAAAACAGGATTTTTACTTTATTATGTTACACTACCGTTCAAATACTTGGGGTCAGCAAGATTTATTTGTAAAGAAATTCATGTTTATTCAGCAAGGATGCATGCAAATTGATCAAAAGAGTAACAGTAAAGACATTTGTGTTATAAAAGATTTCTATTTAAAAAAAAAACAAAAAAAACGAATACATTTTCTATTTCAAAAAAAGAAAAACGAATGTATCACAATTAAAAAATATATATATATATATTAAGCAGCACAATGGTTCTAAACATTGATAATAATAAGAAATGTTTATTGAGTAGCAGATCAGCATATTAGAATGATTTCTGAAGGATCATATGACACTGAAGACTGGAGTAATGATGCTGACAATTCAATAAATAAAATACATTTGAAAATATAAGTTATTTTAAATTGTTTTTACTGTATTTTTGATCAAATAAATGCAGCCTCGGTGAGCATAAGAGACTTCTTTAAAAACATTCATTCTTACAGACCCCAAACTTTTGTAATTTTAAAAGGAAATTCAATGCAAAATGATCACAAATTATTAAATTTTAATAACAACTATTATAAATTAATAAACTATTCCTACACCCATAGGGCAAAGCTCAATGTCAGGAAGTCTCATGTTTCACTTGATTCAGCACACTTTCCCCATTAGGCTACAGGGTAAACGGTTAGAACAAAGCTCTGCGTCTCTGCTAGCCACACCCTGATCACTGTCAGCACACTCACAAAAAGTCCTAGAGGGAGAGATCAGGTGTTTCCTGGAGGACGCCTCACACTTTTTTCCCTTGCCACCTGTGATCTTTGTCCTGACCACTGTCCAGGAATGACTGGCCTGAATCCCTGTGAAATCTGACACCACTACCTGAGTGTGAGGCTTGCTGCAGTGGTTAACAGGTGAGCGCGAGACTTCCTGCTAAATCTATGAAAAGTGACCGGAGCAGAGCAGGTGCACTGAAAAACGTTCCCTATTTTCCCAATTCTGTATAAAATTCCCATTTCATTATAAAAAACACATGCTTAATATTATAAATGTGCATTTAAATAATATTCTTGTTCATTTAGTGGATTTTTTTACTTAGATTTTTATTTGACTATTTTAATGAAAAATGTATTGGTCTTATTGGTTTAAATGGCTTATTTAAAAATCATTTTTCCTATAAAATTATTGCAAACTGTCAAAAGCCCCAAAGAAAAACTAAATAAAATTTTATATTTTATTTTAGCAATATTTAAAGGGTTAGTAAAAATGAAAATTCTGTCATTAATTACTCACCTTCATGTCATTCCAAACACGTAAGTCTTTCATTTATCTTCGGAAAACAAATGAAGATCGAAAGACATGATCAATTTGTATTATGAACAGATTGAATTTAGGCTTTTATTCATCAATGCACACATCAGATATGGTAAAAGGAAGTTCAAGTATTCTTGCTTGATGTGCGAGAACCAATGAGGTCCATTGTTGTGTGTTACACAGCACATTTGGGCTTCCCCAAGAAACAATGAGATTTGTTCTCACGGTTCAAGCAAGTTCGGTTTAACTTCTGTTTATGTTCACCTGTCAATGTCTATACTCTTAAAAAATGCTGGGTTATTTCAACCCATGTTTGGGTCAAATATGGATCAGATATGGGTCAACCATTGGTTTAAAAAAATATATATTTACATTTTTAAACCCAGTGGTTGGGTTTGTCCATATTTGACCCAAACATGGGTTGAAACAACCCATCATTTTTTAGAGTACGTGAATAAAAGCCGAAAGTGAACGAAAGTCTAATGGGTTTGGAATGACATGACTGGGTTTGGAACGACATGACTGGGTTTGGAACGACATGACTGGGTTTGGAACAACATGACTGGGTTTGGAATGACATAACTGGGTTTGGAATGACATAACAGTGAACTAACCCTTTAAGCAATATCACCCAGCCTTGTTTGTAGCCTACTACACCCATAATCACTGGGTTAATCATATTACTTTGAGTTGTGCTGATGGAGCCATTAAAGGGATGTTAAACAAGAATTAGTTATAATCCACATCTAAACAAGAATTAGTTATAATCCACATCTTTAAAACCTGCCATAATTTAGATTGCAAGTTATACAGGGACTCATTTCTTACATAAAAAACAAAAAGAGCATGAACATTACAATAAAACATCTTAAGTGCTTCTCCCAGATTTCTCTCCCCAGTCATCCTGGAGACTCTCGTTTCTGCATCAGTTACCTTATCAGTGGCATTTGCCGAGCCATGAGTGCAGGGACTGTGATCGCACATCCAGCCCAATGGTACATTCCCCCTGGACCTGCACATGACTTGTTTATCTGCCCAGAGGCACTGAGAGACCTCAACAGTGACGTACTATAGCACATGGTTTAATCAAGGAGATGCAGAGATGACCATGTATTACACCCAAACAAAAAATAGAAAGGGAGTGTTTTTGTTGAAACAGCACGGCAGAAGAAAAGACTCAGAGAATCTATTTGGAATGGACAAAAAGAGATATTAGCCCCATCAAATCTAGGTTGTGCTGGGGTCAATTCAACAAAACCTCCCATTCAGGAGGAGGGTCGAAACTTCGGCTGGGGTGCATTGTGCCCCAAACTAATCCTCTTTCTGAGAACAACAATCAAACAAAGACACAGAGCTCCAACAAAAGGCTACATAGTAGTAACTTACTTACTTAAAGCAGGGAGCATCAAACAATAACGTAATTTAATATTATTTATAATATTATTTTTCATTCAAAAAGTGAGATTTTGTAAGGTATTTTTACCGGGAAACATCAGGGATCGTCCTTTTTTAATAGCCAGTACAGGATGAGTCATCAATATATTTGGTGCATTTTCCCAGTAAAGACATTTTAAAGCCGCCATGATATCAAAACTCACTTGGATATACGTCACAATAGGGAGGAAAATACCATTTCCGTTTCATGCAGACTTTAAATGTGTATATCTGCAAAAAGTTAATTTTGTAGACACTAGCATTTAGACATTTGCCTAAAACTTCTTATTTAATTAGATATTTAACACCATAAGATATTATGTTCTTAGATGTATGATAATATTGTATACACTGGCTCTTTAAAACTAGCAAGTTGGTCTAAGAAGAAAAAACAGATGGTAGATTGTCTCCCTGGTCTTACATACAGATTATCAAAGAGTAGATTATGAAGTTTAATAAGGTGATGGGGGGGGGGGGGGGGGGGGAGACTTTAAAATGAGGTCTGTCAAAAAACAAAACTGCTTAAAATGTCTGTCTATTCAATCCTACTTGTTAGCGTAACCAGTGATACACGTGGAAAGGGTGGTTATGATGACATCACTGGTTTGGTCTTTTGCGTGAGATAGTTAAGATAACAGCTCAAAACCTGAAAACTGTGGAATATTCTTAGGTTAAATGTCTGATAAGAACACAAAGGCAAAAATAAGGGAGTGAACTGGTGTAATAATATGTATCAACCCTTATGGTGACACTATAAGAACTGGGATGAACTGAACAGTTCACCAAAGGCTGAGGACAGGAGGAAAAGAAACAATATGAAATTTGCATACAGGCCCAAACAACTTGGAAAGACTGAGTCACCTGCAGCATTAATATGTGACGATAAACATGAGGCTACACCAAGGTCTTTCCTAATTTGTAATATCATATTTACAACTAGCATTCCTTCTAGATAAAGTAGATAAAATAATAAAAATAAACAACTATCAATTGATTACATTTGTGAAATGACAAGACATGAATTTCTGCTGAATTCCCATGACTTTTCCAGTCATTTGTGATGAGAGTTGGATAAAGAATTATTAATAATAATAAAAAAATTCCAATTTCTATCTGATGAAATATTTTAGAGCTAGGCACAGCTTAGAAAAAATGATTTAGCCAACTACTAAAATCATACATTTCCATGACAACTTATATTTCCAGGTTTTCCATAACTAGTACGGTAATCCTGAAAATAAATCTACAATTGTCATATTAACAATTCAAACAAGCACAATAAACTACAGATTTAAATTTCCAAATGAGGAACTCAATGGGACACCAAACAAATGTCACATAGGCCTACTAATGATACTATTCCCAAACAGCACATTACGCAATCCACAAATGCATGAATTTCATTATAACTGGACAAGGATCCTGTCTTCGAGACAAGAGCAATATCCAATCAACAGAAGTTACTGAATATCTCCAGTATTGATTATGCTGGTTTTGACAGATACACGTAATGTCTAATATATGAGCCACTAAAGAATAAGAGGAAGAACTCGTCATGAACACATGGTAGTGTCTCGATACCCAGTGAGCTGCCTTCGCAGACAGCACTGTTTGACGCCAAAGCCGCATTAGAACCTATGATTAGAACGCGCACAAACGTGCTGTCTAGATAGGCAGCTCATGTGTATCGAGACACCGCGAAAGCCGAAACTACTTACAGACCGAAACCAACCAACAGGAACACACCTGTCCGCGATACTTCCCTGTGTTTTATAGGAAGTTAAAGGCAGTTATGCAGAACTACAGGGCGTCAAATAGTTGAAGATTACCTTTTGTGAGGTTTTATGATGTTTTTAGATGAATTAAAAGATTTCAAGCTAACGTTAGTCAGTTTACATTAATAAACGAAGATTTAAGTCCCTATCCAAAGACTGTTCACTATCTCGCACAGTAAATTACATTATATTACTGTCCATCTGTGACATATTACATACTACTTATCTATTTAATGGTGTAATAAAATGTAAACTATTACAACAACTCACCTTAGAGTAGAGTTCGGTCACAGACATGATCCCAAATAACGTTACAGCAGCTCCCACATAAACTAGTCACATCAGCACACGTAAGGTTAAATATTTCCGCTTGAATATGATGATATTCCCATCAAGCTTTATAATCCAGCTTTCTTGTATCCTGTCACCACTCCATGTTGTGCTGGTTTGTACTTTTGAACTCCCCCTGACGGCTAATGTTAGCGCGTTAGCCGCGCCTGATCACGGCAGGTGTCTGTCCCCATAATTGAAGTTCAGTTAGAAAAGCGTCCTTCATCCTCCGCATAAACAAATTACAAGTTAAAATAAGCAATGACTGCGAGTTATCACAGACTTCTAATAATGGCTTAAAGGTATCGGTTAAATAAGAAATAAATATGTAATTGTCAAAAATGCAGGAGTGAAGTTGCTGCCCTGCCTTCTTTCCGTCTCCATGGACTCTCGATCATGACTGACATGACCGCACCGCAGCGGCAGAGGATCATGGATCAATGGCACAATTCAGTGTGTCTACAGCGACACCCTCTGGCCAATTACAGCGCTGCATTAAAATTACGTTGACGGAAATAAAAATGCTAGATTGTAAACATCAGGATTGTAACGTTACGTGTATAGACTCAAGTCTGTCAGCAGAGTTAGAAAATATTACGAGAACAGTTTGTTAAGATAAAAGCGTTTACCTTTGTATAAGTGGCTTTTTTTAATTAATATTTTAAAACAAACCAAAGACATAAACAGGCATTTCCAATAATAAATCCTATATAAAAATATGCTTGTTTTTATCTGCTTTTCTGCATTGCACTCCTCTAACTTGTGTATCACAAGCTTACACTTAAAACTTGGCTTTATTTACAGGGAAGTTTGTTTAATAATTGTGTTGGTTGGTCTACTAATTGAGTACATGTAAATCGAAATGTAAAATAGCATCGCTGCTTATTTTATTTATTTATTCAAAAAATCTAGACAATTTCTAGAAAATGAGTATTCAAGCCATTTATTTATTTTTGTTTAATTTTTTTTAATTACTTGATCCAGACAAAAAAAAAAAAATCACATCATTGACCTGCTGTATACATCACTAAAATCCGTGTTTCTGATCTGAGACCAACTCCCTTAAATGATTGTTACTTGTTACTTATTGTTACATCTTTGACTCCAGCTAAACTTTGAAACACATGAAGCGCAAAAATAAACTACTAGTTAATATACAGTATCACATCAGAATACACATCATTGCTCCAACACTGTTCTGATTAAACTGATTGGGTCCATTTCACTGTGATCACACAATGTGAAGTTTAACTCTCTATATACTTACATGTACTTTTTCTTATGTTTCTTAGAAATATTTGAGAGCAGAACCTGCCTAGAATAATCGAATAGTGTGCGGTGTTTGCTCAGTGTCTGCATCATTAATCAAAGACACAAAGCTGAGCAACACAGCAGCTTCTCTACTCTTATCTGCAATGTGCAAAGTGGACACAACACAAGCCATGTGTAAAGTAGAGGGTGGAATAGAAATTCAGCCTAAATAGTGTTCACATCCTAAATAAGGACATAAAAATTCCACAAACAGCGGTGTGATTTTTGTTGTTTTTGAGAAAAAGTGTTTAGCTGGTTGCTATAGTTTTTAAATTAATGTATTTATAAAGCTGTAACCTGTAAATCTCAGTGAACCACATGCTGTATTATTCATGTGATAAGAAAATCTAGAATGAAAGAGTAGCTGTGTCTGACTTACCTTGACATAAAGCTCATGTTCACGCATCTTCTTCTCTTAAAAATTGAGCCAATATCCACAGACACAACGATCATCAGAGCTCTGAATTATTCAGATATAGTATATTCCTCATGTCATGCTTTAAAGGATTGTATAGTCTGAGAATTTTGTAAAGTTCAAAACTGGCTTGGGTAAAAGTTAAACCTGTCTGAACAGCTGAGTGAGAAAGAAAAAAGGAGACAGAAATGAAATCATACCAATTGTTCCCACACCCATAGCACTCCTAGGTAAGGTATTGGGCGTTGACTAACTTCTTTACCATACACAAGCTGTCGTGGAATCTGCAGTGTCAAAAGTTAACCGCCCACTCCCTCACCTACTAATCATTTAGCCCAGCAGCTTATTGGTCTAAAACCTTGTTGCCAAATCATTATGGAAATCATCTAGAGTGTTAACTGTGTCATTTTTGACCTTTTGACCTCTCCTGGTATTGTGTACTGTACATGCCTCATAGCAACTGTGGACAGTGTCTTATTTTTTTAATTAGATGGTTGGTGTTAAAGGCGGTGTAAAAGGAAATCTTCTATGTGAAATCTATGTGAAGACACTTTTCACATTCTATTAATTGAAATGATTTGCTTTCTTGAAATAATCTTTTAAACATGCAAATATCTACCTCAAAACAAGCTAATCCAGTCAGACTTGTATTTACTGTATGTCTGAATACAAACTTTGACACGGGATAATGAATCTGATCACAGATCACACAAATGTGTAAAACATACAGTTATTCAGAAATGAGCATGTACTGTAAGTTAGGAACTTCACTGAAAGTTCCTTTTATTTAATCTGTTTTCTTTTTATGCTGTTTTTACAATATCGTATACTAATGTTAAGAATGTTACTAAAGTTGTGAGTAGAATTGGTTTGGATTTATGCCAACTGTCCACCAGAGCTGGAGCTGCGCTCTCATCTCCTGAAGGGATGAACTGCTGTGGTGCTGGATATGGGCCTTGAAAGGATGTCCTGAATCTTCTTATTGTACTGCTCCTGGTACATTAGGCCCTCCTGGAACTCGTGCTCTTTCTCAGCTTGTTCTGCTTCACAAATGCGCTGGCGGTGCAGCATCTGAGCCAGTAAATCAGCCTGATACTCCTGAGAGGCCTCCCTTAAACTGGACATATGTGAAACAAAATATTATTCATTTTTGTATGTTTTGGTATGGGTATGATTAAGTTGAACAACTTTGAGAGACAGGAACCTACCGAGTCTTTTCTTCGTCATCCAGCAATTTGTTCTCTTGAATGATTCGGTCAAGGTCCTCTCTCTCTTTGAAAGTCTCAGCCTGTTTCTGCAGGTTCTCATTCACTAAAGAGAATTAAAAAAAACGATTAAAAAAACATTTAATTAACATTTAATAAAACTTTATTATTACATTTATGTATAATAATAAATTACATATTGATTTTTTTAACGATTTAAATTTTTAAAGTCTTAGGTTCACATTTGCAGCTGTATCATACAAATAAATAGTTAAAAAATCATACATTGTGATTTCTGGATTTTTTAGATTATGTCTCTCACAGTGGACATGCACCTACGATGACAATTTCAGACCCCTCCATGATTTCTAAGTGGGAGAACTTGCAACATAGCAGGGTGTTCAAATACTTATTTTCCTCACTGTAGTTATAGATAGATAGATGATTTTAGTGATTTATTTTTCATTTATTTAGACGAAAGTTTATTGAATATATATATATATATATATATATATATATATATATATATATATATATATATATATATACATAATGCTTGATCTTAAAGCATTTTCCTTACAGTTCTCCTGGATCTGCAACCGGCGAGTGTCCATGACATCCTTCATGAGTCTGTCTCTCGCTGCCTTTTCCAGACGCCACTGTGCCTCCCTGCTGGCCCAGGCCTGCTGGAGCTCTGATTCAAACAGTTGCTCCGTCTCAGCTTCTTGTCGTTTCTGCTCTTTCAGCTGCTCTGCTAGATACTCCCGGTACCTGTGCTGCTCCTCTTTACGCTCCAGCTATTAATGAAGAACATTTCATAGATTTAGATTTTTGGATGAACTACTCCTTCAAGTGAAGATCAAAACCTCTGTTAACAACACTGTACTCTGCTGAAGTCTAACCTTTTTGAGGAACTCCTCATGCTTTTCATCCCTCTCTTCACTCAGAAGCTTCTTCAGGATGCTCATATCCAGAGCCAGCTCATCCTGACGATCTCGTGCCAGGCGCTTCATCTTCAGTCGAAGAGAAAAGTCCAGCTGCTTACGTCGTTTTTCTTGGTCTTGAAGCTTCTGTCTGTGTTCTCGCTCTGCCTCCAGACGGAGCATCTCCCTCTGGTCTTTCTGAGGAACACAGCGTTCAGAAGAATCAATGGCGCAGCTTTTTTTGTACAAATGTTATGCTGGATTTTAAAATTCAATAAACTTTTGTCTAAATAAATGAATTTAGTGTTTAAAATTTTAGTATTTTGAAAAACTAAAAACTAAAATCACCTGCAAGTCAATTTAGAAATCCCAAAATTATAATGTACAGTATGAAAAATGGATATTCATTTTGAGATTTGCTAAAGATTAGATTACATTTAACAGTAATTTAGTTTTTAAAGATTCATTTAAAAAATAAATAATAATGTAAAATTAATGAATACCTATTTAATATACTGTATTATTTATATTGTATATTATTTATTATTTAATAACCAACAAACTAAAAAATGATAGAAGAAACATTAATTTTAAGAAACTTTAAGTGAGCGTTAAAGGGATAGTTCACCCAACAACTGCTTGGTTACGCACATTCTTCAAAATATTTTCTTTTATGTTCAACAGAAGAAAGAAATTAATACAACTTTGGAACAACCTGAGGGTGAGAAAATTATGACAGAATTTTTATTTTTGTGAACTATCCCTTAAAATTCATCTAAATGAAAAAACAGAGTAAATGAGCATAACACAATTAAATATTTAATATCGACCGATACGGATCAATTAAAAAACTCTAATATTGGCCCATAACTAATAACCTACAGAAATATTGTGCATTCCTTATAATAATTCGAACTTGATTTGATTGATTAATTGAATTGAATGATCAGTACCAGTAACTGGGCCTCCTCTTGCTTCAGCTGCTTGGCCCGGATTCTCTGCTCCTCAACCATTTCCATCTGTGTTTGCAGGAATGCCTTCTGCTGGAGGTTGTTCTCTTTCTGACGTTGAGCCTCCTGGTTATGACGCTCCTCTTTAGCCAGCCTGTCGCTCTCCCACATCTGAGTGAACAGTCTGTCTTCTTCTTGTTGCATCCGTCGCACTTCCTCCTTAGTACGGATCTGAGATTCACGCTCAGTGCAGACCTCATCCTGTCTACGCTTCATCTGCATGGTGCGCAGCTCCTGGCACTGCTCTCTAAAACACAGGAAGAGGGAAAATCGTATCTAATCCAAAGTTCAAGATGGTCCAACTACTAATGATATGTCCTTCTACCTGAAGAGTTGATCGAATTTATCAGCAACAAGCCTCTGTCTCTCGCTCTCCCTTCTCTCTCGTAGAGTCGTGGCTCTTTCATGCATCTTAGCCTGCCTCTCCAACACTGTCTCTTTTTTTGCCTCCATCTCCCTGAAGAGTTCCTGCTCTTCTGACTCCAGCAGCTCACGAAGCCTGTCGAAAAGAGCCAGACAAATGTCATTACATTACAGTGAAAGACTATTTCTTAATCATTTATGAGGTTATTCCATTCAAACCTTTCCCTCTTTTCATCAATGCCCATATGGTACTGCTCTCTTGCTTCCTGTAGATGTCTACTAATAGTGGCCGACACCATCCGGCACTGGGTGTTTCTTTCCCATTGCATTCTCACATCACAGGAGCTATGATCCTTGGTAAACTCCAGAACCTCATTCTGTGTCGCCTCCTGTTTCCTTCTCCTCAGAAAAAGGTTGTCTATGTCTTTGGATAAAGGTTGTCTTGCTCTCTGAAATGTACATATTTGAGTTGAATATTAACACTAACCAAAATTTTAAAAATATGTAACAAATATGTTCAACAAATTTGTCTTCCCACAGAGAAAGATACATACATATATATAATAAAAATAAAAAAACATACATATAACTTAATCTGTATATTAACACATTAGAAAATGTTTAGCTTCCATCTTTCATTTGCTGCTAATGTTTTTTCATCATCTGTGATCAGGCCCCAATAATGTTTGAAAATTTGGTCTCATAATCATCATCATCAGTGTGTGTGTGTGTGTGTGTGTGTGTGTGTGTGTGTGTGTGTGTGTGTGTGTTGATTCTGTCAAGCAAACATAACTAAAAACTCACCACTGCCACGGAATGTGCAGGTCCAGTTATTTCCCGCGTCCTTCTTCGGTGGGCTGTCAACATGGTAATTTTTTTAACTCCACTTTCTCAGACTCTAGCTAGCTTGAGAAATGACCCTCCAACTGTCGATAGTTGCGTTTACGGAACTGAACTGATGTTGCCATAACAACGGCAAACCACATCAGCCGCCTTTCAAAATCAACTTATGTGATGATGATACGATGATGATTGTCAACTTGCAATTATCCTAAAATACAGTTAAATGCTAAAGTTAAATGCCCCATTACAAAAACTCAAAAAATCTTGCGACTGTTTAATAATTTTTCTTAATCACCGTGACAGGCGAGCTTTTATTTTGTGTAGTTTTCAAGCGTTAAAACGATACCCACCTTCCCCCCTCTAATCTTATGACGTTTTATTGAAAAGAAAAACGTTTTATTAAAAAAGAAAAGAAAAGCAACCAGACAAACCAAAAATGTCACATCTGATCCTCCTAACCAATATTCTTTAGTATAAATATTCTTTACAATTCTATATAAAAGTATAGGATCAGAAACAAATAAAATAACATTACTCACATTCATCTTGTTTGTATATCTGCTGCTAGTATATTAGGTTTTTGTATATCTGATGGTGATAGTTACATAACAGAACAGAATCACTTTTGCAATTTAATTCCAATGAAACAAACACGAAAAGATACCATCAAATACTCCAGGTAATATGAAAAGTTCCCCACTAATTTTTAAAGTTGCCACTTGCTATTGAATTTAGACGCTCTAAGCTTTTAATTTGAAATTTCTCCTCTCCGCGCGCTTCCGGTGATGTCAAGTCTCCAGAACGCGCCAAAGTTTAGACGGACGCGCAGTGTAGACATTCATAACTTGTCTGTGTAAATATACCAACAGAACAGATAAACAACTTGCTTCACATTGGACAGCTTTAACACTGATGTAGGTGACTCGCAAGGTATGTTTATTTGACAAAGTAACATAAAATTGACATCGGACAGCATCTGATTGTCGGAGTTGACATTTTACTTTTGTTTACAGTTGCTAACCTAGTCATATTTAGCATGTATGTCATCATGTTTATTTCCTCAAAACTAATATATTCTGTGTCCTTTCAGCTTTTTTTGCTCTTTTTCCCCCCAAGAGCTGCTTATTACTTACTGTGTAGAGTAAAACTTAACTGGTTTGCTTTCACTAGTTCTCAAGGATGTCCTGACTTGTGTCCACAGATCAGATCATGTCTGTGCCTTTTGTTAAAGACTGGGATGTGGTACAAACCCTCGGAGAGGGGGCGTATGGAGAGTAAGTGACCACTATAGTGTACTTTTTTATTAGTGCCATCCTGATCAGTTGAAGTTTTAAAATATATTAATCTACTTCAAATTATTGTAGGGTGCGACTGCTGGTCAACAAGAAGACAGAAGAGGCTGTGGCTGTGAAAGTTGTTGACATGGCAAAAGCCAAGGATTGTATAGAAAATGTGAAGAAGGAGGTTTGCATATGCAAGATGCTCTCACACCCCAACATTGTACGTTTCTTTGGGCATAGGAGTGAGGGGACGACACAGTACATCTTCTTGGAGTACTGTAGCGGAGGAGAGCTCTTTGACCGAATTGGTGAGATTTGGACATTCGTTGGTTTTTTTTGTTGTTGGATCAGTTTCTTTGTTCTGTAATGTAGATCTGGTGGGGTCTGACTGTTTGTGATGAACGAGAAGATTCTACTCAAAATGTCATTTGACTCCCATTCTGACAGAACCGGATGTTGGGATGCCAGAAAAGGAGGCGCACAGGTTTTTTCAGCAGTTAATAGCTGGTGTGGTAAGTTTTTGATGATTTTAAAACTTTTTCTTTGATATCTGCATTTGTAGTGAAACTATATAATCTCTCTCACTTACAGGAATATCTTCACAGCATTGGGATTACACACCGTGACATAAAGCCTGAGAATATTCTTCTTGATGATAAAGGTACATCTAAATGGTTTTGTGTTTCCTCATTATAAAACAGATTCTAGCAATACAATGTTTCAGTCACTCTAATTTACACAACAGTGGTAGCTATGACAAAAACTTTTATTAAAAATTGTTAATTGTTTACAGTTATACAATGTATATATTTTATATATATATGGTTTTCTATTTAAATATACTATAAAATATTATTTATTTATGTGATGCAAAACTTAATTTTCAGCATCATTACTTCAGTCTTCAGTGTCACATGATCCTTCAGAAATCATTCTAATATGCTGATTTGATACTCAGTTATTATTAATGTTGGAAACAGGTGTGCTGCGTAATTAGGGCCCAAGCCCTGAAAGGGCGAAGGCCCTATTGTTTTCGGTAGGATTATTATTATTATTATTATTATTATTATTTTGTCAACCTTTCGGGCACTTTTGGGGCCCTTAACATGCTCGAAAACTCTTGAAATTTTGCACACACGTCAGAACCCGCGGCCATCAGGGCCGGACTGAAGCTGGTACCCGGGCGTGGCAGGGGGGCTCGACAGCGCCCCCTGGAACGGGATCCAAACACGTGTCCATAAATCAAACACGCTTGCATGTAATAATATGAAACTCGGTACACATATAGATCTCATTGGGCCGAACAACTTTCGTGCTCTAAGTTTTACGCCAGCCAAACAGGAAGTTGGCTATTTAGCGTTGTTTGGAAACGCATGCTGTGGAATTTAATGTACTCCTCCTAGGGAATTCATCGATTCGCCTCCAAACTCGGTGTGCATGAAGTCAAGACATTGAGGATGCTAAATTGCGGACGGATTTTTGATATCTCGAACGGTTTGGCCGTGGCGAGGAAACAAATTTATGGCGAAAAAATGAAACAGGAAGTGTGTTATAACTTCTGCATACATTAACTGATCTTGATGAAACTTCAGCAGTGTGTTCGTTGTAAGAGGCCGATCACATGGATGTGACTATTGTGAGTCAAAGTTATAGCGCCACCAACAGGCAGCAGGAAGTACATCACTTTCAAAATGCTTTGAAATCAGTGTCTTATTTTTACCCGATTTGCTTCAAACTTTATGCGTACAATGTAGACACACGGCAGATGTAAACCTGTGAAAGGATTATTGATATCTTAGATACTGTTGCCGTGGCAACGCATCAAACTTTAATATTATTTTTTGATGCTTTTGAGACTCTTAACATACTTGAAATTGCATGAAACTCAACAGACACATCACATTTATTAGCCCGTAGACATGTGCAAAGTTTCAGAAACGGGCGTGGTGGAATGGCTCAGTAGCGCCACCTTTAGTCAAAAATGGGGGCTTAGTTTTTCCTAGAATCACAAAACTTGGTATGTGTATTGTTCTCATCAAGACGGACAACTTTCTAATTTACATGAACCATCTCCGACCAACAGGAAGAGAGATATTTTGGTTTGAATGTGGATTTTCTGAAGAATTTTCTCTCCCTCTCTCTGTGTCTGTGTGTGTGTGAGGGGAGGGGGGGATTTGACTATTGCTTTTATATTGTTAATCAAGGTTTCAGGGGCTTTTGGGGTCCTTAACGTGCTCAAAAACTCTTGAAACTTTGCACACAGGTCAGAACCCACGGCCATCAGGGCCGGGCTGAAGCTGGTACCCGGGCGTGGCTGGGGGGCTCAACAGCGCCCCCTTGAACGGGGTTCTAAAACTTGATCCATATATCAAACACGCTCGCATGAATTAATATGAAACTCGGTACACATATAGATCTCATCGGGCCGAACAACTTTACCCCGGTCAAGTTTTACGCCAGCCCAACAGGAAGTCGGCTATTATGGGTTGTTTGGAAAACGCTTGCTGTGGAATGTGAAATACTCCTCCTAGAAAATTCACCGTGTCCCCTTCAAACTCGGTGTGCATGTAGTCAAGACTTTGAGGATGCTAAATTGCGGACGGATTTTTGATATCTCGAACGGTTTGGCTGTGGCGAGGAATCGAATTTATGGCGAGAAAAGAGAAACACGGAAGTGGAATAACTTCTGCATACATTAACTGATCTTGATGAAACTTCAGCAGTGTGTTCGTGGTAAGAGGCCGATCAGATGGATGTAGCTATTGTGAGTCAAAGTTATAGCGCCACCAACTGGCAGCAGGAAGTGTGTCACTTTCAACATGCTTTTGACAAAAGTGGGGGGGTTAGTTTTAACTACAGTAAAGAAAAAACAGTTTGTATATTGTTCTCATCAAGCCGGACAACTTTCTAATTTACATTCAATAGCTCTGGCCATCAGGAAGTCAGATATTTTGGTCTGAATGTGAATTTTTTTGCAAAATCAGCCTCTGAATTTTTAGCCACTCCTCTTAAACTATTTATTTTATTCGTACCAAACTTTTTCAACATGATGAAACTACATTAAATATGCTAAATTGTGAATGGATAATAAATATCTCAAATGGTTTTGCTATGGCGAGGGATTAAAGTAATGTCCAAAAAGGAAACACTAAAAATCTTCTAAATATGTAATTATATACCATTTATTTCTATATAAAAGAATACAAATATCACAACTAAACCCATTTTATTCTGTTTTTGCAATTCAAGAAGAATGAAAAAGTTAAAACAGGCTATTTAGTGCTATTTGGTTCAACAAAAAAGCAAACATAGGGCTATACTGCCCTCTTGTGTCCAAAAGGACATCAAAATAGTATATAAAACTTTTTACCAGGTAGGCCAATATTGTATTTAAATATACATTTATTAGGTATGTGTCTGAGGATATTTTCCCACCGGTTAATCGACGTGTGACACGAGTGGGTGCTTTTAAATCGCTAATATAATAGTGAAAGAAAAATAATGATAATGTTGCACACACAAATCACACACATGTGGGAAAGAATGATGCTTTTAAACAACACTAAACCGCCATTAGGTGTCGCCAGGCATCCATCTTAATAAGCGAGTCATTGATTCATTCGTTCAAACGATTCGTTCGAATGAGTCGATCATGATTAAGACAGATGTTTATGGATTGATCATTCAATCTTTGAGTCAACCGATTCGTTAAAAATGCTGAATCGTTCAGTTATGAGAAAACACGTGATGGTTCTGCCGTGATCTTTGTTTAACTATTTTCGCTGCTGAAACAGAACAAAAACAGTCAACATTGAATCTAAAATGTAAGTGACTTAATTGTAACTGTTTATTAACCTGTTGTATGAAATCTAGGGGTGGGAGAAAAAATGTATTCTTAGATGCATCGCGATGCGGACGTGGACGATTCTGAATCGATTCACAAATGTCAAAAAATCGATTCTCTAAAAAAATATTTTTCTAATAACGTAATATTGACGGAAGGCAAAAGGCGGAACTCTAACGGTACGTTCACACGGGGCGTCAGCGTCAACGCTTGACGGAAGGCGTGGCTGAAGTTTGGCACTGACGCCATGGTCATAGCAGCGTCAGCCAATGAAATTAGACAGGAACTCAACAACAAGCTTCATTGTCATTCAATGGTCATAAAGGACCGGGTGATTGCCCACCGCAATAATTAGTTTCTCCTCCATTTTAAAATTTATCCTCAGTTTGCTGCTCTTGAACAGGATGAACGTGATTGGCTGCCGCCTGGCTACTGTATTTGCATAGAGCGATCTGATTGGCTGACGCTTCCGTCGGCGGCGCTTCACTGGCGTTGCTCGCGGCAGAAATTGAAAAATTCTCAACTTCTGCCGCGAGCAACGCCAGTGAAGCGCCGCCGACGGATCCACAATTCTTTTCGGCAACGCTTGACGTCACCCATTCAAAGTCAATGGGAAGCGCTGACGCTGACGCCCCGTGTGAATGTACCGTAAGCGGACGTGCGTGCAGTCTGTGGCGCGCACATAACAGAGAAGTTTCTTCTGCTCACCAAGGCTGCATTTATTTGATTAAAAATACATACAAAAACAGTAATATTGTAAAATATTATTCCAATTTAAAACGGCTGCTTTCTATTTTAATATATTTTAAACTGTTATTTATTCCTGTGATCAAAGCTGAGTTTTCAGCATCATTACTCCAGTCGTCACTGTCACATGATCCTTCAGAAATTATTCTATGATGATTGATACTCAAGAAACATTCATTATTATTTTAAATGTCGAAAACAGTTGTGTACAGTCTTTGATGAATAGAAAGTTCAAAAGAACAGCATTTATCTGAAATCTAAAGCTTTTGTAACGTTAAACACTACCGCTCAAAAGTTTTGGGTTAGTAATAATTACAATTTTATTTTTGGGGGAAATAAATAAAATAAATCAGTACTTTTATTTATGAAGGATGAGTTAAACTGATCAACAGTTACAGTAAAGACATTTATAATGTTAAAAATATATATATTTGAAATATATGCTGTTCTTTTGAACTTAACATTCATCAAAGCATTTTGAAAAAAAAAATCTGTACACAACTGTTTTCAACATTGAAAATAATAATGAATATTTATTGAGCATCAATCATCATATTAGTATGATTTCTGAAGGATCATGTGACACTGAAGACTGGAGTAATGATGCTGAAAACTCAACTTTGATCACAGAAATGAATTACTATGTAAAATATTTAAAAATTGAAAACAGCTGTTTTAAATTGGAATAATATTTCACAATATTACTGTTTTTGTTTGTATTTTTAATCAATAAATGCAGCCTTGGTGAGCAGAAGAGACTTCTCCTAAAAACATTAAAAATCTTACTGACCCCAAACTTTTGAACAATAATATATATATATATATATATATATACATATATATGTATGTGTGTGTATGTATGTATGTATGTATGTATGTATATATATATATATATATATATATATATATATATATATATATATAAATATAGCTGCGAGCAGCGATGGAGGGCCCAAGCCGGCGGTACCGCCACCCCGGTGCCTTTAGGTAACTAAAGGCACCGGGGTTGCGGTGCCACCGGCTTGGGCCCGTAATCGCTGCTCGCAGCTATATTATTTTTTTATAACCTGTGATACTTTTTTTCAGGATTCTTTGATGAATAAAAAGTTAAAAAAAGAACAATATTTATTTAAAATAAAAATCTTTTGTAACAATATACAGTTCCGTTCAAAAGTTTAGGAAAAAATTAATAATTTTATTCAGCAAGGATGTTTTAAAGTTTTTGTTATAAAGTGATAGCAAAATCTTTGTTAGAAAATTTTCCTATTTTGAATTTTTATTTATATTATATATATAAAATGTATATACATGTGTTTGTATACATGTGCACAATTTTAAAATATTCTACATTTTTTTAAAATGCATATTTTCGCTCAGATAATCTCAAGATCTCTGATTTCGGACTGGCTACCATGTTCCGCCACCGTGGCCGAGAGCGGTCGCTGTCCCGTCTCTGTGGCACTCTACCCTATGTTGCCCCCGAGCTGATGTCACAATCGGCGTTCCACGCTCAACCTGCGGACACTTGGGCTTGTGGCATTGTGCTCACTGCAATGTTAGCTGGAGGTAGGACAACAGTTTTCTGAGTGTCCTTCAGAGACAGCATCTTATTGTCTAGATTTTTGTATATACTGCATTTTTCCTTAGAGTTACCATGGGACCAGCCGAGCGAAAACTGTCAGGAATATTTAGATTGGCTGGAGAAGAAGACCTACCTCACACCGTGGAAGAAAATAGATGCTGTGGCCCTGAGTAAGTAGCTTAGCTTTATTTAATCCAGTATATATTTTTTGTATTTATTTAGACCAGAATATCATAGAATTGTGGGCTCTTTTGACTTGGGCCAGAAAGCAACTACTCAGAACACCCTAGCAACTGCATAAAAACATCTTAAAAAACACTCAGAATATATGTGATGCTTAAGCTTGTGTTTTATTTTCTTTGTCAGGTCTGCTATCCAAGATATTACTGCATAATCCAGAGGAAAGGTTTACCATTCCTGAAATGAAGAAACATCGTTGGTTTTGCAGAAGTTTCAAATCAGGTACTGCTTTCAAGCATTAGCTCAGTAACACTAAGTCTTTCAAGAATTTTTGTGATTCTGTTGGATCTGTGTTTTTGACCACAGCAGTAAAACGACAGTGTGACATGCCAGTAACCAAGATGCACCGGGCTGACTCAGAGCTCTCACAGCTGAGACGAAAAAACAGGTCAGTACCACAAATTAATGCAAATGGCTGCTGAATGACAGGTTAGTATGAAGAGAAACTGTTCACTAGTATATGCTATATTATGTTCTAAGGGTCACATCCATCTATGTGTTTCCTCAGTGATGACAGAGCACAGATCTCCAGCTCTCAGCCTGAACCGCAGGGATTGTGGGAGGAGAAGGAGGTTACAGTGCACACTGATGTCAGTGTCAGCTTTTCACAGCCTACCTGTCCTGACCACATGTTGCTGGGCAGCCAACTACTTGGCACTCCGGGTGCCAGCCAGGTAACCTATTCTATAAAATTAATGCAAATGACAGTATGCTGCTGACTTACTGTTTTGTTTTTCACTTCTTTGTTTTTGTGCATGTTTATATATGCTCTATGATTTATGTCTCAGTTATTTCTGTCAAAAATGTTTGTTCTTATTCCATAGTAGTGCTTCAATTTTATGTCACTCATATTGTTGAAATATATTGCCTGATTTGATTCATTTTGGGTCATTTTACATTTGTTTTTTTTACCCAGTTATGTTTTTAATAAAACTAATTAAATGAAATATTAAAAAATGTTTTATTCTATTTTTTTTTGCAGAACCCATGGCAGCGGTTGGTGAGAAGGATGACCAGGTTCTTTACTACGGAGAAGGCAGAGGCGTCTTGCATTGCGCTCCGTGATGCTTGCATTGCTATGGGTCACACATGGAAACAGAGCTGCACCAATCAGGTCACTAGATAAAACAATCAGTTGTTACATTAAAGTATTTTAAATACTTTGCACTGAATCTTGAACCTTATAATGCACTGATCTTCTTGTCCCTTTTTCTCTCTTTCTATTAATAGGCGACAGTGTCCACAATGGATCGCCGCAATAATAAGCTGATCTTCAAAATACACTTCCTTGAAATGGAGGAACGCATTTTAGTAGATTTCCGACTGTCAAAGGTAAGCAAATTAGTTTTATGCTATAATTTATGGCTTATTAATTACATTTACCTCACTATGATGATTCTAAATTAACTGGTTTGTCAAGAATCTTTGAATAAAGAATAATTATTTTTATAATTAGTATTTATTTTTATAAATTTGTTTTGAATAGTAAAACTGTCTTCTCAAAACTGTTCTTTTGTATTCTAGGGGGACGGTTTGGAATTCAAGAGAATATTCCTGAAACTGAAACTGAAGCTGTCTGACATTATTAGTAACCAAAAGGTTTTGCCTTTGAATTGATGCATGTCCACATTTTAACATGCAAAGCCTACATTCACACATGCGTTTATACACACACACACACACACACTAAGTTGTTCTATGATTGTGGAATGTGTTTGGATTTGTGTTTGTAGTTGTATGTGTCTGTTTTTCTGATCAGTGAGTGAAGGAGTGAGGAGAAACTGTCAAGTTTAGTTTATCTGTTCATTTGTGTTCCGTTACTGAAGTGAAGAAGAGGGTTTGAGTTCTGCTGCCTCTTGAAAAGATGAAAGCAACATTTAAAATAAATCTGTCATTATAATGCTGTTTGTCTTAGACAGCTTTGTTTAAATTAGAAAAGGGAAGAAAAATGTATCATGTTCAGCCTTCATTTTATTCAACACTGAGTTCAGAAATGAGTGTATTTTGCTTACAAAGACAATTCATTCAAAAATATCAAGTTGTCATTTACCTACATGATTGGTTTACCTCAACCCATGTGATTCAGAAGCAGTTAAAATCAGTTTAGTTCATTGTAAATAGACACATGAAAGGTGAATGGAAAGTCATTTTCAATCTGTGTACTGGTGTAGGAGAAGCAAGCAGTAAATGTAGAAAAAAATATAACAATCCTGCTGTTAATTAACAAAATTTGCTTGTGTTTTAGTCATACCAAAACCATGTTAGCATGCTAATATCTGTTATAGATGTTATCTAAATGGGAGACACTTGCAAGTTGATCTTATAAAATTACATTCAACACAAAATTATTTTTCCCCCCTTTCTTAGTTTACTTCTATTGATGATGAGAATGTGTTCCTGATCCCCAGTAGTAAATGTATGGTAATAAACATGGTTATGATCAGCCTTGTCTTTAGCTTGAGGCCATGACAGTAATAGTTACGTTGACTGGCTCCTCGCCAGGGGGAAGGTTTGTAGGTGTTGCGGTTGGCCTTGGCAGTGCCATCGATGCTGCTGTAAGAGAAAGAGTTTTTTTGAAAATGTTTTTGAAAATTCAAAACTGTTTCTAATTATTTTGGTATGAGTTGGATAAATAAGTTTCAATGGTGTAAGGTACCTGGACTAGCTGGTGGGCTTGGCTGTCCTGTACCTCTCTCCCCCTCTGCTGTTCCAGGAACCTCATCCTCAGGGAAGTTAATGTTCTCTCTAGACTGGCTATTCTGCCTGAAAAACACAAATAGTAGTAAAGTAGTCAAGAAATAGTAAAGAGCAATCAAATAACTGTCGAATATCAATTATCAAAGCATACCTTCCAAATATCAAGTCATGAAGCCCTGTAAAGTGTGAAAGTGGTATTAGCATGCAGCCTTGCTAGTGTTAACTATGAAATAAATGGATTTATTTCAACATTAAGGATGCGTAACTCACGTGGGTTATTGTTGCGGTTCCGTACCACATACAAGAAGAGCAGTACAGTGATTATTGTGGCTATGATCATGCCCCCGATGGCTGCCCCAATCACAGCTGGGTAGGCATTGAAGGGAGGTTCGGCTGGAAGACAGCATACCTATATCAGCTTCACAATATCAGTGTTACAATAGTGTACCATGTACCATGGCAATCGGACATTTATTCAGAGGCTTAGACCTCTTACTCCATAATATAAATTGTAATGTGTTACTGATTTTTGGGAATAAGCTTAAACATTTACTTGGGTTAACTAGTTTATTTAGCATCATTAGCATATATGATCATATGCTCTTTTTTTAGAGGCAAGTTGTTATCAGACAGAATGAGATGAGTAGACAAAAGTAATGTCAGGAAAGGTCAAAGGGTAAGTTAACAGGTAGGTCATGTAAGAGGAAAGGGATAGAAGGATGGAGATGTGTGGGTATGGAAGTGGTCAAGTGTGCATTTCACCTGAATGGACAACAAAACAAAAAACAACAGCATTAGATTTTCAGTGAGTGATAACTATTAAAAAAAAATCCCAACAACAAAAACACCCCAATCTTAAACATTTGCCAACAGCATCAAATTATATTCTGCTTTTCTATTTTCATTTAATTCATGTTTATATGTGCATTGATGCTCAGATTTTCAATGTACCTTGCAAGTGTTCTCACCTGGGCTCTTTATCTCTGAAGGGTTTCCAATGGTGCGATGGTTGAGGGCAGTAATGCGAAATGCATAGGTTGCTGTGGGATCCAGATTGTTGATTTGGTAGCTTCGGGAATCAGGCTCCAGATCTACCAATTTCTGCCAGAGAAGATCACTGTTTCTTTTCTTCACAGGTTCAGGGAGCCTCTGGCGCTCTATAAAGAACCCGGTGAGCTCGCCATCAGTCTGGAGCTGCCACTCTAGGTCAACATCAATCCGTTGACGACTGTTGTAAATGATCTTATTGATGCTTATATTTGGGGGCATTGGATACCCTGAAATAGGAAGATTTAGAAAGTGATTCATTTATATATAACAACCAATTAAAGAGCTACAGGAGTCCATGTGCATTATGTACCATTGTATTGTAAGTACTGTATATGAAGTATAATGTCAGTATGAAACTTAAAGGCTTGCTTACTCTTCACCATCAGCATAATGGGAATCTCTGCCCCTCCGACAGCATTAGTAGCCGAACACCAGTACTGTCCGCTGTCCGTATCGCTGTCCGTTTCCCGCACGGTCAAGTTGGTCCAGGCAGCAGCCCGCTCCAGGACGTACTTCTTAGGAATCTCAATCACATGCTGTTTCAGGTTGTTGTACCAGGTGATCTCTGTGACAGGGTAGTTTCTACTCAAGATACAGGTGAGCTGGACATCACTACCCTCATAGACGGTCATCACACTGCGCTGGGTCACTAGGACTGGTGCCTCTGAAGACCGAAAGGACACAGTTTTAAATGGATTATTTTACTGTTTTAAAAGAGTGCTGAAAAATAATGACTGACCCTTTCTTACCCAGCTTTAAAGTACACTGTTTGGTCCCCTTAGCCAATGGATGTTTTGCATGGCATATAAAGGCCTTGCCACTGTAGATAGCGCTTGACCGCAGAACCAGGATGTTGGCATTCTCCTCAGACGTGCCTTGCATGTCCCCTGAGCTGGAGGCCCACCATACCAGGGCTCGAGGGAACCCACCTTCCCAAGAGCAGGACAGCATTAGGTACTCATTGTTTCGAGTTGCATATGCAGAACACTTTGGCTCCCCATAGGGCATCCCTGGGATCAAGAGTATGTACAAATTATTTACTGACCTTTCGTTCATCTCAACGTGAACTAATTGCTCTTGGTTTTACACTTACAAGTTCTGGCACTGCAGCTCTTGATTTCATTTGATGCGATGTGTGAGCCTTGACAGATGAACACAGTGTTGTTTCCAGTCACTTCACCTTTCTGAATCTTGGTGATGTTTGTGAGTCCCTCGCTCTCTTCTCCAAACACATACGGGGTCCATCTCAAAGTGGCTGCGGGGATACCACCCTCCCAGGTACAGCGGAGGGCCAGGTCAGTGTAATTGTTTACTGGTGAGATCGAGCACGTTGGAGCGCCATCTGGAGGATCTGTGGGAACAAAACCATTGTGTAACACAGGGCAGTGAAATGGATCCAGGGTAATTTGGGCTAATTTTGGAAACTGATAGGGGGAGAGAAGTGCTCCTGAATTTGAGCCGAATGAAGAGGTCGGATTAGGTGTCTATTATTTATCTAGATAGAAGAGGTAGTCATCTTCTAGAAAGTTCAAGAGTAGTGAAATATTGGATTGGCATCTGCTAAAAAAAACAAAAACATCACCTATTAGGATTTCACCTGTTTCAACTGAGCCAAACTTTAAGACATATCATGAGAAGGTGTTGATGTGTTAGTATACAGTATCGGTGGGGTTGTTAGCACCCTGGTCATTCAAGAATAGATGTACATTCAAGGCATGAAGGGGGGATTGAGGTGTTATGACAAAGCAAAACAAGGCCTTTTGGCCTTTCTCGACTTGTCATAGCACAGAAACAATCACACCTGCTGTATACCTCAGAACTGTCCTTCATCTCCTCCAGATGCACGTCCACAATCGGCCACTCTGGAATCCTGACACCTTTGTTTACGTAACTGTCTTTATGTTCGTGTGAGCATGTTTGTGTAAAGGAAAAGATGTAAGAGGAAGCAAAGGCAAGAAATTTGAGAAGCAAACTTGAAGAAGCTGTAGAACTCTATCAGGACAGGTTGAAGAAACAGCAAAGATGGCCACCAGAATCCAGGCAGGGGTTTGTGGGAGCACTCACAGTAGACGGTGAGGGTGATGGTTTTCCTGGAGCGGGTGTTGAGGTAAGTGTTCTGAGCCAGGCATGCATAGTGGCCCGTGTGCATGCGTAGGACCTTGGTGATGGTGAACTGTGGACCTGTATACACCTGGGAGTTGTTGTAGAACCAGACATACTGACTGGGGGGATTAGAAGAAGCTTGACACAGGAGGGAAACCGTCTCTTTTTCCAGGGCAGAATAACCCCGCTCTGTCACTGAGTAAGGGGTGACATCGATCTGAGGCTGGTCTGGACCAACTAGAAAAGAGACATTGATTCTTACATGGCAGATTCTCTTTAAATTGCTTTTCATATCACAGACTAAAATTATATGATGCACCAAACTGTGTTGTTTATTTCAAAGAATACTTGGGAGTCTCTTACAAATGATGTCGAGCCAGATTCGGTCACTGCGCTGCTGGTTGACTTGGTTGCTGGCAAGACACCTGTACCATCCAGTGTGATTGCGGTTGACCTCAGTGACATTGAATCGGTTGTCGTCATAGATCTCAGCCATGGTGGTGAGCTGGCTTTCCCGACTCTCCTGTTCCCATATGTAATTAATAGGCCCAGTTCCATTCTCCAGGCCACAGCGCATGGTCATTGATGTGCCCTCCACTGGCGAAGAGTCGCTCATCAAAATGTAAGGTTTGGTAACTGGCACTGTTAAAGTCATTACAAAATGGAACCTCATTACTGTTAGATCATGAAAGAGTGGCTGTAAAATATAATAACATAGCACAACCTAAACAATAAACAAGTTGATGTAATTTCAGTTTAACTGAAATTGTTTCAGTTTTTTTTATTTATTGGAAATTACCTTTACATGTATTCATTTATTAATTTAGTAGATGGTAACAAACAATTCATGCTAATATCGTCAAAGTTATACTTAACTAGATCAATCACTAGTTAATCACAAGACTAGTTCTTCGGTGTAAACAATATAACAACAATAGTTTTGATGTATACTAGTTAAGAAGACTTTGGGGCATACCAGTAAGACATGATGGTAATTTAGGGTTTCTGCACCACTTGCCAGGGTCAATATAAATGAACCTTGAACATGGTCAGCCATTGTTCAGATCAGTACTTAGACAACCTCTGATTACCACTAACCTAGAACATGCAGAAATACATAGTAGTAATACAGCTTGGCTCCTTCCGGGGTATCATACAGTGCCTGGCAGGTGTACACTCCTTCTGCAGCCAGAAGAAGCTTCTCAATGGACAGAGAGGCGCTGTTGCTGATTACTGTCAGTTCACCCAGTTCGTTGGCTAATTTCTGTATTTTGGGACCCTTCCCAAAGTTGTACACCACAGCACGGATGATGTCTGTGCCCGGTTGCGTGAAGCCCCAGATGTAGACATCGGGTAAGGTGGGGCCACACTCCAAGATGACTCCACGTCCCACCACACCATTGGTCTTGGTCTCACTGTATACCACCTGTCCCGGGTCCAAGATATCTACGCCTGGGAGAGCACAAAAATAATTTTAAAGGTGGCAGTGATCCAAGATATTATTAGCATTGATTAAGTTGCTATGGGTATGTCACGAGTAGAGTCTCTTCACTTGTATTTTGACAATGTGAGAAAGAATATGCATTTAATTTTCCTCATTCCACACACACACAAATCAGAGTCTGAACAAGAAAACAATTACTTCTAATCAAATGGAACAGCTAACAAATGTATGATTGAAAGTATTAGTTGACACTGGCACTGAACAGAATATTGAAAATGTTTGTTGATTTTCTTACCTTGAAGGAGGATGGGTATAAATAAAACAGTCAGACAGATATAAGGTACCCCTAAAACTCTTTGAACCATGGTGCCATGATCTCATGTCCAATGCCTTGACCAATATGTAAAAAGGCACAACAGCTATCTTCAAAAAAGAAGAAAAAACAAAGAAATATCCAATAAATATGATGTGACCTCTCTGAGCTTATGATTACAGCCGAAGTCCACAGGCTCAATGAGAGAAAGAAGCAACTGAGTCTCTCTAAACTGATTTGGCTTGAATAATTCACAGACCTTCCCCTCCATGAACAAGAATACAGCGGACTGGAGTAGAAAGGTTTAGGATGACACAATGATAGCTGTGTCTCATCTATTATTGAGGGTGGCGGGATGGATGGCCGTTCTTGCATTCCATCACACGCAGTGAGAAAGAAAAAACCTTTGATACATGCTGTAACACAATGATTTATTCTCTTATATAAAAACAACAACAACAGTGCTTTAATAGTGGCCTGACAGCATTAATGAATTCATCGATACACAGATTTTAGATTATGAATTCAATTTTCACACAAATCTTTTTCATCAATTTGGGATTGTTAATTTCCCCCATCCATGCAGTCTGTTTTAATGCAGGCTGCATATAAAGGGCTGTGGCAAATGCGCAATAAAATAATAAAATAAATCTTAGATTCCAGGGTTAGTTGCTGGGTTCACAGCCTGAGGAGATGCACTTTAATCACAGATCTCTTCTCTTCTGAGCTCATCCCCTCTCTGGGTTTGAGGTCAGAATTTGTGTGTGCGTGTGTACCTACAGTACGTAGCTATATTTTGGGGACAAATTTGTACCCAGAAGTGACCAAAACCTGACAAAAGCTCCAAAAACCTTCCTTGTTTGTAAATCTGTTATAAAAAATAAAGTAATTAAAGGTTTTTTAAAAATGTAAAAATGCAGAACGTTTTGTGTGATGGGTAGGTTTAGGATATACAGTTTATACAGTATAAAAACTATTTTGTCTATGGAATGTCCCCATTTAGATAGCTAAGTATAAGTGTGTGTGTGTGTGTGTGTGTGTGTGTGTGCGTGTGTGTGTGTTCGTGTTTCCATCCATAACAGCTCAGCCAAGCAAAGGAAACAGAGTGCCTCGCTACATTCATTCATGAGTTTCTCATGTTACACTTCCATGTAAAGTGGACAAACACACTGGAACCGAGAGCACAACCCAAATACACAGATGCCAGTGAAAATTATGATATCATAGACATTACGTAACTATTGTGAATAATTATATTTTGTTGTGTAATACAATGACATTCAAAACTGTCAAATACTTTTAGTGGCCACTGAGGTTCTGATACAAGTTGGTCTGAACACAAGAGAGACAGTTGGTTTACAGCAGCTCCACTACTGACACACAAATACACTCGTTCAAATAGCGCCAATCAGTTCTGTAACCAGACGAAACCAGCTGTGATCTGTCATGTTTACGCCAGATGGCATACAGTATGTCATGTATATTAAATTCAATCTAAGTAGGTTTAATCAGATTATTATTTTATTGTGTAACCTTCACACAATCACCTCCTCATTATGCATTGCATTGCATCATCACATTCTGGTAAAATGCAAGAAAATATACAATATTAGATATAATCAGCGATACTAAAACCAAACAAAATTTATATTGAATCCAATGTTTATTTATTAGTAGAAAAGAGAAAAAAAATCACAAGTGGTTAAAACATTCATTTACATCATTAACAGCTTATTCAGTATACCAGCTGTCACTATAACAACACACAAATACATATAATGTAATGCATCACATTTCTGCACATTGTCTCATGCCCATACACTATATAAATACTCTATGCAGTTATTAAAATTGCAGTGCATGAAAGAACTTTGTACCATTGTGCATAAATGTCACAAAGCATAATGTAAACAATAATAAAGCACAAATGACCAAAGAGATTCACAGTTCTACTTCCTGGAATATGCTGGTGCACAAAAAAAAAAAAAAAAAAAAAAAAGTCTCATACACATACATACATACACACAGCATATACAGTTTAAAGATGCAAAACATATGAATAATGACTATTTTGTATTGGTCATAGATCATGCTGTCGCAAGTTTCACCATTACTAAAGCTGAAAAAAAAAATACCCATTTTAATATAAAATAAGTAAAAATAGTAAATGGTATTGAAAATAATAAATATAATGTTTATTTAAAAATGATACATACATACACACACACACACACACACAATATATATATAAAAAACATATTAATAAACATTATAGTTAACATTTTTAAAGACAGCGTAAAATTTAGCTAGATAAAACTAGGGTAAACCTGTTCAGTTAAACAAATACAGTGAAAATCCCAAATGACATAAAACAATGGAGTCATGCATAACTGTACAGAATACAATAAACAATACGGGCCTGTTGTAAATGGGGACCACTGACCTACTTTAAGACAATGATAATTTATTCTGTACATAGAATCAGAATCTACTCTGATGCTTTAATCTGTAATTATTTGTAGAATAAATCTAAGCATTATTATTAAAAATTGAATATACGCATGCAAATCCAATTGTGCTTAGAGAATAAAAAAATCTATTTCATTTTTTAAAGTTTCCAGAAAGAACACAATACAAAAAAAGTACACAATGGTCAGAGCAGCTGAATAAAGACAGAAAGAGAGAGAGAGGTCGCAAATGCATTCATACATACTGCTCTTTGGGGAAGGTGTATGAGGAGATGGGGCCGGCGGGGGGTGTGGGGTAAGTGAATATGGCGTTCTGGTTGCAGTGCTGAGTGTAGGGGTTTTGGGGCAGGAAGGTCAGAGGAGGTTGAATGGGAGGAGAGTGCTGCTCCAGATAATCCTCTTTGTTACACGCCAAACGGTAACTCACGTAGTCGGCCGTGTTTGGGAGCTCATCGTAGAACCTCCCGGGGCTCTGTGGGAACAAAGATTCAAGGTCAGATAGAGAGAAAGAGAGAATGAACGCTGTGTATATTTAATGAGAGCGCACAGGCACACGGCTGACACTGTCACCCTGATATTACGCATGCTGGTGCTTACACGCTCAAACCTGGACCATTTTTTCCAATTCAGAACACATAAATGTTTAAAAGCAAAGTTCAAGGACGTTATACAGAGTTACTGCTGAAACATAAATGCCCCTGATGGGTCTTGTTGTGAGAGGTATTAGGACTCAACAGGGAGGCAGTAGCAGCATGTTTGTTCTCTTCTCCAGTAGGAGGCGCTCTCTACACACTAAGGCTGAGGCCAAAGGCAATTCAGGTGTATCATTAAAGCCTCAGTACCTCTATTCAGGTCGGTAGCCAGACCGTGGTGCATTAGTGCTTCTTTTCATCTGTTAAAATGGACAGAGGCCATACTGGTGTTTCTGTGGCTTTACTGAGTGCTCTCTTACCTGGAAGTCATCAGCTGCCTTCTTTTTAGACGAGGAAGGCTTATTGTGGGCAGGGGAAGAACTATTCCTGCAATAATAGAGAGGAAGAGATGGAGGGTCTTAAACATAACAATTCTATAAAACAACTACAGGCTGGTTTCATTTTGTCTTATGTCTTAGATGTCAAAAACTTTAGGAGAATCACACTGTAACAGTCAGAAAATGCTCTACTCTTTACCTATAAAATTAGTTATTAATATAAAGTCAGTAATATAAAAACGTTTAGCTTAGGCATTATTTTTTTTTAATAATGTGAAAGAGTACAACCAGCATCAATTTATATTATGCTGTCAAATTGATTAATCGTGATAAATCACATCTAACATAAACATTTGTGTTTACATAATATTTATACATATTTGCATATATATATATATATATATATATATATGTGTGTGCATGTATGTGTATATGTACATACATCACACACACACACACACACACACACACACATACGTATATGTGTGTGTGCGTTTGTATAAATATATATATATATACATATATATATCTATATATATATATATATATATATTGTGTGTTATAATATTATAATAATATTATTATAATATTATAATAATATAGTGTTAAAATATTAAATATGTTATATATGTATATACTATTATACATATTATTTTATATGAGGAACATTACAAAGATGTAAAATTTAGCCAGGTAAATATATTTTTTATTAAAATATAGTTAAAATATGAAATATATATAACTGGGGAAAGAAAATAATTACACAGTTCAATGGTAAAGTCTCAGGATTTGGAAGAGGTATCCTTCCAAATGTAGCATTTTAACTGAGTTGAGTACTTACGAATCATTGTCTGACCCTGCGTGTTTGTGCCGCTTCTGTTTGTTGACCAAATATATTGTGCCAGCTATACAGAGGATGATGCCCAGTGCAATCACCCATCCAAGGACACCCATAACCCTCTCTGCAGCGCTTAGTGACTGGGGTTTCTCTGCAGGAAAAATAAATGTTGGCCATCTCCTTGCTAATTCAACCATATATACACTACATAACATATAATCACTGTCACTGACTTTTTACTAATCAGATACTTAAGTATTCAAATGTGACATGCCTCTGAAACATGTTTCTGCTCTTACATTAACGGGAAAAGCTCTATTGTTCGGCTCAAGTCCTATTATTTTGTGTTGATGAGAAAAAAACCCACACATCCGGCTCACATTAGCTTACATGCCCTTCTTTTGTGCAAACTTGTACCAACAAACGGGGCTGCCATGGAAGGTATTCATGGGAGCTTTCACTTAGGTCATTGTGTGCATAAAACAACAATGATGTCAATGCAAACTAGTAAAAAGGGGATTTGTCATGGGATGCTCTAATGTCTCTGTAAAATAAATGTTAATGGCATAATGTTTCCATTTAAAACAGACCCTTACCCAACCTCAAAAAAGACCAGATGACCCCAAACACACTTAAATTGCTTTGCTTGGAAAATGGAGTTTATCAATTTATTGATTCTGGTATATTATATTACAAGAAAAATATTATTCATAATCAGACAAAGAAGACTTTAAAATGCAACTTTTTTCTTGACTATTTTAATTGACTTGATATACATTTTTATTTATTTTTCAGCCGAGAATTCACAAGACTTATTAACACTTGTGCTTTCACAATAAATAACAAGAACAGCAAAAACAAACACTTTATATCTGAATAGGTTTGTCTTGGCAGCATAATTAACTTCAACACATAAAGAAAATTACGAGTGTAAAAACAAATTCTTCCCATTAGCACAAAGCACAATGTATTAAATATTGTACAGCACATCCTAGGACAGTCCATTAGCTGAACAACACCAAAAGCCAATGTAACATTCAAGCAGTTTGTTCCTCAGTGTCATAAAAATGAAATCATTTTACATAAAGCAATTCAAAACACATACAGTCTAGTACAATGTATTTTTGTATCATCTCGAATAACTTCAAATAACAACATGAACATTACATCTTCAAGCAGGCCTCATATTGTAGATTGCAGCCACTGAGACATGCAATGAATCGCTGACTCTTGAAAGCTACAGCCACAGTTTATTTGATTGTTTATCTACATGTTCATATTCTCAATAGGTGGTATTTGACTACTGCAGTGCAGAGAAGTATTGTATTGTATAATGAAACCTGTGATTATAGCAGCCAGAAAGTCACTATTCTGTTTCAATAACAACAACAAAAACACAATATCTGAGTTTCCAAGAATCATGCATAAAAATATATCCACAGTGTAAGACCTTCACAGTTTATAGGTTATAGTACAGTTTTACTTGCCCTTAAAGTGAACACTATACCGAGGCTAAACTGCTTTCTCAAAACAATGGCACTGTCGAGATGTTTTCTCATCCAAACTTGACATCCATTTTAAAGGGCTGTGCTGACAAATGCCCAGCGCATGTTAGTGAAATTAGCTCTGTTACAAAACCTAATGAGCCATCCTAAACATCATTGAAAATAACTGATTTAGGACATCTACCTCGGTAGAAACTTCAAACTCTATTGAAATCAACTGTGAGTTAAGTTAGCATGTTGCTAAGCTAACAGCACTGTAACAAAACCTAATGATTTAACATCCTAAATGTCATGGAAAGTGACTGATTTGGGATGCCTAAATAGTTAGATACTCTGTGGGTCACGTAAGTGCTGCGCACAATAGAACACAACTCACAATTAATTTCAATAGAGTATGAAATTATGTTGCTAAACTAACAGCACAATACTCTATAATCATTGTGGAGGAATTTAATTAATCATAACTAACATTCCTTTGTCTTGCTGGATTAACATTTATATGCTTTGAATTTCAAAGTTAGTGTGTCTGAATATAACAAAAGAGGAAACAAAACTAGACAGCTGTCTGAAAATATATTTAACCTCATGACTTGAGCAACAAGCTGGAGTATCAAGGAATCCAAATGAGCTTTTACCTAACAGAGAATTATACATAAGAACAAATCATATTAGAGAAAAATTATATAATGAATCATGTCACCTTTGCCATGCACACTTATTCTATAAACTGTTGTATTCTTTTTGCTGGTGGGATTCTCTGGCATTGTCTGGAGTTTGTGTGTAAATGATTGTGATGCTGATTTCGAATTTGGCTGAAAGTGGCTATTTCAATACATAGTTCCCACATGACGTCACAACATACGGGCATTTGCCGACCCGGCGCCATTTCTGTGGGCATGCTGTGGGCAGAACATTAGACGAAGAAGCTGAAACGAGTTAATTTCGTGATAAAAAGTGAAAATGGTCATCTCCTGCTGGGTCAATGGATGTTCAAATCGTGCCGGAGGTTCAGTTAAATTTGGATTTTACAGTTTACCCGTCATTAGACTTCATGAATGTGACAAGACGAAGGTTTTGTCAGAACAACGATGGAGGTTATGGCTGGCGAGGATAAACAGGAAAGAAACTCCCTCAAAACACGCAAGAATTTGTTGTGTTTTATTGCGAGTGTACACAAATATAAGTTAACACTTTGCAGTTTGAATGATGTCCTGTATGTACAAAATGACGAGGTATTAAAAACATACAAAAACAACATTGTTTCCACTGTTCGATCGCGCCCGCGACTCTCACTCACACTCACACACACAGACTGACGCACACACACATTCCAGCCTTGCAATCTCAGATTATGTCCCTAAAGAACCCGCGTATAAAGTAGTTCCGCATTAACTGTTACATTAATTTGCACGCGAGTTTTATTTATTTTCATACCGTGTATATTCATATTCATGCACATATTTCCAGGCTCGGAATCGCTTACATGTGTTAAAACTCCTAGCCAATACCAGATAATGGTACACATGGATAATACAGTATCTGAGCTAAAGCTGCAAAATCAGTGCTCAGTTTAGCGCATACGGATCCACACCATTTCTGACTGAAATGTTCGCATTGTACCTCTCTCTGTCTTGTGTTAATAGAGTGTCTTTATAATCTCTGTCACTTTGTCTCTTCATGATTTTCGTAACATTATAAATAGGAAGAAATCTTCGAAATTTGCTTGTAAAACTTTGTAAACACAGCAGCTTATGCCCTCAAAGATGGCGTCTCCGGGGAGGTCACGTGACATTAATTGGCCTGTGGGAACTATGTATAGGCAGCATAATTATACATTATGCAAAAATGTTCAAATAACTATGCATAATTATGATGGCTGCCATAAATAGCGTGCTAGGTTTTGAAACAGAGATTATGTCATGCAAAGTCATCGACATGTCCAATCATTGGTCAGTCTCCAAACATCCATCATCATTTGGGGATTTTCATGCCAACAATGCTGTCTAAGTGAATCAAATCCAACGTCAGTTTGGATCCCAAAGCCTGCTTCAAAAGGAAGGAGATGGCGAAGAACGAGAAGATAGCAAAAAACGGACGTGCTGAGAAGTTCAACGTTTTGAATTCTACACATACCACTCTTCTTTAGAGATGACAGAGCCGTCCATCTGAGGAACCATGTCCACTGAGACCTCCACCTCAGATCCATACTCGTAAAAATAAGTCTGCTCGTTACATTCGTATCTCTCATGGTCCTCGATCAGTCCCGCGCAGTAGGTCTTCATCCTGCTGTCATGGCAGTTGTGAAACTCCTGAGTGCGTCCTCCTAAAATACTGGAGCCTCTGTAAAATTCCAGCTTCTTCTCTTCATCTGATTCTTCAGAGAAGGTCAGACTGTGAGGTAGCGAGGGGAGTGGCGGCACGCTGCCAGCCTTGCTGTAGCCATTTCCAAGGATTTGCTTCTTCGTACTGTAATTTCCTTTAAATGTGCATCTCCGGCGATATAAAAACACTACCAGGAGCGTAATGGCAGCCAACAGCACTGTGCCACAAACAACAGCTCCACCAATGACGGCACCTGCTTGCTGTTGCTCCCGAGACACCTCGTGTGGGTAGCTAGGGAATTCTGGGTAAGGAAAGAGGTATTCATATTGATCACTTTTAAATAGCATAACAATATGAGGTTGTTAAAGACCTTGTGAACAGATTTTTCATGAGTAGATGTTTTTCCTGTTGAAACAGGAAGTGGGGTCTAGGATCATATCAAAGGGCTTGTATCTTTACTTTGAACAACCCATACTACTGTTCAAAAGTTTGAATACAATTTTTTTGTTTTTGAAAAAAGTCTCTTGTGCTCACTAAGGCTGCATTTATTATCTTTAAATTAGATAAAATAGATTTTATTGTATTAGAATGTTTTAAAATGGAATTTATTCCTGTGATGGCAAAGCTGAATTTTCAGCATCATTACGCCAGTCGTCAGTGTCACATGATCCTTCAGAAATCATTCTAATATGCTGATTTGGTGCTCATGAAACATTTCTTCTTATTATTAATGTTGAAAACAGTTGTGCTGATTAATGTTTTTGTAGGCACCATAACCGTTTTAAACTTTTAATGTATATAATTCATTTGAATATAAAGCATTCATTTGAAATATAAATCTTTTGTAACATTATAAATATCTTTGTCACTTCTGATCAATTTATTGTATCCTTGCTGAATAAAAGTGTTAATTTCTTTTAAAGAAACTCTTACTCACCCCAAACTTTTGAACAGTATTGTAAATGTGCTAAAAGCTAAAAAAATTATAAAAAACCTTTTAGGAGTACATTTACATTGGACGCCGACTAAAAGCCACAAAGCTCAATTTCGATTTCACAAGGTCTTTTAAAAAGCAGCATGAGTAGGAGTAGGGAGTCAGGATGGGGATGACTTTTCTTTTCTTTGTACAATCCCAGGTGCCGTCGTCACTACCACCAAAGAGATCGAACCATGCAGCAGGCCGGAAGAACCACACATACATGAACACACAAGTAAATGTTTCTATTCAACGTTTCTATAGACCACACCTTATGTTAACAGCATGCCGAAAGCAAAATGATTCAGGAGATCCTCAAAGACTATGGTTCATTCAGAAGCCACACACAGACAACTTGCAGCCACATGCAAAGTGCTGCACCAGCAAGCAAGTGAAAAAAACAAAACAGCTTAGGGCCAAAGAACTAAATACAGTTTCAGGCAGTGAGAGTCCACATTGTTTACTGACACAACAATGGCATGATAATGCTTAGGGTGTATGTTTCAGAGGCAGTCGAGAGTAAGCTTAGGGTAAAAGACTAAAAGATTCACATGTATATTCAAGGTTCACATGCACAAAAGCAGTAAAGCATTCAGTCCAACAGGAAGTGTAAACAATGTACCTGTGACAATGACCTCAACGGATGCTGAGCCTGTCCCAATGCTGTTGGTGGCGTCACAGATGTATGTTCCCGAGATGTCATAGGTTACAGGAGCTTTGAAGATCAGCACATCGTCACGAAGTTCTGCTGTACTCGGCATAGTTCCATTCAAGCTAGAGAGAGAAATGCTCATCAGGTTTTGCATGAGATTTGACTGATGCTAAGATGCAAAGAACAACATCAATTGTAAGTGCAATGCAAACCTGACTTGAAATAATTTTCTGTGGTAATCGACAGATTGCTTTTGATACTGAACCCAGAAAATTCCTTTAATTAAAAATTAGCCATTTTAGACTACGGTATATTTTGAGATCATCATCTATTTCAATATATTTTAAGTGAATGTTCTTTGAATGATAAATAAATCAGCACAGAATTCAAAGGCATGTTGTTTACTAAGACTAAAATGACATACTATCTCCACTGAAACAAAGAGATGGGTGGGTTGGCATCAGCCAAGCAGGTGAGCTGAACGTTTTCTCTGTTCAAATACCAGTTTCCATCGAAGCCATCTATTAACACCTCTGGTTCATCTGTAGACAAGGAGCAAAAAGTATTATTTTTTCTCTTTCCTTCAATGGACACTAAATAAAATTGATGTAAACAGTAACAAAAATATCAGATATCTATACATATATTCAGTCTTCAAGTATCACAAGAAACATTTCTTATTATAATCAATGTTGAAAATATGACCCTTCAAAAATCCTTAATTGGTGCTGAAGTAAAATTTCAATCATCAATGTGCTGTTTAATATTTTTGTGGAATCTGTGATACATTTTTGTCATGTTTTATTTTAAGGAGTATTAAGTCCGAAAGAACAGCATTTATTTGAAATTGATTTTTTTTTTGTAACAATGTCAAAGTCTTCAGTGACGTTTAATCAACTTAATGAATCCTCACTGAATAAGTATATTTTTTCCAATTAAATATTTTTAACTTTTACTGACCCCAAACTTTTGAACAGTAGTGTAAAGCATGGTTTCTTACACTGAATGTTGAGCGTGACACTGTCTGTGAATTGTTCGTCATTATATGTGGAGACGCAAGTGAGCAGCTGTTGGTGTATTTCTCGACTGGGAATCACCAAGTAATCACTGCGCACAGTGACAGTCCCATCAGGGTTGCGTATCTCCTGAGTGTTGGATTCTCCATCCAAATCGGTTTCCCATGTGATCACACTGGGTGGCTTCCCATTGGCAGAAACGCACGTGGCAACAGTCATCTTCAGATCTCTGGATCCCGCCACTATGGAGGGTGTAGACAGACTCATCTGGATCATAGGGCGAACTGCGGGACAAATACAGAGGCTTACAACAGGCACACTGCAGGCGACTCCTGGATTACTGCAATATTCTGTCCCACGTTATGTTTTGATAGCTTTTCAGCTTATCACTTTGTGTTTTTCATTAATAACTACAATGCTCTATATAATCAGTTTTCATGGAACAGACAAAAGCCTCATCAACTTGGAAAATTATGCAATACGCACAGAAATTCTTCTTCTGTGAAATCAAATGTTTTACTCATCTCAAAACCAAAGCACTACAAAAAATCAAAAAAAGCACTACAAGCAAAATCCACTGCAGCACAACCGTGGCCAAAGGTCAATTAGCATACATGCACAGGGAAAAATAAATGTAGAAATACAGAAATAAATAAATGTATAAATGTGGAAATACAGAAATAAATAAATGTATAAATGTGGAAATACAGAAATAAATAAATGTAGGAATAAATAAATGTATAAATAAATACATATATAAATATATAAATAAATAAATATATAAATACATAAATAAATGTATAATATATACATATAGATACATAAAATACATAAAAAAATAAAAAAAATACATATACATAAAAATAAATAAATACATATAGAAATGCATAAATAAATAAATAAATACATGTAAAAATACAGAAATAGCCATTTATATTACCAAAATGTATTTATTTTCACTATTATTTCTGCATTTATTTATTTATTTCTACTTATATTGATTTATTTATTTATTTTTCGTTCTGTCATTTTTAGTCCTTCATACTGAAATTGTTTGCTGACATTAATTAGCTCTTAAATCTCATTTGGAGTCATATTTGTAAGTGCACAAAAAATAAATCAGCGTTTGTGGTATTTGTGGCCTGGAGAGATTGCTGTACAGTTGGTATTAGGAGGATAGCGGCATTACATACCATAAATAGTGAGATTAACCATGTTCTCCCTGTTGCCAGCTGGGAAGGTTGTGTACTCGCAGATGTAGGTGGATTCATCCGACAGTTTTAGCTTGTTAAAGACTATGGTGGTGTCCTCCAGGGAAGGCGTGCGCTGGCGGATGGCAGAGTTCTTGAAGCGCACACGGTCTTTAAAGGGGGTCAGCACCGACACGCCAAGGGTTGGATTGGCGATGGCCACGTTCTGCTTAGTGCCGTTGACCAGCTTCTGCCAGGTGACTTGGGAGATTTTTACAGGTGGGTTGCTGTTGACAAACTGACAGCGTAGCTCTACCTGTGAGCCCACAAATCCCGACATACTGCTATCCATCTGGACCATTTGACTACGAACATCTGGGAATGGAAAGATTAACAGTGAGTCAGGGTTTCGTTAGTCACCACTATTGAACATGTAAAGATCAAATCAAGAATGAGAAAAATTATTTTATTTATTTATTTTAATGTGGTTTTTATAAACATATTTCTATCCTGACAAAAGTTTAGCATGGTAACAGATATGACAATGTTAATGTATTTGGTATTGATTGAATAGATCTGCTACGCTGCTGTTGCTGCTGAAGAGCAAGTACAGAGACTTGCTACTGCCAATATATAGACACACTGTTGTGAGTATGTAAGACATGCTGCTGCTGCACAACAACATATATGAAATTACCCGTAGCAGATCTATACAGGTGGAGCTGGGGAAGGTGGAGGGTTTCAAAGGAACTCTGAAAGCGCAGTACAAACTGCTAAACAACAGGAACCAATCTGCTTGTTCAGTGTAGTTAACAATGTTATTGTCAGCAGGTTGTGTTAAGGACCCATCAGCCTGCACCATCTGAGTTTCATGACAGAATTTGGTACAAAACTGAACTGTGAATTTCATTTAAATTCAAATTAAGGAATTGAAATTCAGGAATTGAATGTTTCTTGAGCAGCAAATCAGCATACTAGAATGATTTCTGAAGGGTCATGTGACACTGAAGACTGGAGTAATGATGCTGAAAATTCAGCTTTGCCATCACAGGAATAAATTACATTTTAAAATGATTTAAAATACTACATTTATTTTAAATTGTAATAATATTTCACAATATTACTGTTTTGTTGCATTTTTGATCAATTAAATGCAGCCTTGGGGAGCATAAGACCCCACTTTAATACGTTTAACTTTCATTCGCTAATTCAAGCTTTCAAGTCATTAAAACCTTGGTTGTTAAAACGACAATAAAAATATATATATGAACCACCAGTAGGGCAGACAACAGACATTGTTTACTCAGTCCTGAGATATCCTGTAAATACGGGTCCTGTGCTTTCAAAGCTGGGGCAATTAGCTCAGTAACTTCTCTAATGGGTAAATTCAGCTTATTGGCTTAAAAAGACTTCTCTATCCATCAATACTATAGAATGTGGAGGACAAAGAGTAATGAAAGGTGGAGAGAACTGAAAGACGGAGGATGGAGTCTCTTTACAGTGGGCCTGTAGAGCGTAAATAAGGTGCAGCGGCTCCTTGCGACTGGGCTTAAATCTAGTTGTCTAAAAATAGGAGGGTTTAAGAACCACGGGTACTTCACCCGCCCTGGCTAAAGGGTGTCTGTAAACACAGATTGTGTTTACCTGCGGAACATGTGCGTGATACTCCAATCCCAGGCCTCCACATAGCCAGAGGATTCCTGGTGTTAAACCACTTAAAAACAGGAGACAATCCCTCTCCAATATAAGGCTGCACAGTATTGAGGTAAAGTCCCTTACATAACCATAAACATAACCCTCTTTTTTGGAAAATTCTAGTCCTTTCTGTGGAAGGGAGGTTCAGATTTGTCAATTGTGGTATTCGTGTGTTTTAAGTGATGACAAAAAGAGTTTATGGGATTCAAAACACAAGCTACTTTTTTATTCTTTTGTATTGACAAACAGATTTTTGAGCGGGAGGGTAATGCATTGTTTTCTGGTTAATTAAGTTCATTATAATTAAGGTCAAAATAGATTATATTGTTTTATAAAACTGTTCTTATAGAAAGAGAATGGAGCCTATTAAAAATACACACTAAAATATGAAACATAAAGGATAAAAATAACTGAAATAAAAATAAGTTTTTTTGGGGGGGTATAAAAATCATTTAAAAATAGACAGAAAAAATGTATTAAATAAATGAAAAATAAGTATGTAGGAACTTAGGAAGCACATAACCGGTTCATATGAATCCAGCTAAACTGTGATGATCATGTACAATGGAAAATGCATCTATGAAAAAAAGTTAAGTCAAATGGGACATTAATTAAATGATTTTGCAAAATCAGATATGTCTTTCAAAAAATCATTCCAGGACACAAATTTAATAATGTTAAATGCCGCCCTAAGTCTTCGGTCACTATAGATAGGGTAAGCTTTAAAAACAACAACAACAACGATGAAAAAATAAATGCGAGTCAGTGGCAGGCAGAAAGTCAGTAATGGATTAGAGTAGACAGTGGGGGAGCAGACTGGCGTTCCCAGGCTTTAGGGCTGCTCATGAGAGCCTGCACAAACACAGCAAAGCCCTGCTGAATAGGAGGCTTCTAGACGACAGGTTAGAGGAGGTTAGCAACAGCAGCAGATTACAGCACTCATGATATTGAAGTTCAGCATCGCTTCCGACCACATGAGAGATCCGACCACATGAGAGAGACATCAGTCCAATGCACAATGCTGCATTAACCTGCATTATGGATACCCACATAAAGAGAGATGCCACAGAATATCCAGCTAAAGCCATCCAAACACCCATGGTCATTAACAGATAAACATTTACCCTGGAAATCATTTACTATTTGTGATATCCATTGGTAATGTTTGGGGAAGTATGGCCACATTTGCAGATTATATTCGGGAACAGATGAGAAGAGAACCGGTGTGGTGCATGTGCAAGTCAGGCTATTACATTTTATCACCTTCTATGAAAAGATTCAGCACTCGAAGCAGTGTGTAAGTAATCATTATTTTAAAGCACGTTCAGTTTGAGATAATCCATACTACATTCCGAGTCATTTTTCTCCTCGAGAAAGATACTGATTTGAGAACAGCACTGAATCAGTAAGTTGAACTCAAGAACCAGATCAGACTGATTCACGAACAAATTATTCTGTTCATTTTGTTTTTGTGAACCGAATCAACAGATTCAGTGAAAAGATTCAGCTTAAATTTTTGGATCATATTGCTTTGCTGTTCACATAAAATTATCGTATGGCTTCAGAAGACTCTGTAATATAGCACATGATTCATATGATTCATGATTCATAATTTATGATGCTTTGGCCTCAAAGCTCCAGTCCTCACTCATTGTATCCTTCCTCAACATTTTTCAGTTTGTGTTCCACAGAAGAAAGGTGTGACGTAAATTAAATCAACAACCTATCATATCGGTGCATCCCTAATAAAAGGATTTTCATATGATTCATGATTCATCATTTATGATGCTTTGGCTTTTTATCATTTATGAAGGATTTTCGCAGCATTCCCATTGAACAAAAATTATGGGTTCTTCAGAAAACCTTTCAGTGACAAGTTCCAACAGTTCCAAGTACCTTTGTTTCTTAGTGTAAAGAACATTTCAATAATCTAAAGCTTTTTCATTTATAAAAAGACTTTTGTGCAATGGAAAGTGCACGTATGTTCAAGGTTCTTCATAGAGCCAATAAAGAACCTTTATTTTTAAGAGTGTACCATATTTCAAGTTGATGAAAACACAAACAATTTTCCACAATGACTTAAACCTGTGACATAAACTAACAGGATTTGTCATCTGCACATGATGACCCGACACGCTGGGTTGGACTGTGCCTCATAAGTCAGCTGTCATGACACGGAGCACAAAGCTAATAAGAAATGAAAGCCCTCCGTCAACAAAGGGGACCAAGAACACAGTCCAAACTGCTGTTCAGCTGTCCAGTCTCTTCACTGCATTCGAGAGTCAATCGGAAAAGACACAGACATTTCCACACAGCATGCACTGTCAGCTCAGAGATTTGTTCAGACATTTGTTGCATAATAAAAAAGCAAACAGAGTTCCACAGCTTGGCCTCTTATAAAATTAAAGGATTAGTTCACCTCACCCTCAAGTCATTCCAAACGTGTATGAACATTTTCCATGCAATTCCAATGGAATGACCTTTCAAGATTTGAAAGGATGCAAAAGCACCATAAAAGAGTGCTATATTCCGAGTGTTCAGACACGAATTGTGCATTTATTGTTGACTTTAAAATGGGTGAAGATAAGATTAAATAGATCTGCTATTCTCTGATGAAATTTTAAATCTTACATAATTTTATGTTTTCTAATCCAAGTAGATGTTTGCACAACATTAGTGCAATATATAAAGCATACGATCAAACATGGCTGCTCTAGGGTCATAAATGTCACATGACCTCATTTCCTCCCGCTCTGCCGGCGAACTGACAAGCTCTGGTCTCTGAGCTGATTAAAAGCTTTGAGGAATAAGAACTACAGTGTATCTTACACCTAGCTATGCAGAAGACTGATGAATATTTCCAATCATTATATGAACAGAATGAACAAATCTTATCTATATGCAACAAACTCAGTTCTGAACTGCAAAAGTCTACACAAATGTCTAATTACCAAATATTTCACCATAAACATCTGTCTATACAGAGAGAGAATAGTTTGCCACAACAACACTTCAAAATAAAATGAAAGGGGCTGATTTAGGCAGCCATTTCATTTTGTGCGATAAAGCCTTGATGAATTACACAACCTCTTCTAGTAATTTTACAACCTGATGACAAGTGATACTAGTTCCACCCTTATATGACTCAGGATGGATTTGCTTAAATCCAACAACAACAAAAAAGAAGAAGAAAAAAACCGTGGTCAATATGCATGTCAATTGCTTTTGCCAAAAAAATGTACTCGTTCTGCTTCACTACTTGGGTTAGATTCAGGGGCGAGCATATCTCAGGACCCCTTTTATCTTTAAAGCCGAACCCTGTCTATTTCCATTGGAATGTTCGAGAAGATTTATGATTTTAATTTTAATCCACGCTTCTACATTTCACTAGTTTAGCGCGACAGTTATCATAGGTATTTAGGAGTGTGAAATTAATTCTGTTCTTTCATTTTCCCCTTCAGTAGAATCATGTTCATCATCTCACAGGTCTGATACTAATGAAGTACATATAGAAAGCACTGACTTAAAACCAAGCAGATATAAATGAAGAGAAGCCATAGGTTGAGAGGATTTTTACATTTGTCTTCACTCTAACAAAAAGTTCAAGCCAAATCTGTGAACTGCTCATGAAGACTAGCTTGTGCTGCCTTAGTTCTTGTGAATGTGCCAAATAGCAATTATTTTAACAGTAACAAATGCATCACTGCACTGCTGTTTTCCCTGAGAGCTGTCCATCATGATTCTCATCACAATCTCTAAGCACTAGGCTGTTAATCTAAAAGCAGACAGGCAAAGCTGGCGATATCTGCAAAAAGAGCTGCGAATCGCTTTAATACACCCACAAGCCATTGTAATAGCAGAAAAACAACATTCAAGTCTGTTCCTAAAGAAATGAATTCATCATGTTTGAAGATGAGCCATTGCTTTGTCTCCACAAACTCAGCGTGATACAGATGCAGCCGTCAATGGAAAGTTTTATTAAGAAATTCTGATAATCACTTCTTATCAAACACAAAAGCTACTTGCATCCTTTTGTTTGAAATTATACTTTCATACTTATATGCCTGCAGGTATAGCAAAGTCATCTTCTAATATTCACTTGATGCTAGTAAACAAAACAAGGAACAGTAGCATGTCCACACAGCCTTGTCCATATTTTAATGCATTCATATTTTGAATTCAATGTTAAAATAAGTAGGATATGTAGAGACAACAATATTTAAGATATTCATAGGCTGATTGCCCTCTTTGGCTCTGTGCGCATCCAATGGGGTGAGTTTGGAGGCAGGACTATATGACAATACTGTCCATTGTTGGTCATTATTCTTGCAATTCTGTTTGGTGACTTTAATGGTGCGGATATTACATACTTCAGCTTTAATACTAGTACTGGCCGATGGTAACCAGAGCTGAGCACTACAGCAGTATGCTGCCTTAAGCAAGCTATCATACTTAATATGATGTGCCAGTAAGCCGTGAGAGCCCTCTCTGTGAATAATACCATCAGGCAGGGTTATCAACTTTTACCAGGAGACCTACCATTACATGCAATGACACTGATATCTCTCTTTCAGCTGGGTTTCTCAAGAGGAAATGTTGGATTTGTGTACACTCAGTCAATTCAGACGTACAGAGGATGACAGCCCGATGAGACGAGATTGGTGTTGCTTAAACAGTGGCTGAATAAAACATATTTTTAAAGCTCATTCTGAAGTCTTGTTTGTTCCTTCCACATCTGTCTGGAATGCTAGTATCATTCATATATTTTTTATATATTAATATATCTTTTTATTTCTATATTTTTGTACACTCAATCAATTCAGATGTACAGAGGATGACAGCCCGATGAGACGAGATTGGTGTTGCTTAAACAGTGGCTGAATAAAACATCTTTTGAGGCTCGTTCTGAAGTCTTGTTTGTTCCTTCCACATCTGTCTGGGATAATAGTATCATTAATATATTTTTTATATATTAATATATCTGTCTAGCCTGACGTCGTCATACTCAGATTCTAGTCAGAATATGAGTCTGATACTGCTCCATTGGGCTGTGATTAAGGGGCGTGTTTCAACCGAACCAGGAAAGAAAATGCCTCTGCACTCAATTGGATAGACCTACAACCAATCAGAGCAACGGAGTAAGTGACGTATGTTTTTCATTCATCTTTCCGATCGACAAATGCCTTGATCGCGGTTCTCTTTTCCTATTTTAAAATTAATGCGCTCTCGATATCTTCTATAACAGACGCGATGGCGGAATCTGCACATAATATTTCAACAAAGTTCGGGAGGAGCACGTTCAAATAATCAATCCAATCAACTTGTCATCAAACAATTACCATGTCTACCCTATCAGCATGAGAGGAAGCATATATTTATTCACTCTGTCAACTCACCTAACATTCCTTGACAGTTTTCAGCACCCTCCACTCACTCTTGGCCTGTTCTTCCACAGCCTGGAATATGGGGGGAGTACTTTGGGTTCGGGCCGAATACCGATCCCGGAGCCCTCTCCTCGGACAGCACGCCAAATATGCATTTATTCTATCTGACTTATTAAGTGTGAAATCTCAATTCTCCAGAGGCAGTCATCTTTGTTGTAAACGAATTCAACCCAATCTTTGGTGATGTGGATGATTACGTTACTGTTGATCATCTGTCCATCATCGTATAGAGCCCACCCTGACAATTTGATTGGTCCAAACAGCTTTGGTTCGGGCATAATAGCTCCACAACGGATCAAGTCCAGACCGAACTTCCCGACCTAAAAATGTTGTGGGGTCGGGGCTAAGTTTGGCTGGCATCCAGGCTAATATCTGTCACGATCACCAGTGAGAGTGCCCGTTATTACCACCAGAGGGCACTCCACCCCAGACTATTGTCATTACCTCATGAAACTACATTTCCCATAACTCACTGCCGCGACTCATCATCCCTGACTGCATCCACCTGTGTCTCATTACCTTGTCAGTCTCAGCCTATTTAAACCATGTACACTCATTCATTCCCTGCAAAGTCTTGTTTAGTGTCTCTACTGCAATTCTGAGCATTCTCTCTGTTCTTCCCGTGTTCTTGGTTTTTGATCTTTCCCCTTTTTGCTTGTGAATAAGTCACCAATATTAAGGCTAAATGATTCAATGACACATTAAAAACAGACTCCAATTCATCACAGAATAATGACCTGAATGAATCAGTGAACAACTCTAAACAAATCTTTTTGGCGAATGGATTCAAAAGTCTACTGAGATGAATCAAAATCCCCACCACTACAGAACACTGTTAATCCAGATTTATTTGATATGCATTTCTGATGAATTTGACCCCATGGTTACTGATTTGAAGCTGGTGGGTTGATACAGTTGAATCGTTTTAGTGATTTGTCCCTCAACTTAATCACAGCTCGTACTTACTCAAGCGCAGAGGGTTGCGTCGCTTGTACTGAGATGTCTTATGTCAAAGCCGTGGTTATTATTACAATGACCTGTTGCCAGAGTTCAGCCCTTTACTACATTACCCACTTGACTACTGCATCGCCGTTTAGAAAAGACTCCCAGTATTGCCATGGCAACGGTCCAAGGGATAACAGATGGTGGGAGCGTGCTCAGTGGCAGTTAAAGAGGGAGCGCTCATAGTAAGGGGGGAAAGTGGGTCAGGATCAGCCACAGCAGGACCAGACAACGCTTAACACCAGACAGGCCACACACACATACAATGGTCTTCAATAATTCCTTCTAATTAGATCTGCAAAAAGAGGAATGCATTCATATTTCACATGGATTTAAAATATGCAACTTCTTTGTTATTTAAAAGGTCCTAAGAACTTTCTACATGACATTTCACATTTATATTACATTTAGTTTTTCATATGAAAGTGAGTCATGATACACACGTCATGTTAACTGAAGAGCAGAAGAATGATTTCTCAAGTGTTATATGAAAAAGCCCGCATAGGCTGAAGTGATGAGTAATCAAAGCTGAATCAACAGCATCTTTACTCTCCACATTCACACATGTCGAATTTCGGATGTTGTAAATCATTATAGAAACCAACTGAGATTTTTGTTAATGCTAATTAAGTTCACCAGCTGCGAAACATCCTTCATGTTTCTTTAACTGTGCCTCTATCGCCTATTAGACAGGATGACAGGAAATGCATTAAAGTTTCTGTGTTTGTTACTGATAACAGTATAGAAATCATACTCAAGTTTCACCCTGAGTGATGCTATATTTTGGGATCTTATTGAGGTAAAATAGACATCAGCAATCCAACTCTATGATATGCCTACACAACTAATTATGTGTAATACTCAGTTGTACGTTATTACACAAAGTGTAGTAATATAATATTATATGCATAATATGCATAACTTGTTGGATTCATGCACAAATCTGACAAATGTCATGTAACATTTTTTACTATATTACCATCTCTGCAAAACTAGCATATTTGGTCACGCAAAAACTATTAAAGGGGTAGTTCACCCAAAAATCATCATCATTTACTCACCCTCATGTTGTTGTAAACCCGTAAGACTTTGATTCATCTTCAAAACACAAATGAAGATATTTTTAATGAAATCTGAGAGATTTCTGTCCCGCCAGTCTACGCAACTACCACTTTGACATTTCAAAAAGTTCATAAAAAAATATAAAACGAATTAAAATGCAATATGATTCGAGCGGTTTAGTCCAAATTGTCTGAAGAGACTCGATTTAAATGCTGAACAGATTTAATTTAGACATTTATTGATCTGGTGTCATCAAAGTTGTAGTTGGGTAGACTGCCAATAGAGGGACAGAAATCTATCAGATTTCATAAAAAATATCTTCATTCGTGTTCAGAAGATGAGTGAAAGTCTTATGGGTTTGGAACGAGAGGGTGAGTAAATGATGACAGACTTTTCATTTTTGGGTGAGCTAACCCTTAAACCAATTTTCAAAGGCTTGTTCTGTACAGATGTTTTGTACAGAAAATGTGACTTTTTTGTATTGTGACATTATTTAATCAATATTATTAATATTTTATATTATCATTTATAGACTTATAATAGCCTAGACTTATAATAGACTTGTGACCTGGACATGTTTTCGCGAGACACGCCCATACAGCAAAATATCAATTAGCCTAATATTTGTTAACCTACTGCTGTGGCATTAAATGCAGGGGATTACATAAGTGTGTTTGAATAAGGATTTAATTCTTGTTGTGACTGCATTTAAACATTTTGTAGCTCAATCTCTGTCCTTTCTAAAGTCCTAAAATGATTATTTAAAGCATGATAAACTCTCATGATAAAACTCTCAAAGAGGCCAGTAGCCTACTGTATTTCACACACTTTTAAAATATCAACAAGAACATGTGAGCAGTGTGTTGTTGGGTAGTGTCTGTTTTCCTAATGTTAAATAGCGTGTTGTTTCATGGAGAAATAAGAGAGATAGTTAATATTTCATTTCATTAACAGCTGAGTCCAAATGGCTCATCGAAAATAATGCTGCAAATCCCACTATATATATATATATATATATATATATATATATATATATAGATAAATCCAGCACACTGCACATGTGACAGCTTGAACTGTTGATTTATTCCCCACTACAATCGGATTGCTTTTTTCATGAAAAAGAAGGCAATCACAATTGACCAGATGTTTCTTAAGTGTAGCATCTAGGAAATCTCAGACAGCCCATGTGTTTGTAAAAAAAGAAGAAGAAGAAGATGAAGAAGAAGAAGAAAGCAGACTCTGCGGACCTTGGCTGTTACATCACAACCCATGACTTTGATGCTGCTGCATACATTGGTAAATTCAGTTCAACACAACAGAACATGTTTAGAGCCAGAACGGCTGTAAAATTATGACAGCTCAAGCTCAACCAGACTCTTGCCTCACAACATGAATTATAATAACACTTCAGGTATAGAAGCTAAAAGCTGTTAAGATAAAGAGAGTTGTACAGTGTGAAATACTTCTGAACTTTTAAGAGCTACTCTTCTACCCTTTGACTCTTCATGCTGTTATAGGATTACATAGAGACAGGCTGATATTTTTACTGATATGCTCACTTTTCATCAATTCATGAATATAAAACAACAACATTATAGCACATTGCGTGTTCTACAGGAAACAATGGTGTTCACAGGCTTATTGTGGCAAATAGCAGAAATAAAACAATGAAAAATGGATATACATAGCCTACACATTATACACCTACACACAAAAATAGTTGGTATTGGTCAGAATACAATACTAATCAATATTAAAGACTGACTGATTATCAGTTTGAACAATATTTTGGTTTTAACCAAGTCACACTTTTCTGCCTAATTGATTATTTAATGTCGTTTTTAGATGGAAAGTACATGGTGGCCTCTCAACAATAGCCTAGAGCCCACTGTAATTCATGCTTAAGTTAATTGTTTAAGACATAGAATTGTAATTGTTTGTATTGGTTTATTAGCTACTATTGCTTCAATAATAATAATAATAATAATAATAATAATAACTGGTTCTGCATATTTCCTAAATAGTCCGTAATAGTAGGCTCTTGGTCTTGGAAAACAACATCGTGGAATGTCTATAGGCTACAAGTGATCGACAATGTAGCCTAAATTGTAACAGAGAGACATAGAAGAACATTAAGAAGAAAGAGTCTCGGGACAGTTTATCTTACCTCTTATCAAAAGGATGGACATCAGTGGAAGAACCGAATTTAAAAACATCACGGTCTTGTTAAAGATGAAATAAATTCAAAACAAGTGATGCGATAAGAGATTAAGAGAGAGCACAATCCTTAGAACAATTATCCAGGTTTCCCATTTACTTAGTTGTGAGAGGAAAACTGAAGATGTTCAGATGTCCAATTGTTCATTTGAACTTGTCAGCCAGTTCGGATGGGCACCACGCGCTGGACCGAACCATTCAATACTCCGACCCTGTAAAGCAATTACGCATCAAGACGCACTTTGAACTGCGCGCGTGGGCAGCGGATCGAACATAAATCAGCTTATGGACGACCGTCTCAACATAAACCTGAGGTCTCTGTCCAGTTGCTTCCTAGACTACACAGAGTGAACGGGTTTTGTTCGCTCAGTTGTTGCTATATCGTCCTAGAATGGTTATCCTCATCCATGCGCCTTTGCCAAAAGTCTCTAAAAGCATCCTCTCTTCCGCGGAAACTAGTATTATTAACTTTACCTAACAGCAAAACTTGCTATGTTTAGTAAACGTCAATTGACGGAGACTAGCACAGAATTCAAAGTTGCGCTTAACGCGCATCTCTCGTCTGATTCGTCCGGTGATTAAGGACAATACGATTAATGGATCACAATCCCAGGCGGAGCTCAAGTGTGCAGCAGGCATAAAAAGTAAACCGAAGTAGGTAATTGTGAATAGTTCATCGGTTTCAGCAATATGGTATATTACTGATCAGCTATAAATACGTGATATCGTCCAAAGTCTGATTTGTGCAGTATTTTAGGATACACGTTTAAAGGGAATCTATTGTACAGCGCGTGTCCAAGGTAAATAAATGGTCGTACACCTCCCTCTGGTGCTCATTAATGAACATGCAATGTCAGAACTGCATTGCAGTGTTCAATGCTCAAACAATAATAAAACAGAAAACTATCTTTATGTACTGTAATGTATAATGTGATATATTTTTATATTACCAAAAACACTGCATTCGTACACCAAAAATTAAATAAAATCAAAAAGAAAAAAAGAATTCTGAATTTAGTAGGCCTACGGCAGCACAGATTACATTTACTTTTGCTGAAATATTAATGTTAATCTCTGTGTAACCCTGGATAGCAAAATCATGCTGTATTTTGAAGCGGAGGGGTTGATCTAGAAGATTGTTAAAATTAAAAGTTTTTAAATGGATGTTTTTTTGCTTGTAACATTTGCTTGTTATAACAATGATGGAAACATTGCTTGAGATCTGATGTCAAATTAGGTTTTATTCCTACTTAGTACACTTTTATTTAAATTTATTAACATTTCTGTTATTGTGTCTAATTTTGGTTATTAAATAGGCATTTCCATCTTAATTTGTAGGGACTCCAAGCAAAAATAAATTAATGAGCAACATTTGTAAGGTACCGCTGAATTAATCTCTTCATTTGATGTGAAGGGCAGGTTGTCATGGCTTATTTTGAAATCCTTTCAAATGTAAAACATTCACCAGCATTGTTATCAGCTGAGGAAAATTAACAATTCAAAATAAAGCAGTGGAATTAATTCTCAACTTCAGCAATAAGCTATCAGTGCTTTTCAAAAAGCATACCTTGTCACGTAAGGAAACATTGGAGATGTCACTGTCAATCTCTTTGAAAAAAAAAATCATTCATCCATATGGAAAGTAAAGCAACAATAAACACTGTCGTGTGTGATATTCACCTGTCTAGAAACAGCGTTTGTCTGAGGTGCATCAGTCTTCTTCTGATTGACTGAAATCTTTGCGGTGCTGAATATACATGCATCCATCTTTGGAAATGATGATAAAAGCCTTTTTCATGCTAATTTGTCCTCTAATTTAAATGCAAAAAGCAAGAAACAAATATAGTGTGGCACACCCACAGTGTTTACTGAAAATAAACTACAAGCGGACCAAATGATTGACAGCTGTCAGGGATCAACAAATCTGACTCATTTACTTTGATGTTAGTAAAGTAAAATAAAAGTAAGGCTCAAGTAAAGAATTTTTATTTTGATGAATATTATTAATATTTATGACCATTACACCAACAGGGACTTCGCATAATGACATCACATTCTAAGCACATAGACGTTAATATGGAGTTGGTCCCCCCCGGGAAGGAGTTCCACAAGATTTTGTTTCTATGGGAATTTATTTCCATTCATCCAGTAGAGCATTTTTGAGGTCAGGCAATGATGTTGGATGAGAAGGCCTGGCTTGCAATCTCCATTCCAGTTCATCCCAAAAGTTTTCAATGGGGTTGAGGTCAGGTCTCTGTGCGGGCCAGTCAAGTTCTTCCACACCATACTTGTCCAACCATGTTTTTGTGGACCTTACTTTGTGCACTGGTGCGCAGTCATGCTGGAATAGAAAAGGGCCTTCCCCAAACCCTTCCCACAAAGTTGGAAGCATAGCATTGAGCAAAATGTCTTGCTATGCTGAAGTATTAAGATTTCCCTTTCACTGGAAGTAAGGGGCCTAGCCCAACCCCTGAAAAACAACCTCACACCATTATCCCTCCTCCACCAGACTTTACAGTTGACACAATGCAGGTGCTCGTCTATGGAAACCCATTCCATGAAGCTCCCGCCGCACAGTTTTTGTGCTGATATTAATGCCAGTTGAAGTTTGCCAGAGTGTTGGCAACTTTAATGCTCCATGTGTCACAGAACTCTGTGACCTCGCTCTGTGACTTTTCACGGCTGAGTTGCTGCTGTTCCTAAATGCTTCCACTTTCCAATAAATGACTGTGGAATATCTAGCTGGGATGAAATTTCACAACCTGACTTATTGCAAAGGCGGCATCCTATCACAGAACCACACTTGAATTAACATTTGAAAAGACTTCTATCAAAAACATTAAAAAATCTTACCTCAATCTTTTGAATGGTAGTGTACTAACAAAAACTGAAACATTTTGTAATGCATATGTTATACTTTAAATGTCCTGACGTATCTCATCCAACTAAATCATTTCAAATTGTGGGAAACTCTGCATAACATATGGTAAAATGTTGGTTAAAAAGCATTTTCTAGTTCTCTCAAAAGGGGGAGACATACCGTTTTCCTTCTCTCCTCTCTCAGATCCTCTCTCCCTCTACTCCTCCACTCTCCACAGCTTTATGAACCACCGGAAAGGGTCACCTGCCAAAGCATCACAGACTGGGATTAAAACAGCACGCACATAAAGTCTCTGCAAGGTAAATGTCTGTAAACTATTATGTCATGCTTGCTCTGACAACAAAATAATTATGTCCCAGGATTGTTTCCAAATAAGATTTGGCCTGTGATTGAGAATTACACAGAGATCAGCTTTTATGATATGAAAATAAGGTATATTCTGTAATGTCAGACAAGTGTATGCCAAACTGTGTTGTACTGCTCTGTTTACTTTACATTAAAAAAGGACATTGGGCTCATTAAGGCTGTCAAAGGACTTAATGATTCTCATCAGGGTATTTTGCTTTGGTAGGTGAATAGATTTTTGTGGACATAGAAATAGGCCTATCTCATAAGTCTTTGTATGTTTTGGTCTGAAACATTGCATTAGCGCAGCACAGATGGGGGGGGGGCTGCTGCAGTCCACTGCAGTGCAGTGCTTCATGTTGTTGGGTGAAGTGCTCTGTAAGGCAGTTAGGTGGAGCTACAGCACTATTGTTGTTCTCTGAAGAGCAGTTTCATGGATGGTCCATCCACATGGCTGACAACAAGACTTAACATTTTAAAATGCAGGTTTGTTTAACAGTGTGCTTTCATCCTTTTTTCTCTCTCAAGATTTCAGGCTAGATTCAATAGCCAATACAGATGGTCATCATGTTTAAATGTTGTTCTGGGATATGTAACAGTATTTTATGACTATCTTCTCTCCTCTTTTCTACCTATAGAGCTTTGTAATGAACACAATTAACTGCATGTTTGGGTGGATTCTTCTTCTGGGAGGTATGTTTTCCTAATATTGCTTTTCATATGAAACCATTTCACCATGAAAATATAACAGCTTATTCTCCTATTTTACGTTATAATCAACTGCTCTTATTTCTATATAACTTTAAACTAATAATTTGCTCGATGGCTCAACACATTTGCCAGACTTGATTTTCTTTCTTCACAAAAGAGGATTTTTTTAAAAGAATATGTAATCATAATAATAAATATATATATATGAAGAGTTCAGATGCAAAAGCCTCTAAGTGCCATCTGAAATTTTCTTCTAGAATGATCATTTTTATCAAGCTTGTATATTTAAGTTCAGTAATTTCACTTAAATGGCAATGAAAATGACCTATTAATTGTCATTTAAGTAAAAATACTGAACATAAATATACAAGCTTGATAAAAATGATCATTCTAGAAGAAAATTTCAGATGGCACTTGAACTCTTCATATATATATATATATATATATATATATATCCACAAAAGAGGATTTAAAAAAAGAGTATATATATATATATATATATATAGCCTATATATACTCTTTATGTATATATATATATATATATATATATATATATACAATATATACACATAAAAAGAGTATATAGTATATATATATATATATATATATATATATATATATACTCTTTTTTTAAATCCTCTTTTGTGAAGAAAGATAACTTTCAGACTTTTCGGCTTTAGGTTTACAGACTCATTTTCGTGAAAAGAGTGTCCAGGATATTATAGAAGAATTATTTGTTTAAATCAATGTACTGCTTAAGTCATTTACGATTTGTTTTACAAAGCATCATGCATTGCATATGGTATATATCTAAATAACGGGCCTCATGATTTCTCATCTCCAGTTCTGATGAGCCCAGTGTCCTGTCAGGATGAGGAGAGTGTAATTGCAGTATGCCAAGAGGAAGATAATGACCTCAGAGTGGACTGCCTTCTGGAGCCCAAACCAAACTACCACACAGACTACGAGTTCTCCATGTCCAAAGGCCAAAAGGAGACCATCATAAGCACAAACATCTCTGGAATCATGCCTGAACCCAAGTTCAGGCACAACACATTTGTGACAAAGCTCGAACCATACGGATTCAGGCTGACCATTATGAGCTTCACCATCACTGAGAATACAACTTTCATTTGTAAAGTGACCAAGATCCAGAAGACTCTGTTTGTTGAATTAGGTACAACAGCTGAGCTAAGATACATTTGTTCTACATAAAACTAGAATGAATATTTGCTCTGCTTAAACTTGAATTTGTCTTTACCTTCTAGAGAGCATCCAGCCCTGCTCTGCCATCAGTGTGTTTCTGCTGGGTTATCCTTGGCTCAGTCTCCTGGTTCCTCTGTTCATCATACATCTATAAGAAGCCTTTTAAAAACAGTCAGCTACAGGGTGCACACAAAAGCATTGCAATCTACATGCTCTGCCTTTACTGTAAAGTAATTGTTGCTGCCTCTATGATGGTATTTATTTACTTTATGCCTTTTTACATGTCTAGCCAAAACACAACTGAAGACATGTCCTTTGTGCGATAAGTTAAAGGATTTTTTTAGAGTTCTTGACTATTAAGTACCAGTAATGTTATGTCAAGCAATTATACTGCTACTTAGAAAAGTCGAAAAGTTACAATGATAGTGCCATCAATGCTTTCAATAAAATGCACCACACACAGTTTGTGTTCATTAGTGTGTAGATAAATAAACAAATCCCATCATTTTTGGCTTAATTATGGTTTTCCCAGCACATTTTCCTCTCAGTTCCCTTGTAACATTGCTTTATGTTTGTGCAAAAGAAAAAAAGAATACTTTCAATAGGGTATCATTTTTATTTGTTTTGTTTGTTTTAAGATGCTATCAATGTCGTCTTAGAAAATTCAACTTGAAAAAAATCTGTCACTGCTGTTACCACCCTCGCTTCATTCGTGAAATAAAATGAACTAATAAAATAAAGAATAAAAGTCCAGTTGTCCTTTATGATTAGCCTACTAATGCCAAGATGTTAATAAATAGCCTACAATCAGCTTTAACTGGAGATAACTAAACAAGACTTCAACACATTTGGAGAATGATCCCTTATCATAGCTGTCAGGATTCCATCTTCACCACCACGCTCTCCTTCACCTCCGCCCACTCGTTCTCTCTCTCCGCCCAGTCATCAAGTCACCCGTTCACTCTCCCCTGATTACTGAGCACCGTCACCTGTGTCCCATTACCAGCACTCCCTACAAAACCCACAGTCTCCCTTCACTCAGTGTCTGGTCTCGTCAATACATGACTCACAGACTCCCGATCACTCACCTGGATACCTACCTGCTGAAATCCTCTCCGGTCCGTCCTTCCTGCATCCTGGTATTAATACAGTTGAACTATACTACACAGAAAATTTTGTGCATTTTAATGTTAAATTCATCAATCTGGTGCACTTTGAGAGTTCAAAATTAAAAGCTCCAACCCATATTCAGTGTGCAAATTAAACAAAGAAAAATTCAAACCTCTTTTAGTTACAGTGTCTATTTACATTACACCTACATAATAATAGTTATAATATTAATCCAATGACAGTAATTGCCATATTTTGTAAAACAAATGCACTAAAAAAATAAAGGAAACTTTCATAATTAGTTTTGTACCAATTTCTATACTTGAAAGAGAGAAGCACATGATCTTTTATTTTGACGGAAACTGCATCAAGCTTTTATTTTGGCGGAAAACATGGTTTACAAACGCCTCTCATTAGATTTCTAGTGAATTGCGGTAATCGTCAACTATGCAGATGTGGAAATAATCTGTAACTGGGTTATGGGTTCCTACACTCATGACATAGCCTAAGTGTTTTGAAAGTAGTTCTGCTTACCGCGGATTCAATACTCTCTCATCTCTCTCCTGATCCTCATCACTATCCTCATCATCACAGGAGCTGATGAAGGGCAGAAAACATATATTTTGACACATTTTACAGTGTCTGCTTTAAGGGCCTGGTTCTATTTTTTCACGCTATTTCTGCACATTCCTTGCGTTTCTTCTCCATCTCGCTGACTATTTTGACAGATACACACTGACATTGCTGCACGCTCGCTCACTCGTTTAAAGTTGTGATTGGGCCAGCCCAGTGTCAATCAAGAAAAGAACCAATGGGCCGCTGATCTACGCGTTTCATGGGCTGGTCTGTCAGAAAAAAAAAACTAACACTGACTTTTTTTGACCTGTACAAACCCAGCGCTGCCAATTAAGCAAAACAAAACAAAACGAATGGGCCGCCGATGTACAAATTTTATGGGCCGTCAAAAAAAATAAAAAAAATAATAATAATAAAAATTATGTATGAGTATGAGATGTATCGGCCCAAAAAGCACGTCGGCTCACCGGGAAAATGCCCGGTATGCCTGATGGCCAGTCCAGCCATGTATTTCAGTATTTTTGAGGGACGGGAGTATGGTCATTTTATGCATGCATTCCATACAAATCGTAATAATCATAATAATCAAATATGACTGGTATGTGTAGTGTTCAGTCTGTTCATGAAACGAAAGTGAAAGCATGTGTTCGTGCGCCAGCAGCACAGCTCATGACGCAATTGGCAAAGACAGATGTAAGGAAGTGGATGTGGAATTATCTTTCTTAATGTACGCTAAGCATAAACAAGGTTGGTAAATTGCTTTATGTTTTATGTCAAATAGCCTACGTGGTATAAGGGTTGGTCTTACTCTTAGGTCTGTGTTTTTTTAAACGGTGTCGAATATTCTTGTTACCAGATCGTCCTCCAAAGCGCTGTGCTTTATAAATCTTGTTGTTGTTGCTAAACAAACAGATGGGGATACACTGTTAATCAAGTGAAATGTCAGCAATAGATTTCTTTTTAAGCCTTAAACAAAACAGGCAACGTGCACCACAGGATACATAGGCTACTCTGTAATCTCTCGTGGGAGGCATGAGAGAATGTTTCATCCAATTCTCTGTTATCATTATCATAGTTGAGTCTTGAGTCTGTTTGGAGTATGTGAGTCACATGACTTGGTTCAAATTTTCTGTGCTTGGCTAAAGCCAACATTGTCCCCCCAAATGAAATGAAAATGAAATGGCCTGTTTAAGGGTTAATAAGAAAAATGTGTACTTACATGATGAAAATATACAGAATATATATAGTAATCATAGGTCTATCTTGGCTAACTGAACATATTTTGAAGGGTTATTTTAACAGTTTACAGTTTTGATTGTTTTTTAAATTTGTGTTGTGTAGGAACTGCAGTCTCAAAAAGGAGCATCCAAAGTTCATTGCCATCGCATACTGTTGTGTAAGTGCCAAAATGCCAGTGGAATTCAGTGGATGGGCGACATACAGTGATAAATCAAAGCACCTTAAACCAGGTCAAGAACCCAAAAAGAGCCATGGCTACACTATGTACCATGGGACACTCAAAACCAATGCCCCAGCTATTATATCATCAGGGTTTCGGCCCTCTGCTGGGGGAACTCTGGGTCCTGGAGTCTACTGTAGTAGGGACATTAACAAAGCAATGGGTTACCCAGCATGTGCTCCCAATGACAGAGTTGTGTTTAAGCTACGAGTAAGAGTCGGTAAAGTGAAAAAGATTGACATGCAAAGCCTGAACCAGATGACCTCGTGGCATCAGAATGGATATGATACGGCCTGGTTACCTGCCTCTGTTTCAGGACTTGAGGAGGACTGTGTTTTTGACCCAAAGAGGCTCACTGTGATTGGGATAGCCCATTGCACAGACTCCAGTGCTAAGAGTTCTCTGGAGAGTCTCATAAAGCAGAAAAGCCAATCGCAGGACCCAAAGGGGAAAGATCTGAAGCTGTGTAAAGGCTGTGGAATGCAAACACAGGATAAACACACAATGGAGAAATGCTGGTCCTGCAAAGCATCCATATGCCCCTTCATGAAGAATCATATTTGCCGAAGGAAAGGGAAGTAAGCCAATACACTTTGCTTTGTTAAAGGCACTTAATAAATAAAACTCATTATTATACTTGAGGTTTTTTTTCTTTCTCAAACCAACACTGCGGAAATGTACATCAAATAGTAAGGTTGTTAACGTTATATTTACACAAGACCATTCAAAATGATTAATCAGTTTATTTTTAATTTGTTGTTTTCTGATAGATATTGGAGATTGAACCATGTATTATTAATAATATTGGATAGTGAACCAAAACTGTAAACTTAACATTTAACAAATTTTGTGAAATTCTGCTTATCAATTATATCACTAGTGGTTAATTTGATCAGATTAATATTGTTAAGTTTAGTTGATTATAACTCCTCAACACCTGCAACAGTTTGTGCCAAACATCATACTTATCAAAGTTTGAATTGATCACTGTAATAAAATTTGTTTTGTAATATGGTGTAATCTTTTGAGTACTTGAGAGTACATAACAATAAATAAAGGCACTTTCTATTTAATAAAATATATTGTTTTTCTCTTCTGTTCTGCAGTTGCAATTATGCTGTATCTTTGTAATAATTGTATCTTGTATTTTTAATATTCATGTGAAGTTTAGCAAAATATTGAATAAAAGGAAAATGTAGCTTTTTTAATTAGTCTAAAATCATCCAAATTTTACATAAAGTTAATGAGTGGCATTTTTTTTAGAATTTAACAATCTGACACATTGACTCTTGCTATAAGCCAATACTTGCTGTAAACATGCTCAAGGCTTTCTGAAAGTCGGTAAAAAATAAATAAAAGTGTAGCAGTGTAGACCTATTTACCACTAAAAACCTGGGAGAAAAGCAAGCACATCTGAACTGAAAAAGTAATACCAGTACGAAGTATAAAAAACAGAAATCAAATGTTTTCCTATCTTATCTCTTTTCCTGCTTGGCATTCTGAGAAGTTTCCCACCCAGCAATAAGCTATTTACATGCAAAATATGATGTTTTAAAGGAAGGAATGAACTCTGTACTAGACACCTCTTGAAGTTGGGGTCTAAAATGAAATGGGCCTTTGGTTTTATTAATAATTCCTCCTTTCAAAGATTTTAATTATAGACTGAATTTCAAATTCACAAATTCTCTATTCACTCTTATGTGATCTAATAATTTGTATAGCCTTTCATGAATAATTTTTAATGTGTTTGCAATGTAAACTTGTATAAAACATGCACCTGCTGCACAGCATCACAATTTACTGTATGTATACAAGGTGTTAGTAAGAATTATGGATCCTGGCATTGACATAATTCGTCAACAACGTTTTCACTTCTGCTTCCCTCCCACCTCTGTTGCAGATGAAAAATGTACAGTACAGATCAAGTTATTCAAGGTTGACAGGTCAGGATGGGATGGGAAATGATCAGAGCCTTTTTTCCCATTTACATAGCCAAAGTTGGCTTGCATTTCTTCTGGGAATGAAAAGATCAAAGCTCTCAGGATTTCAATTTTAGGAAGAGAAGAGGATCAGTGTGAAATATGTGTCAATGTTATCATATATTGCCTAAAAAGCAAGTTTTATACTTTGTATTTTTTTTAATAGAAGGAAATGTCTGACTTTTGCTTGCTGGCTGGATAAATAAGATATTGAAAGTTAATGCTGGGTTCTCCTGTAATTTGCTCTTTGTTTTACATGTATCGGTTTATGATAAATATATATCTAGTCATATTTATCTATATTTATTTATTAACTATAACAATGTTTAAAATAAAACATAACTCAAAGATTTGTGCCTGAAATAAGTTTAATTTATTCATACCTAGCAACAGGGTCAGAATTTGTAGTACAATATGATCATCATACAACAAATATTTCAGAATTCCAAACTTCATTGGAAAGCACACTTAATAACGCTCATGGCAGGCACCATACGCTCCTTGCATTCTTGGGCATATTTCATCAATGACTGTGATTCGTCTTGGATCCCAAACACAGTCTTCCTCAAGACCACTTGGCACCATCCCACAGTCTGGAGGGCACCAGGCAGTGTCATACCCATGATCATGCCAGGTTTTCTGCATTGGATGACCTTGACGACCAATCTTTATCACTCTCCCAACATCGACCATCACTCTCAGAACTACTCTTTGGTTCTCATGTAATAACAGAGGGTATTTGGAGGCCTTCTGTAGATCTCGGCTGAGGTAGACGCCAGGCCCAAGCATCCCTTTAGAAGATTGTTTGAAGCCAGATACTTTGATTTTTTCAGCAGCCTCCCTTGATGTGCCATGGTACATTCTGTAGACTTTACCCCCAGTTGGTTCTATGTAACTCTCAAGACATGGTGGAGCACCTGCACCCAAGTCATCTTCAGCCCACATGTTTGCACCTGGACAAATCAAATCTTGAGCAATTTCAAAGAAACTCAGAATATTACCAGATCACTAGCAAACAGACATAAAGACAAGCACACTTAAAATGGTATTAAGAAGTAATTTATATTTACAATATAAAATCATTCCAGTTGTTATGAGTTTTTTTTTGGCACCAAAAAGCTAAAAGCACCAAATAGTTTTTAACAAAGTCCAAGTGCCTTACCTCTGATGTCGCTTCTAATGCTGATCACTTCCTTCTGAGAGCAGGTAGGCTTATAAATACACATCTTTCAGGGTGTGTCCATGACGAAAGGTTCAGTTCAGGTTTAGTAGTAGTTTCAGTTTAAATCATCTTGGTAAACATTTTTACAGATTGAAATAACACTTTGTGTATTGAATTTCTGAAGTGTTGATTTTAAAGAGAAAAAGATTGAGATTTTACAATTATAAGATAATTATTTGGTAAAACTGTTGCCTTTTGTTTTTTTTAAAACATTCAAAAGCAAAGAGACATATTAAATTCTCTCAAAATAAGCCCAATATATTGATAAGTCTGAAGTAAACAGGATATTATGTGACCTTTGTCAAACTGTTATAAAACAAGCTGGAAATATAAAGTATTAATATGAAAATGAAAACATATAACTTTGATATCCATACAGGTTCTTCTTGTAAAAATGACCACTGGACTGATACGTGAAATTATCTGCTTATTAATCATGCTTAATTGATATCAAAATGAATGAAAACTATACATTTCCCCCCCATTTTTGTTTTAAACAAAATTAAGTTTCATTTTTGCTATAGAGGACTGCTTTCCTGTAAATGCCCCACCCAAACAGAAATGATTACTGCACAGATGACAGATATCTGAACAGTGCAGTTTAACAAACAATGAATACAACCAATCTGATGCCCAAACTGAAAAGAGCAACCCACAACTTTAAATAATTATGTACTTTTATTTGAGGTCAAACAAGAAAAATGAATTAGAAAAAGGTGAATATCACTGTTTCCAAGTTAGAAATTCTCTCCATTCCAATAATTACATTTTACAGAATATTTCATGTTCAAACCAACAGTGGAGGCTGACCAAAGGTTTTAACCAACATAATTTGGATCAATACCACTAACACTGTTTGCTATTTACTTTTGAGAACTTTTGTATCAAGTTTACACTCTCTCATCTTACTGCTTTGCATTTTTGTTCCCAGAACATTTGCATGTCAATAGAACATGAGATATAAACGAAAAGATGGATGGTGTTATAGTAGTATGTGTCACGTATTGGCCTATAGGTAGTTGTAATGAGCGCAGATGCAGGAAATCAACAAACACAGTCTTTAATGACAAACCCTGAAAGGTTACACGCAGGAGATCACAAAGGAAACAATATTGCACAAACACATTATACTAAGACGTTAATGACACTGAACATTAAACAGAGGAAACTAAGAGTTTACATATAGACAGAGTAATCAACAGAACAGGTGAGGAACTAATGAGTATGGAATCAAACTAGCAGACATCAGGTAAACTAAAATATAAAATATATCAGCTCTATGGCATTCAAATGTGCTTTTGTATTGTGATTGTTACACACCAAACATTATAAAATATAATCCACACAGAGAAGGAATGAGCACATCAACTGGGAACACACATGGAACTAGGAACTTCACTGATCTAAGTTTTACATTAACTTTATAAAACACTTGAACTGCTAAGTGAATATTTCTAATTAATTCATATAATGTAAGAATATATTTAATATTTATATATAATTAATATCATATTTATTGTTTTGTTTTAGATTACATGATGAATTAATAGTATAGTGGAAAAAAAGAACTATATAATTTACCCCCTTTTCCCATTTCAGTTATACCATTTAAGTTTTGTTTCTGATTTACAGGACTGTTTCCCTGGAAATCCCTCACTTAATCAGGAAATATGTACACAGCTGCGACAGAAGGTGTTTAAACATATCAGATTACAGTTTTTCTCGATTGCTTAAACACATTTCTTGAAACTATGCCTCGTATTCTCAAAACTGTAAACACAAATCCATAACGTCTCACCCAATTCCCCAAACATCCTATTTTCAGGTCAAAATGAAGCTCTACACTCAAAACCATTCACTCTTGCTGAAAAACCAAACTTTGCCCTCAGACAGGACACACAAGCCCTCAAAATCACACACACTACAACATAGTCTTAAACACTGCTGCAATAAATTCAAAACTACATTTCCAAAACTGGTAAGTTATGTTGCTTGTGGTTCCCCCCTCACAAACCTTTTCACATGATGAACACAAAAGACACAACCAATGGATACATTGGCAGATGTTTATTCATTCATGTACACAGTACAATGCAAAAAAAAAAAAAAAACTCTTTTTTCCCTTTTTTTCTCTCCTCTAATTTTTTTTTTTTTTTATATTTACTTACTGTAAGATGTGTGTGACCATCATATGACAGTAAAAGAGCACACACAAACCTTATTCTAATATGGAATTGTATTGGAATGGTAAAGAGTGTTGGTCGTGACAGGAGGGTCTCCACTCAAGGATAGAATATGATGAACATGTCTTAGAATGTTCCACATATGGTTGAAATACCATCATTTGCCTAGAAAGATAACATTCTGGGAGTCAGGACTATAAAGGATGAAGGATGCCCTCCCTTCACCGTCACACTCTGCAGCCGCTCTGTGTGACTGTACGACTGCTGGCCTTTTCTTGCAAGAAAATAAACCTCATCAAAGACTATTGGAAATGTTTGTTTTTATTCAGTGATAGAATTTTGTTTGCCACCACACCTCCCTGAAGGTTCTCGAGGCGACGGTAAAGCGACTCAAATTTGGCCTTACTCGTAGCCCAGCCTCCCTCATAAACATACCATTGATAAAGACATGGGCAACAAGAGTGGCTTGAATTTCATCTGAGACTGCTTGTCTTCTTGCCCTTGCCCTTGCCCTTCCTCCTCCTCCTCCTCCTCCTCCTCCTCCTCCTCCTCCTCTTCCTCCTCCTCCTCCTCCTCCTCCTTATCCCTCCTCGATCTCTTCCTTCATGTCATTCTGGATCCATTGTTCCAAAACTCAATAAACTGATTTGGGCCCTTTTATATATCTATTGAAGGTTCTGATTGATGTGTGTTAAATTTTGACTCTTAGTGTTTCCACCTGGGTAATTGTGTGCTAACTGAGCTGAAGCTGTGCTGATTTGAGTGAACAATATTCAATGCTAGTGCTTTATACATGACAACATGGTGTAGGCAATGAGAAATGAAGGGATTTGTGTGTAGAGTTTTGCAGTGACAGTTCAACAAATCTGACTCATGTGTCAAAACAGGGAATAGTGTTTATAGTTAAGTGAAATGGGTGTGCTTTTTGATAAATGGCATTATGGTTTTGAAATTTTAGTTCAAAAGCCTGGTTATAGTTTAAGCAATCGAGAAAAACTGTAAAGATCAACACATGAAATTATTTACTTTTATTTGAAGTTAAACAAGAAAAGTGACTGTGACCAATCAGTTTCCATGTTAGAAATTTGCTCCACCAGTAAAACACAAAAGATTGAATAGGGTTTGATGATTAAGCACATTGTTTTTGTGAAGGAGAGTGCTATAAAGTCTGTTGGATCATTTGGTAAAAGTGTGTTGTCCCTTTTTCTACTACATCCAAAAGCAAGAGAGTTGTCCTGATTCTCCAAACCCAATATTTTGATAAGTCTGAAATAAAACAGGGTATGATTTGTGTCCATGTTACAGGTTTGTTGACCTTTATGAAACTTGTAATAGCAATAATCTTTTTTTATTGTTTTGGGAAAATAATTTACTTGGGTCTGATGTTTCAATTGTTTACTGAAAGTTATTTCTCTTGATTGTGCAACAAAAACAATCTCTGGTCAAAGACGGTTGCTCTGTTTTTCTTTCATTCTTAAAAAAACGCCTAGTCCTATATATAAAGATGCTTAAAGGCAGTCCAATAGTAAAACAGAGCAAACCATTACAGAGAAAAAAGGGGTGCTGAACGAATGTACGTAAATAACATTTACAATCACACAAGATAGTTTGAGTATCAAAAAGAACATTTTAAATAATTGAAAAGCATCAGAGAAGTACATAAAGCAGGTCCAGTTTAATAATATTAATATTTATTTTTATGTATTTATAGATATCTTCAGGGTAAGAACAATGGGGGATTAGTATGTGATGATTTCACATTATTTTACATTCACACATTTTAAGTTAAAAGCACCTGATGGTTTCTATAAAGTAACAGTTATTTTGACTATAACATAACAGCATTTTTACATTACCTCTCAAGGGTAATTTTAATGCTAAACAATCATGTTAAACGTCACACACTGACTGCTTTCATTGCACTGATTCTTAAGTACTGTAATAAGGCAGACTGCAAAACAGAAAATGAAACAAAGTTTATTTGTCAAGGAATTATTTGGGATTAACCTGTTAAATGTGTTCAGAGTGTGTGTTTTTCCACTTAGCACGAGTCAACACCATCTGAAACAAAATACATAAAATATGTTGGTTCTATGAGAATAGAACAACAGATCTTCTTATTATACTTTGAGGCATATACTCATATCAAAACAGAAAAGACAATTTTAATTCTCATGCATCCCTGTAAATGCAGAGTGTCTGCAGATAATCATTTCTGTGAACAAGCAAATAACTGCAAACCTCCTGATCACAGTGTGACAGAAGATACACAAAAACAACAGCGATAACGGACAATTATTTGGCAAGACAGTCCTGCTTTTTCTTCCTTTAAGGTTTATGTGAGTATTTCGATTAGGATCAGTAACAAAAAGAATAGACCGGGTAAAACCACTTCTAAAAATGGGTAGATCATTTCAATGACCTGAATCCGCTGTGGATCCCAAACACAGTCTTCTTCAAGGCCGCTTGGCACCATGCCACATTTTGGAGGGCACCAGGCAGTGTCATAACCGTGATCATGCCAGGTTTTCTGCAGTGGATGACCTTGGCAATCAATCTTCTTCACTCTCCCAACATTGACTTTCACTTTCAGAACCACTCTCTGGTAAGCACGCAGCTTCAGAGGATACCTGCAAGCCTTCTGTAGATCTCGGCTGAGGTAGACACCACGTCCCAGCATGCCATCATCAGACTGACGAAATCCCTCTTTTCTAATTTTCTTTGCAGCCTCCATGGATGTGCCATGATACATTGTGTAGACTTTGCCTGATCTTGGATGTGTGTTGCTTTGGAGGGAAGTTGAACCATTTCCACCCAACATTTGCACCTGGACAAATCACAAATAGTATCAATATCTTCAAAATATCTATAGAAACAAATAAGATTTATACTGGATCACAACTTAAATAAAAATAAATGATGTTGAAAAGAATCTTACATTTACAAAACATTATCTGCAATGTATAATCTTATAAAGAGAAATTCCACTTACCAATCGTCGAATTCAAACTCAGTGACAAGCTATTTGATCCCGGGAAATGCCATATAGTCCAGCCCTCTTTTTGTGGTACTTGAGCAAACTTTTAGCCCGTAGACCAGTTAAAACATTACAATATAGCATTAAACAGTGTAGTTGAAGGCATACACAAGAATACCGGCACTTTTCAAACGGTATAGGCTAGCCCTTTCTGAAAGTAATGAAAGAACTCACTTTAAACGCAAGGGTGCGATCCCCAAGCGTTGTCGCGTACATTCAACACTAATTAAAACCTTAGTTTCAGCCGGGCGGGATATTTCTAAAACAATCAAATCTTCCGTTTGTCTCTCCGTCCCTCTCTCTTCTACTTTCACTTTCCTAGTGAATCGCTATTGGCCACCATTGGACATCCACATCAAGCGACGTCACAATCAGGCAACTATGGAGAGATTATTGGGTCAGATTTAAAACTAAAAGTCTAAAACTAAAAGTCTTAAACGAAAACTAAAAGTCTAAATTTGAAACTAAAAGTCTAAGTCGAAAACTAAAAGTCTAAGAAGAAAATGAATTTGGTATTTAGGATTGGGCATTTAATCATTTAGCCATTTAGGATTTAGGATTGGGAATTTGGGGATTTAGGATTGGGCATTTGAGGATTGAGGATTGAGGAGTGTATGCAAATAAGGAGGCGTGGCCCAAATACTGGAGGCTGGGTTTGAAATGGCTGGTGCGCAGAGGCACCTTATGGACAGCAGAGGGAGCTCCCAGTGCTAAGGAGCACTGTAATGAAACCAAACAGAGCGAGTGAGCAGGGCTGGAGCGAGGACTGTACTTTATGTAAGGGATAATGTATAGCGAGGCGGTTGTTATAGCGAATAACAACCCCGACAGGCTGAACTTGAATCAGCCTGTCGTCGGGGTTGTTATTCACTATAACAACCGCCTCGCTATACATTATTCCACTTATTACATGGCTACCTACAAAATACATAAATAATTTGACACAAAATATTGATTTAAAAAGGAGTTTATTGATTTAAAAACGATTGTATTGCTTCCGCTAAAGAAAATAGTCCGTTCCGCGTCCATAGCAACGCTCTGTTTTTCATGGCAACGGTGTGTTATACTTCGCAGCGGTCTGTTATTCTACATTGGAATTCAACCAAGCCAAGTAAAAAAATATATATATATTTTAATGCAACGCATCAGAAAAAACAAGGTTAGGAAACAGTAACTGTACGTTCACAATGCCGCCGAATTGAGCCGAATTGAGCTGCAAAGAAGCTCTGGCCGCCCTGTCAAGGACGCTTGTCAAAAAGTACGGGGAAGCTTGTTGACGCTTGTTGACAATGACAACAGTTGTTGATAGTGAGTGCGCGCGCGCAGATCTATTGTAACAGTACACAGTGATATTGTGAAAGCCGTGGCAAGAGACAAGCTTCTTATTACTATACCTGTGCTGTGTGCTGTCTATTAAAACGTATGCTTAAACAGGTGGTTCCTATCATTATCGGATTAATTGCACAGTTTAACCATCATAGAGTGAAAGTTTATCATTTGCATGTCAGTTTAACAAGGGCGCGCTTGACAGGGCATATATAAGAACGAGCAGAGAGAGAGAGCCCCGGCCGCGCGCGCGCACTCACTATTAATAATAATAATAATAATAATAATAGTTATTCTCGTCGTCAGACCGATAGCACTCCTTTCACTGGTGACTTTGTGTGTGAGGCCACATAAATGTTACAACGCTGTCATTAAGTTGAAGTTATCACATTGTAAAGTACAGTCCTCGCTCCAGCCCTGCTCACTCGCTCTGTTTGGTTTCATTACAGTGCTCCTTAGCACTGGGAGCTCCCTCTGCTGTCCATAAAGTGCCTCTGCGCACCAGCCATTTCAAACCCAGCCTCCAGTATTTGGGCCACGCCTCCTTATTTGCATACACTCCTCAATCCTCAAATGCCCAATCCTAAATTCCCAATCCTAAATCCTAAATGGCTAAATGATTAAATGCCCAATCCTAAATACCAAATTCCCAATCCTAAATCCCTAAATGCCCAATCCTAAATCCTAAATGACCAAATGCCCAATCCTAAATACAAAATGCCCTATTCTAAATACCAAATGCCCAATCCTAAATACCAAATTCCCAATCCTAAATACCAAATTCATTTTCGACTTAGACTTTTAGTTTTCGAATTAGACTTTTAGTTTCAAATTTAGACTTTTAGTTTTCGTTTAAGACTTTTAGTTTTAGACTTTTAGTTTTAAATCTGACCCAATAATCCCTCCATAGCAATCAGGCCAAAACCATGAAGATTAAAATAGCACGCCAGTTCAACAGCTCTTGGTTTGTTTGCTCTTTGATGATACTAGTGTTCAGTGTTGTGCTTGTGGATTTCTGAACTGGAACTGAACATTTAAATAGTTTCCAGGCAAAAGACAAGAAAACAACACAGGCTATTTTTATTTATTATTTATTTCTTTATTATGTCTTTGTTTAGATTATATATGCATATTAACATACTTTTTAACAAAACCATTTTGCATTTTGATTTCACATTGCTTCAAAAATATAATAATTCACTATTAAAATTAATTATTATTTAAATCAATTAATAATAATAATAAATCATCACTTAGCCTATACTGTGCATGTTTGTTTTTAGCAATGGAAGTAGGCTATTGATAAAAACAGCATGTAGGCCGACATATATATGACACAAAACTTCAAGGCAACTAAAATGTGTTTAAAGAAGGCATATTTTAAATTAATTTTATTTCTCCAGCTTCAGCATCAGAAACTGTTCAGAGCACTGTATAATGATCAAATTCTCAATAAAACACTATCATTTAGGATAAACTATTGCTAATTTCATTGCTCAGCTGGTAAACATCACATACTCCCTAGATTGGACGAATGACATCAATGACTGTGATTTGTCTTGGATCCCAAACACAGTCTTGCTCAAGACCACTTCGCACCATCCTACAGTTTGGAGGGCACCAGGCAGTGTCATACCCATTTTCATGCCAGGTTTTCTGCAATAGATGACCATGATCATCAATCTTTATCACTTTACCAACATTAATCTTCACTCTCAGAACGCTTCTCTGATGCATAGGCATAGGCGCAGGGACATTAAAGGCCTTTTCTACATCTCGGCTGAGGTAGACTCCATGTCCAAATATGCCATTAGACTGACAAAAGCCATGTGCTTTGATTTTTTCTGCATCCTCCTTAGATGTGCCATAAAACATTGTGTAGTCTTTGTGTTCAACTGCTGGAATAGCGTTTTGAAGGCTTGGTGGAATTACATCAATAACAGTGATTCGCTTTGGATCCCAAACACAGTCTTCCTCAAGCTTACTTCGCACCATGCCACAGTTTGGAGGGCACCAGGCAGTGTCATACCCATGATCATGCCAGGTTTTCTGCATTGGATGAAACTGATGGTCAATTTTCTTCACTCTCCCAACATCGACCTTCACTCTGATAACAACTCTCTCGTGTGGCTTATCAAGCGGGTATCTGCTGGCCTTGTTAAGATCTCGGCTGAGATAGATGCCACGTCCCAGCATTCCATCTTGAGATGGCTGAAAGCCATTGACTTTGATCTGTTCTGCTGCTCTTTCAGTAGTCCCGTGATACATTCGGTATATTTTACCATTCACAGGCTCTGTATTGCTTTGGAGACAAGGCACACCTGGATACAAGTCACTCTCTGTCCACATGTTTAAGCCTAAAGGCAAAAAATAGCATAAAGACAAAAAATAACCAGTCAGTTTTCATGTTCAAGTTCGGATAGAGAACAGCAGAAAGAGGGAAGGAAGTCATTAAGGAGGAATATGTTTTTTTTTTTTTTGTATTTTGTTTTGTATAATATTAGAACATTTATCTAAATCGTCACATTCATGATATATATTACCTTTGTGATGACAAATTCAGTCTGAGCAGAGATCAATCGTCTTGGACACACCTTAAACAAATAAGCTGAAGAGGCGGAGAAAAAATGCATCTGAAGCAGCGCAATTGAGAATTTTTTTTTTCTCTGATGACATACTTAAACTTAATATGACTATGCAAATTGTTTTATTCTATGAAATGTCAGCATGTACAGAGCATGGGTAAATGAAGAATCACTGAATGTGCTTGTATTTGAGGCACAATTTATGTTCTGAAAATAAGTAAAATATCTCAGCCAGTATGGCATTACTGTAAAGAACATTATCAGTCTGATGGGGTTCAAAGTACAGGTACAGATTGTGCATATGACTCAAGTGTGGACAGAACAGTCAGGCAATGATTTATTAAAAGTCAAAATCAATAGGATGAAAATAAGTCCAATAAGACTGAGGCTAAACAATGCTAAACAATGCTGAGACAAGCAATGATACAAATACAAAGCAGGCTCAAATCTTAATTCAGAAAATGGCCAAGAATAAACTGGGATAAATTGACTGAATAACAAGCATGAGAAAAACTGGGCAAAGAACTGCAGAATTTTACAGTGCTATTGACTAAAAGCATTTTTTATTTCACTAGATAATAACACTAGAAGACGTTTTAGATAACATTAGTATTGGCTACAGTATAAAATCATTTAACTGGTTATTCTGGGATTTGTAAGGCTTTATAATGACCAATAAACCGAGACAAAGTGGTGTCTTACCTCTGATGTCGCTTCTATTGCTGATCGTTCGTTCTGAAAGCAGGGAAAAATGGAATATCTTTCAGGGTGTGTCCATTACGGGAAATGCTCCACTGAGTTTCAGTTTCATTTCATCTTTGTAAACTATTATGTATTGCAACAACACTTTATGTAATGAAATTTTCTAAAGCGTAGTGCTGTAAATTTGATTGATTATATAATTTTTATGTTTAGAATATTAAAAGTTATAAAATTATGAAATTGTTTGTAAGACTATTTGGTAAAACCGTGTTCCCTTTTTTTGTCCCCCCCCCCCCCCCCCCTCTCATACAGTATGTTGATCATTTTGAAGCATGATGTAACCTTTGTAAAACTTCTATGAAAACAGGAACTGCTCTCATCTCAATTTTACTTTAACTTTATAAAATACTTGGTGTTATGGAATTACTTGGACTGCTTATACTAGCCCCCCAATGGTAGAAGTCAAAGCTTAATGGTCCGATGCTTACATGGACTGCTGAATGATTTAAAATTTCTAATGAATTAATTTCATATTTATGTATGATATTGCTATTGATTTATTTTAGAATACATGTTTTATTACTATTGCAAAAATATGAACTCTCTATTTTACCCCATTTTCCTATCATTTATGCTGCATTTCTGATTTACAGGACTGGAAACCCCACACATTTAATCAGTTTAATGAACAATACATATACTCATCTGATATGATTTTAATACATGAAATTATTTATTTAGCTTATAAGTTAAACAAGAAAAATATATGTGATCAATATGACATGTTAGAAACTCGCTTCAGACCAGTAAATGCATTTTTTTTTATAAGGTATTTTGAAGTTTAAGCACACAGGGTGATCACAACACAAATACCATCATTGAAAAACACTGTTTACTGTTAACTGAAATTTGCTATTGGTTATGGACCACATTTCTTTCATGCTTAGAATAAAAAGCATCTTTGGAATCAAAATATCAGATTTTTCTTAACTTTTGAACCACGCCAACTAAACTAATTATATTTCCCAGTAATTTCTTCAAGAGGACCTATGCAAAATTCACTTTTACATTTGAAAGTGTGTCGGCAGTGTGTGAACACAACCACCCTAAAATGGTGAACTTTGTGTGTTTTTGACATAACCTTGTATGTACCGGTATTTGACAGTTTAAGCACAATAAGATGTGAAAGACAACAGTTTAATACTCAAGAGACTGACGTCCAGCTCTCTGTGCGTGAGCTTCGGATTTGCGCGCCCAGAAAACCATAAATCAGAAGTTTAGACTGATATGGCTTTAAAACACATGCAAAGGTTTTTTTTCTCCTCGTCTGTTCTTATATTGTTGTTTATCTGTGTTTTGTTTTCATTAGTTTTTTGTAGAATTTCTGTATGTATTTCTGCAATACATTTTTTTTTTTAATTTAAATTTATATAAAAATAAAAAAACATGCAGATAATAAACTTTCATGATGATAAAGAACTAAAGATACATGCATGCATTATGATAATTAAAGATACATGAATGAAAAGAGCATGTTTTTCCTTCCACTCAAAAATGATGAATTTACAACATGGTAATTAATGATCTGTGGGTGAGCTGAGCTGAAACTTTGCAGACACATTCTGGGACACCTCAGACTTATATTAGGTCTTGTAAAAAGGGACATAATAGGTCCCATTTCAGTAACAACCTTGATTTTAGCTTTGAATTTGAAAACAAGTGCAATGTGCAAAACAAGTTGCAATTATCCATGCAGTGCATTATTCATTTGACAGGAAATATTTTATTCTTAAAACTCATGAAAAAGGAAGCAGTACATTTGCAATTTCTACCTGTTTTATGTTGTTGTTGTTTTTTCTTTCTTTTTAACAATAATAAGCACATTACACATTTGGGTAAATTACATCAATGATCTGAATCCGCTGTGGATCCCAAACACAGTCTTCTTCAAGACCACTTCGCACCATCCCACAGTTTGGAGGGCACCAGGCAGTGTCGTACCCATTCTCATGCCAGGTTTTCTGCAGTGGATGACCTTGATAATCAATCTTCTTCACTCTTCCAACATTGACCTGCACTCTAATAACAGCCCTCTCATGTTCAGGCAAATGAAGCGGGTATCTGCTGGCCTTGTTAAGATCTCGGCTGAGGTAGACGCCACGTCCCAGCATTCCATCTTTAGATGGCTTAAAGCCCCAGCTCATGATATGCTGTGCAGCATATAGAGATGTCCCATGATACATTAGGTAGTTTTTACCATTCACAGGCTCAGAGTAGCTTTGGAGACACGGCACACCTGAATACAAGTCATTCTCTGCCCACATGTTTAAACCTAGAAAAACCAAACAAAACTGTTTATCTGCTGTTCTATAAAGAGGTGGTGGTGAAATCAGAGAGATAGCTTTTGCTGTAAAGTTTAAAGAAATATGATGCTTACCTCTTGGATGACAAATTCAGACTGTGCGCAAATCTGCCAGAGGTGGAGAATATCTTGAAGCCACACCTTCAACAAGTTGGAAACCCCCAAACTTTAAGTTTCGTTTCTTTCGAAAAAATTATAATCGGAAACAGCTGCCAGACAGCAGCAGAATGTGTTTACCTTAAGTCAAAATCTTGTTTTGAATTCAGAATTTCACAATTCACAGTTTCTTTGTGCCCCTTATTGTCATCCCGTCTTTAAAATCTCTTCCACATTATTTTGTACAGTTAACTATATAGCTTTACAGTCATAAAACAACAGCTGCTCTTAAATAAAATCTTTTAATTCACAATTCAGAGTTGGGCTCAAAGGGAGTGGATTCTGGAATCCACTGCCGCTTCAATGTATATCTAATGAGTGATTATAATCAAGGTATCAATCAATATTTTTCCTTTTACAAAGTAAATGATTTGACTGACTTCTTTAAGCTTATGAGATTTATGTAGTTATACATATATCAATATGTCTGTTTAATGGAATGTGCTCTCTCTATGTTTTTGAGAGAAGGACCCAACATGTGTTATAACAAGACAGCCGAGGGCACTGGGTTTACTTCGCCTGTTGTATACTGTGCATGACCACTTCTTAATTAAAGCATTAAATTCAACTTTTCGATATTCAAATACTAGAGGATAATAATGGAATATCGTCTGAACCTCTCACTGAGAGAAAGAACACAATCTGAATGTTTTGGGAAACTCTCCTGTTTAGAACAGAGCTCAACCAGAGAATGTCTAATAAAGGGAGAACTTCCACTCTCAGTACACTTCCGGCTTTTGAACTGGTTGCAGTTCCACTCTGGTTCCATATGAGGGCGCTCACAGGACAAGTGCAGAATGAATGGAGGTCTATGGCGCTATACCCCTCAAAATCCACTTTTCTCAGGATATAATTTTTTGTCTAGTAATTTGAATGTTGTATTCGAAAGGAGATTCCTGGGTGTTAGATTTTTTAGAGTCACTTATTTGCTTTAAAAAGTAAAATGTCAATGACGTCATACACATCGTACGACCAGAGATACTGCTTTATGGCAATACTTCAGTCACTTTGTTGCTTTCGCGCTCTGCACTTTCTTTTCTCTCAAGGCATCGACAACACAGCTGACACAGGTAAATACACGTGCTAGAAGAGTTTTTGTTTTGTTGTTTTAAAAGACCACGCCTAAAATACACACGCACACACACACACGATGCCATCAAGCGGTATCTCTGGTCGTAATCAGTCCTTCACTGACCAATCAGCGTTCATTAGCAGAATGCTAGCGTGTTATGGGCAACAACAACTCAACCTGTAAGAAATCAAAAGGACTTAAGTACTCGTTCATTCAACTTTCGACCTATAACCCATGTTGAACTTGCAAAACCTACAATCAAATCTGAGATTTCTCAACGGCAATCGGGTGAAAGAGACAAATTTAGTCGTCTAGCTTCATAGACTCCCATTCATTTTGCACTCATGGGCGATCGCCCCCAGTGGAACTCTGGTGGAACTACAACCAAAATTCGGTACAATAGGACTTAATAGGGAGTGGCCAGGCTCTCCGTAGACGGGCTCTGGCTCAACTAACTTCAGCCTTGAAGAATCTGTGTATCTGTGTATGTGCTCTATATTCTTTGTTACAGACTTGTTTTCTTCAACATGCTGGCGCAAAGACACACTGTCTCGTGACCTCGGAGGACCACTCGTACCTAACTCAAGGTCCTGGTGTCAGCCGTACAGACTATGTGCTACTGCCTATCAGACCATGTGTAGAAATTTCCAATGTTTATCTATTTCTTATCTATCTATCTATCTATCTATCTATCTATCTATCTATCTATCTATCTATCTATCTATCTATCTATCTATCTATCTATCTATCTATCTATTTATCACAGAGCCTTAGTGTAAGTTTGTGTCTTTGAATTTCAAAACATGGTAATCATGAGAGGTCTATGATAATAACCCCAGTTGAATAGCAAGTGTGATATAAAAGTATGAAAATATAAAAAAGTTTAAAGATATAAAAATAAATAAGTGTATCAGAATGTTTGTCTTGGCAGTGAAATACTGCATGCAGATCAGAGGAAGTGATTTATTTTGTGAAGACATTTCCTGGAAAATATCATCTGGACGGATGAGGTCTTGTCTGCATGAGAACATAGAGGCACATGCATCTTCTGTGCAAAGCTGTAACCTTGCTTTTGTTGTTGTTGTTGCTAAGCAACCATTGGAAAGGTCCAAACAGAGGTTATAAGAGCCAGATATTCTTCACAACACATTTTAAGCATGAATTCTCTTCCTATTCATTTATTTTGTTGATGTCTGGAACTAGTCTGGAACTAGTCCAATCAGTCATTTTAAGAACAAGTCACACACATCTAAAAAGCTTTAAAGTTGTATTATCTCTCTCTCTCTCTTGTTTTTTCTGCACTTTAACAGCCAAATAATTACATTTATTATTAACTTATGAGTATAGCCTAATTGTCTGCTGATTTTTAATACACACATAATGCACAATAAATACACAGGTGACAATGTCACTTGGCAAAACACCATTTAAAAAAAAATTGCAACAAAGAATAGGCTACAACACATACATATGCAAAATATATTAAAACTACATACTACATGTATGTAGTTGTAACTACATACTACATATATGTAGTTTACCTGTACTACATGCAAATATTAAAAAGAGGGTAAATACAGGGAATTATAAAATGAACTAAAGTGTATTATAGCTGGCTATATTTTTTTTATAAGTATTACACAATTATAGAAACTTCAACAACAACTTTGCTGGCCAGATGGATTTTTTTTTTTTTTTTTTTTTGTATTTTGCGTTGTGATTTTTGTCCCTTAGCAGCGTCCGTTCAGTGACGTAATACATAAACAAGATGGCTACGTCCACAGGCATTAGCGAAGGTGCTGCGTTCAGCAAGGCAGATTACCTTAAACGGTATTTATCAAATGATGAAGCTGGCAAGAAGTCTAAAGAAAAGAAGTCTAAGAAGAAACGGCCGAAACCCACGGGGAGAGGGTAAATATGATCGGACACACTTAACAGAAATGCAGATTTAGCTCTCGGTATCTACAGTAATCACTTAACATACTGACATTGTGGCTCAGGCTCAAATGCTTACGGAGTTGGCTAAATACACAGCAATTAGGAAATAGTTTGTCAAGTGCTCAAGCAGCTAAATTGTCATTTTAAACTACAGGATGAAAATTGTTGATGATGACATTGATTGGAGGCAACTTGCTCTTAACGAAGAAGAAAATAAAGACGAAGACGAGGATGATGAGGCGCCTGTGGTGTGTAGAAGCACGCTTTACCTATTTTAAGCTTTTTTAACACTTTCATAGCCAACATAAATACTATTGTAGTCAGGTCTTTAGTGATCACTATTAGAAAAGTACTATGGTACTGCTACTACCTTTGTTTTTGAACATGGATTGCATGCATGAATTTGCAACAGTGTTAAATGTCTTTTTTAGATTGCAGACGTGATAGATGAACGCCCAGATGAGATTAAGCAGCTCGAGGTATTTCGAACCAACAAGTGGAAAGTGTTGGGCGGTAAGACTTTGACTACTCGTGCTTCTGTGGAATTCATATGTCTGAGAAAACATCTGGGATTTATTTTTTAAATTCTTGAAATAAACAGAACGGCTTTAGGCTGTTGAAAACTCAACTTGTTATGCTCATCATCAGATTAAAGTGGAACAAACATGTATTATGAATTATTAAATAATGTAAAACACAAGCATGTTTACTAGTTGGGTGATTTTATACACTACCGTTCAAAAGTTTGGGGACTGTAAGAAATTTTTAAATGTTTTTGAAAGAAGTATTTGATAGAAGAAACGTGTGTGCCGCTTAAATTTTGTGGAAACCATGATATTTTTTTTCTGGTTTCTTTTATGAATAGAAAGTTCAAAAGAACAGCATTTATTTGAAATGGAAAACTTTTGTAAAAAAAAATCTTTACTGTCACTTTTGATCAATTTAATGTGTCTTTGCTGAATGAAAGTATTAATTTATATACAAAAAGAAAATCTTACTAACCCTAAACTTTGGAACGGTACTCTGAATATATATAGAAAAATGTTACGAAACCATATATATACGCACTCACGCATTCATGTCTACGCATTCATGTCTTAGCAACAGAGCAAGATCTCCAAGAAACTCAGGAGTCCACATTAGATAGAAGGTAACTGTCCTTTCTTCTTTTGTTCTTATTCTTATTAAAATCGTTATTGCATAGAGAGTATAATGAATGTTGCTTTGTTTAGTTCGGACACTGACAGAGTGCGTCATGACTCACCGGAGAGTTCAACTGTACCGAGGGGGCGGCATGATTCCCCTGACCTCTCGCCCAAGAGGCCTCGGCACGACTCGCCGAATCTCTCACCTCTGAGGAGAGGTCGTCATGATTCGCCAGACCTTTCAGCTCAGAGACACAGAACCGAGAACAAAAACAGATGGCACGACTCCTCGTCACCTTCACCTCCAAGAAAGAGCCTCAAAAGCTCACCCTCCAGAACCCAAAAGCAGCATGACAAAGGTATAAAAATCCATCCACCAATCAGAAACAACATTTACACAACAGAGTTTCCGCTATAAAAAAATGGTGCCGGTCAAAGTGACCGGCAGAGGTTTCGTTTTCCGGACATTTTGATTATATGCCGGTCAAATATCGCCTCTTAATTATTCAAGTTGAGGAAAACTGGAGGCAGGCTATGTAACTTAAAAAAATGACATAATCAGGGCGTATAGAATGCAACATGTTTATTAGCCTAACTTTCAAATAGATGGAAAAAAACATAAACGTCCGATTGGCGTCAATCAACACCAATTGTTTTTACTATGGTTTCACATTCATAGTTTAACAAACCAATCCCCCTTCCCCACATAAAATATAGCCTATTGTTTTTACTCAAGCGAACTTCCCAGTGTCTCTCCACAACTTGCAATGCGCATAAGCCGCGTAACCTTGTTCTCCGCAAGGCGACTTCGCTGCTTCGTCTTGATCCGATTCTGCAGCGAGAACCCCCTCTCTGCAAGAACGCTCGAGACCCATTTTCTACTATGGTTTTGTACGTTTCTTCATTCGGATCTATTTGCGATCCATTCTAAACGAAACAACGCAGTTTATATGCTTCGTCCTTGTTTCATTATTCATTAAGATAATAATTAATAAATGCGCGTATAATTATCAGTGAACTTGATAAATGTTGCAGATATGTTTTGCTATGCATGCACAAACAAATGCCTTTCAACTTATGTGTGCAAAATTCAGAATAAAATGAATGTGCAGCAATTTGTACAAATAGAGAGTCTAGGTCTACTATACGTGTTGTAGCCATTAAATAAGCTCATTTAGTTTAATATTTGTTAAAATATTATAATGTTATTTTTTCATCTATGTTGATTATTGAAAGTGAACCGCACGAGTAAGATAGGATGCGCAATATCGAGAGACATGGAGCGGGTCAGACATGATTTTGACCACTTAATTAAATTTTGTTTTGTAGAAAACCTTTTTTGAAGTGAATTTCGTTTTGTATAAATTGTATCTTAATTTTAATAATTGTTGTATCAACCAATTGCCTGGATTTAATAAATAAGAAGCAAATATAGCAGACGACAGGCCTAATCATGACGGCGCCCGCGCGGTCACTTGCATTGCTCGTGAACGGGAGCGCATCTCATCCTAATTTAACGAAACTCAGCGTAGGCCTCACAGACATGAAATATATCTTAAGAAAGCTTGAAATGTCTTTTTAACAATTTAAAACGAAAAGAAATAGGCTACTCTCTGATTATGTAATCCATGATGTGCATTTCTCTCTATAGGCGCGTTCACTACGGAGATGGCAATCGTCAACTTCATCTTTACAGCTGTTGTTGCTGTTAATAAACTAAAAATAATAGGCCTATAATTTTATTAAACAATAAATTAAATGAAATTGTAATTGTATTAAAAAAATCAACAAAAAAAAATCCTGTTTTTTTTTTTACCTATTCTAATTACGCATTAAATTCAGGTAGGCTACTGAGTCGCTGTCCTCAGTGCCCAGAAAAGCGCTGAAACGGAGATGAAGGGGAACCCGTTTTTATTTATTTTTTATTTTTTGTCTTATTTTAACTGGCCCATCCAGTTTTCTGGAGGCCCACCTACAATCAACTCCTGGCGCCGCTAGTGCTTCGCAGCGGTCTGATATCAAGAAATAACAGACCGCATTCCACATTGGAATTCAACCAAGCCATGTAATAATGTTTAATAACTTTCAAACGGTAGAGCCTGTTCCCTTATAACATAGCCAAAGGTCGGTGTATTTTTGCTTTATACATTTTAGGCTTATTCTCAAATTCAGATTGTGTTGGGGGGGTGAGATTATTAGGCAATTTTAATCTGACAATTTGACCGGAGAGATTTAATTTTGTCGGACATTTCATTTTTTTTTCGGCCAATGTCCGGCAACAGAAACCCTGTTACACAATGAATGTCATCAAAATGATGTATTTAGCTTTTATTAATCTCTTCAGGGTCCCCACACAGAAAAAAGACACACGCTGCTTCTACAGGCGACCTTTCGCCGCCCAGAAGACGAGCCCGGACAGGCAAAGGCTCAGACTCCGATCAGTCCCCACCTCGCAGACGTCCTCGTGGGCGACGGGGCTCAGATTCCGATCAATCTCCACCCAGAAAGAGAGGCCAGGGTGGAAGAGGTTCAGATTCAGATCTCTCTCCTCCCAGGAAGAAGCCACAGGGAGGACGTGGATCGGACTCAGACCTGTCTCCACCACGGAGGACACGCTCTCCTGATGCAGTAAGTTCAGGGTTCATGTTTAAGGATCCTTTATATTAGTGCAGGGGTGCAAAACTCAGTTCCTGGAGGGCCCACAGCCCTATAGAGTTTAGTTCCAACCCTGCTCCAACACACATACCTGTTGTTTTCAAATACGCCTGAAGGATTTGATTAGCTGGATCTGGTGCATTTAAAGGTCCCGTATTATGCCCCTTTTCACAAGATGTAAAATAAGTCTCTGATGTCCCCAGAGTGTGTATGTGAAGTTTCAGCTCAAAATACCCAACAGATCATTTTTTACAGCATGTTTAAATTGTCATTTTTTGGGGCTCAGAAAAACGCGCTGTTTTAGTGTGTGCCCTTTAAATGCAAATAAGCTGCTGCTGGACGACCCAGGGGGCGGAGCTTCATGAGCTTGCGCTCAGTCTCTCAGGACACTTTCATCTCACGGAATGATGATAATATCAGAAACTCTCAGTAACGGTGTTCATTTCGAGTCGGACAATAATGCCTACAGAGTCAGAGTGCTGTATAGAGATGAAACAGGTATAGTTTAGTAGTTTAATTACGGTTATTATAACGTATTTGTCATCTGCTTGTATGTATCCATTATTTATTAATAGCCTACAAGTCTGCTGTTTCGGACCAGGTCCGAATGATGATCAAACATATACTGATGAGTTTAATAAAGTTTATTGTACATCACACAAAAGATGAAGCGTCAGTTTTACTTCAGAAAATCACCTAAGAGCTGAGTAAACACAGTAAGTTATAAGAAGTGCGCAAGTACATAAACGAATTTCGGTAGAGTTGAGGGAGCATTCCTGTGGGCGGAGGTTAGTCAAAAAACTGTTCTACTGACGTCATTAAAGATGGAAGTAGAGGGATGTAGTCCAAACGGGCCGTTCGATGTAGGCGACTTCTGTTAAATAAAATATCTCGCTTGGCATTGAACTTTGAGCTTTATAATTTTACAGATATTATTTATACGCTAACAACAACATTACACACTAACTAAAGTTTGAAACATGGGATCACGAAGAACGGGACCTTTAATTATGGTTGAAGCTAATCTCTCCAGGAAGGAGTAAAGTGTAAACTCCATAAAGAAGTTTTGCACCCGTGTATTAATAGTTCTCAACAAGGGGTCCAGGCCTAGTTAAGCCAGTTGAGAACATCTGCTTTAAATAATGCTGATTACACAACAAGTAATGTATGAAATAAATATGCGACCCTGCATCACAAAACCAGTCATAAGTCGCATGGGTATATTTGTGGCAATAGCCAACAATACATTGTATGGGTCAAGATGATCTATTTTTCTTTTATGCCAAAAATCATTAGGATATTAAGTAAAGATCATGTTCCATGAAGAAATTTTGTAAATTTCCTACCGTTAATATATAAAACATTTATTTTTATGAGTGAATGCTGCACAATCGTGAACAGAAATGGACAACTTTAAAGGCGATTTTTCTCAATGTTTAGATTTTTTTGCACCCTCAGATTCCAGATCTTTAAATAGTTGTATCTCGGCCAAATATTGTCCTATCCTAACAAACCATACATCAATTATTCAGCTTTCAGATGATGTATAAATCTCAGTTTCAGAAAATTGACCCATGTGACTGGTTTTGTGATCCAGGGTCACATATGACCCTTTTCATAATTTAATACATTAAATTATTTAATTGTTTCCTCTGAGATCCTGTTATAATGTTAGTACTTTCACTTTAAAATAAATGTTTTTTTCCGTTTGCTGTGCCTATAAGAAACACCCCCTTTGTGGATTAAATAAGCAACAGCGTTCATAAAATAATGAACTTTTCAGTGGATCTCACATGAAATATACACAATTTTTCTTCTTCTTTTGGATTGAAGATGCAGTTTGGATCCTTATGTTGAGAATTTCACTGTTCTTCCTTACAGGCCCCTCGAATGCTATCTGGTGGAGCTGCAGGGCTCGTGTCTGTCGACGTTTTGAGGAAAGAACAGGAAGAAATTCGCAGAAAGGAAAAACGCAACAAGCCTCTTGAAGGTTTAATGAAAATCCATTGATAATTGTTGTGTATTAGAAAGTGTTGTTTTATTTATAACATTCATTATGTCACATTGCTCTCTCAGAGGCATCCAGAAATGCAGAGACGATATTTCGAGACAAGTCGGGTAGGACACGTAACCTGGAGTCGGAGAGAAAAGAGCAAAGCAGGAAAGCTGGAGAAAAGGCAGAGAAGGATGAAAAATATGCGCAATGGGGAAAAGGGTGAAGTCTATTTAGTTGTTCAATTGCAGCTATTTTTTCGGTCTGTGACTTTTCGGTCTTGTGACTTTGACATCTGTGCTGTCCTTCTTCAGGCTTGCTCAGGGTGAAATGCAGCAGCAGAACTTAACCGATGCCATGCGGGAGGCTCAGAAACCACTAGCAAGACACATTGACGATGAAGACCTCGATCGGATGCTGAGGGAGCAAGAAAGGGACGGAGACCCGATGGCGGCTATGCTTCGCAAGAAGAAGGTCAAAAATGCTCAGTTAAAAGGAATCAAAGGTGAAAATGATGTGAAAATGAATCCTTGTAGTTAATGATTGTGATTAATTTTTCTAACAAGCAGGGTCTAACCTGCAGAGATTTATCTGAAAACAAGCCCAGATAACAGTAGTAATTGTAATAATTTACATGTGAATGTTTCACCAGAAAAACCTCGTTACAGAGGTCCGCCCCCACCTCCGAATCGCTTTAACCTTATTCCGGGGTATCGCTGGGATGGAGTTGACAGGTAAGAGGTTTAGATTGATGAATATCAGCTGGTCTGTAAGTATCTTAATGTTAACCTAAGAAAATGGTTTAATTTACTTGTCTTATGATCCTTTAGGTCCAACGGTTTTGAGCAGAAGCGGTACTGTAGGATTTCAGATAAGAAAGCCGTCCAGGAGATGGCGTACAAGTGGAGTGTGGAAGACATGTAGATGTCGATGGAGATCCAAATGTAGAGATTCATGATGTAAAACGGACTTGTCTAGAATTAGGACCGTTCCCTCATGAACCAAAACCTTTGAGCAAGACATTCTGTGTGGTTATCAGTCCTACTATGTACAAGAAACATACTTTCCTAATTAAATGATACTTTTTTTAATACAACTATTTTGTGTTGAACTTTATCAATGTCATTTCAAACCCAAATTTTTTAATTAACAACAGATTTAGAGAGACTAGATGATACCGACCACATTAATAATTATACCCCAAACATTTGAATATATGCTGTGTGTGTGTGTGTGTGTATATATATTTATTTATTTATTTATTTGTGGATTAAAAAACACAAAAGTTAAAAGTCTAAAGTCATGAAAGCTAGGCTGAATACAAATGCATGATTTAAAGTGATTTAAAGCACTATAAGGATTCTCTCTGGCCTTCATCTGTTCTTTTGATTCGGGCAAGGGCTGGGCGGACATGCACAGAAACATCCCAGCCTGGGAAAGCCTCTTGCTGCACTGTTCTGTATTCGGCTCTTTAGAAAGAGATTTAATTTGGTTACTTTTACAATATTTTCAGTTCAGATTTGAATGAAAAAAGAATATAAGTTCAGTGGTTGTATACTTGCCTCAGTGAAGTGTTGATCGCCAGGTTGTCAGGATGAGGTACGACCTGATTTCTCCTAACATAGATTCTCTTTGGGACCGGGAAGTCCTGCTGGTAAAGGGAACATCTCTGTGCTTGGCCAGTCCTGTTGTCTCTTGCTGGGACTTTTCCCTGCCACGCAATTGGAGCGCCATCTAGGTTATAAGAAGGGTAATCCTCCCTGTTTGTTGTGCTGAAGCTCCTGTCCCCTGTGATTATGTAGAGATAATAATGTTTGGATCATAGAGCTCCAAAACAGGTGTTCCAATTTGCCTGAAATGAATTCACCCTAAGTTTACAATAGATAGTTTATGGATTATATATTTTCTAATCAATACTAATTAAATGCAATGAGTATGCAACGCAGGGTCTTGAAATATTTAAAAATGTACATTCATGTCTACAGTGTCACACGATCCTTCAGAAATCATTCTAATATGCTGATTTGCTGCTCAAGAAACATTTATTATTATCAGAAGTTGTCACATTTTTATTGTGAAAATGGTGATACATTTTTTTTCGTGATTTTTGTTTAATAGGTCAAAAGAACAGAAGTGTAAAATTAGAAATATGTAATAAGTAAATATTAGCAATATATAAATAAATATTGCATCCTTGCTGAATAAAAGTATTAATTTTTTATCTGTCTCAAACTTTTGAATGGTGTTTATAAATATTTCTCTTTAAAATGTATCTATTTTTTTTTTCCAGCCGTCTAATTTGGTCTGCCAAGGAAATCAGTTATTTAATAACGTACTGAAGTTCAGTGAAATAAGTCAAGAAACTATGTAAACCAATATTTGGCTTATATCTCTAAAATAGGTTGGCTAAGTTTACAATAGATGGTTTGTTGCTTCTCTAATATATACTTAACTGATTATTTTACCAAATGCATATGATTTCCATACCGTCTAGAGTTAGGTGGCCCTGTTGGATCTTCTTTGGCTCTACCTTTGGGCATGTTTTGGGTCCAAATTCACTTTCTGTTGTGGTAACCATCTTTTCCCGCTTATCAGGGTAGAGCAGCAAGCCTGAAAAGAAGATCTGACAGCATTTGTTTTCTTCTAAGTGGCACTCACTTGTGTAAACATGCTTTAGTTGTCTACTATGTGAATGACATGTGCCATTTCCTTAACTAGCCATATCTGACGGAATTCTAAAAATGTCTTGTTCCACGTGTTACCTGCTAATGAAGGAAGTTCTCCCAGCATTGGAAAGGCTTGTGGGTGTTTCGACACCATTTGACCACGACCAAATGGGATTCTGAAAGATGGTCTCTGCTGTTTGCTGATTGTCTTTTCATGAGTGGTCATCTTTGAGTTACTATTGAGTGAAATGTCAATGTATATAAAAATGTTATACATTGTTGTTGTTTTAAATGAATGAAGCCGATTTCAATTATTAAACTTTCATATATTTTAATCCTGCTTTCAATTCTCAGAGACTTGCTAATATGAAACTTGTCTAGATCTACACCCAGTTTTGAAAACATTGTATAGTTGCTCTCTCTCTCTCTCTCTCTCTCTCTCTCTCTCTCTATATATATATAATTTCAAATTAGTTATTGGCTGATTTCAATGTCCTTTGAAGAGTTTAAAATGATTTTACCTTGTTCTCTTACAATTAAAAGTAGTGATTTGAAACTCACCTCATGCATGACACATTTTCTTTGCATAAATCTGATTCCTTAGCAGTTTAGCTTCTGATTTTTGTCACATTCTTGCGGCACAGTGGCATGTTTGGAAAGCGCTGTTACACTCAGTTAGTGGCTGTTTCCATGGCTGCTCTATTCTTTAGAAAGCCTGAAGGGTGATGGACTCAGCTCAAGAACAATGAGTGTTCTGTAATAAATACCGTAGACTGACGTGACGCTGTGCTTGTGCTAAGCATGAGGCTCTTAGTTTAATTAAACCTGAATAAAGCCTGTTGTTTTCAGTGTCTTCATATTTATGCTTAAAAACTGCTCAATTTCTTAATACATGATTCCCCTTATGTTTTTGTTAGACTTGATTATTTCCAATTTCTAAAGAATGTTCCAGAAATGTTATTTTTCTGTATCATTGATAACCATGAACTAAGATTCCTTAAAACATTCTGGGAAGTCAAAATTGTTAGCTGGGTATAGAAAAATTCATACATATATATATATATATATATATATATATATATATATATATATTTTTTTTTTTTTTTTTTTTTTTTTTTTTAAGCAATTTCTTGTGCTCACCAAGGCTGCATTTATTTGGTAAAAATACAGTAAAAACAGTAATATTATGGAAGAATTAATGGATTAATTAATTAAAATAAATGTTTTCTATTTTAATATACTTTAAAAAGTAATAATGTGTGTTGGCAAAGCTGCATTTTCGGCATCATTACGCCAGTCTTCAGTGTCACATGATCCTGCAGCAATAATTCTAATAGGCTAATAATAACATTTCTTATTATTATCATATTAAAACCAGTTTTATGTGTTGTTACACATGATACTATTTTCAGGATTCTTGGTGAATAGAAAGCTCAAAAGAACATATTTTTATAGATTTGTTTTGTAACATTATAAATGTCTACTTTTTGCGATATATGTTATGCTTCCTTACTGGAAGTATTCATTTCTCTCAAAAAAATCTTACTGACCCCAAACTCCTCTCTATTTCTTTTTTCTTTTTTTTTTATCAATTATATTATCTAAATTATATTATCAATAAGTTTTAACAACATATGTTTTTACATTGCTTTGACACATCAAAATAAGTTACAAGTTACAAGATTTAACTAATTTTTCAAGTCAGTTTAATGTAATTTAAGTTGATATTTTTACAGTGTAATTTGTTCTACCAATTAATAATGAACGTAAATAAATCTGCAGTGAAATAAGTCAGGAAACAACAATATATGGTTTATAGCTTTAATCATTAGATATTCCCAATCAATGGTTGCAAATTATGATTTGAGGATTCTGAGGAAGAGTAAATACAAGAGTGGCTGTTCAAAATCATTGTATTAATCCGGGAAGAGCAAGAAGCCTGTAAATGTGCAGTCAGTGTCTCTACTGAAGATAGAGCTTGTTGCAGTGACAGCGATAGACACTTTATCATCCGTTTTCAATGGCAGTAACACAGATCCTGCAGTTACCATTATCATACCAGGTGAATCACAGAACCTGACTTTCTCTTCCGCCCCAACCTGAATCTTTAGGCAGGCAGTCGAGGTAGACGAAATGTGGTAGCTGATGAAATACATGCCGGCTATTTTCACCGTGAAGACACCCTCATCCAAAACATTCTCTTCCCCGGAGATCAGAGGGATCTCAAAGTTGATTATGGTGTCTGGAAGAGCTCTCTGTGTCTTAGCACTTTTTTTGTAAGAGAAAACAAAATACTGGTCTGGAGCATCTACCCCAGTAAAAACTCCCCTCTCTCCCTTCGTTCCAGTTCCCCCTGGTGAACCTTGTAGTCCCTCGTCCCCTTTCTGACCAGGCCTGCCAGGGAATCCATAAATTCCAGGGTCCCCTTTTGGCCCAATCATCGGCAATGCATCTTCACCTGCAAACATGCACACATAGCCAGGTAATGTGAATTTAAATGCAGACTTTTTATTTAATTTATTGGATTTTTAGCCTTTATTTAGGACAGTCAAGGAAGATAGAGGGCACATTTTTGACTTTCAATAAGCAGTATTTCCACATAGAAAAGAAGCGCTATCACTTCACCTGGATCTCCTTTTTCTCCTTTTGCGCCATCCTTCCCATCGGTACCAGGAACTCCTGGAATACCTGGTCTTCCAGGGAAACCCCTGTGCCCATCACATGTATCTGACTCAGAGGAAGCCACCAGCAACAACATAATAGTAAGTTGCAGCACTGCATGTGCAGACATGAAGATAAACGCCTGTTTAAATGGGGAAATCGAAATGAACAGCATAGTATAAAAAGAACTCAATTGTTGGAAAATTCCGTTCGCAAACTGAAACGTATAATACAGTGAATGCTGAAACAAGCCGGTACATTTTCAATAATCAAATGCTGCATTACAGTAAGACTTTTTAAAGCAAATCACATATTTATTACAATACACGGTTCATAATTAGAAGACTTTTTTTCTTACCATCTTATCTTTCAAAACAGTTGTTGGAAATGCAGATGATGGCCTTAAAGAAGAGTGTTACATTGAATGTTTTTCTCCTATCTGTACTGTATGTACGAAGAGCTCTGGTTTGATTTCCCAGTTTCAGAGGAGAAGAACAGTGTTGCATAATAAAGGGAAGTAACAAAACACATGTTCATCAGAATCTTGATTTATAAACCTTGGATTACTTTTTTTTTCCATTATTGACATTTCATTTTGCTAATGTTTGCAAGTTTCATATCCCTTTTCTGAGAAATAGAATATGGAAGTAGAGAAATTAAAAAGTTTATTACAGATCAAAATGTTCTGGGTGCGAAGTTATTGGTATTGATATTGATATTATTGATATTGATGCTGATGTTGATATCAACATCCACTGTTTTCAACATTAATAAGAAATTTTAGACTAATAGAATGGTTTTTGAAGGATCATGTGACACTGAAGACTGGATGGCTGCAGAAAATTCAACTTTGTCATCACAGGAATAAATAACATTTTAAAAAATATATGAAAAAAAAATATTTCACAATACAACTGTTTACTGTATTTTTGTTCAAATAAATGCAGCCGTAATGAGCATTATATCCTTTATGACCTTTACGTATCACATTTGTTAAATATATCTATATATATAGGTTATCTATAGCTAACTTACATAACACAGACACTGTGCATTGTTGTCATTCAGATAATGTTTAGAATTGTTTGCTAAAATTGTACTAATTAACAATCGTTAACAATTCATATTGTCAGGACAAGTCTTCTTGGATTAGGTATGTCAAAGCCAATCAAACATTTGGTATGATTAAACTTGAGACAAACAATTTAGTGAAGCATAATTTTATTTTATTTGATCAGAAGATTTCAAAACATAGGGTGCATTTTTCTTATGATTAAAACATACAGCGTGTTTAACAATCATGTTCAGCTTTATAGTTCAAAATCAATCAGTGTGCATGAATCAGGAAACCCGAGAAAACACTGTCGGCTTTCTTCCCTTCTGCAAACAGGCCATTATAGCTATTTGTCTGCAGCCAGACTTTCTCATTCTCTTTCAGATAAACAGCTAGTCCACCAGAGCTCACCTGCTGGCTGTTCTTTTGCATGTGATCACAGAAACTACCTATCTTTTTATCATCATGCATTAGGATTACACACAGACTTTTTTCTTTGGATGATGCATGAAACACAAAATAATAAGTGCCAGGAATTTTACATATAAATTTGCCAAGAGTAGTATTGAAATGGCCCTCGACATTGGTGATAATAGTACCGAAGCGTATCACAGCATTGGGCTCAGGAAGCGATCTTGTGGCACGGGACACACTGAATGCAGACTGCAGGGAAGATGTGGAACCTTCTGAATTGCCCGGGTCCCCTGGCTCTCCTGGGGGGCCGAGTGGTCCCCTTATGCCGTCCTCCCCATTGATACCTCTTTTTCCAGGCCTTCCTTTGATTCCAGGCTCCCCTTTTTCTCCTTTTTTCATGGCTTCGTAAGGTTTGATAGGAATCCCTGTTAAGACACACACCGATTGTTTTAACATCATTTTAGAGGTTAAATATACCCTATCTCTTTAAGACACCTGTTGGCATTTTTTTAACCCTTAGTAGGATATATAATTTAGCCCTATTTATGAACATGTTTTTATTTTGGGGTCCACCCAAACACCAAAATATTCCCTCAATGTTGGTCACTGCAAGTTTTACTGTTAATTTGGGTTGCTCTCTATAGACAAAACGTACATGTAAACACATTCAACACTTTCTTAATTAATCTCAGATCAAATTTTGAAACTGTTTTGCTAAGAATTAGGACCTGAGCTTTGGGAAAAAATTTTTTTATTAGCCTATAGGCCTACATCACACACACACAAAAAAAAGTCTTTTTTTGAGGTAGCATAAATGCAATCCAATACGCTATAGACTTAATATTAAACAATATTAAACATGGTGGAAGCCACTTTTATTCATTTTTGTATATATATATATAGGCCTATAGACTATAGGCTACTGACAAAAAAGCATAAAGTGTTTATTTGAATGGTAATTGATTCATTAAAAGAACCACCTCATTAGAGTAATTTGGCAATTGCTCTACACTGGTTGCTTTGTATGATTTTGATCCACTAAAATGAACCGGCTCAAAAGATTAATTTGTTCGGGATTCAAACTCGCGCGAAAACAGTAGGCTAACGGTAGCCTACCGAATGTCATTCGGTTTAGGTATTTTTAAATATAGAACAGGTTCTGAATAAGAACTGGTTCTCGGTAACCATAAGCACTCTGAATGTTTTATTTTACATAAAAGAACTCAATCTTACCAGGATATCCTTTCTCTCCCTTCACCCCATCTCTTCCATCACGTCCAGGAAATCCAGGAATACCTGGCAAACCAGGCATCGCTCCAGCAGGACAAGTGTCCGTAGAGACCAGATGGAGGCAGAGAGAACCCGCTAAAAGTGCTCCAAAAATGATGTGATCACCAAACATGTTTACTGTGGCGCCTTGAACCTTGAACGTCTTGAAAGACTGAGCTCTATAATCTTATGGCATACAAGAAGAAGCCAATGAAATAACAATCACAGTTCCTCTTTTGCCCTGCACGTGCACCCACCCAAGGACCTTTCACAAAACTGTTGCCTATTCAAACAAAACCTTATTCATATATTTTATATTCCCAACAAATAACTGCAAAACTGATTTTTTCTTTACATCAGACAACTTTTATTTTCATTACATACACATTTAATTTTTAATAGATTTCATATAGTGAAAGGTAATAATTTTCTATAGTCATGTTCTTTTGTTTTTATTTAGAATTTGTTCATGTGTGACATTTATCAAAGACAACAAAGCATTTTTAAAACAAAACACATGAATACAAGATTGAAATACAGCGTACAAAGCAGATTAGATGGTTTCATTTATGTTTTTAAGTTGCTTACATCACTTCAGTTATACTCTACGATCAGTCAATATCATTTGCAATGAGTTGCTAATAAGTCTACTCTGTGCTGTGATGGATTAAAAATCCATTGAACACTACAGACATGCTTTTGGACATTTTTCTACCACCAGCATCTGTGAAAGGCTCGATCCATACTTTATTATCTGCAGAGAGTTTGAGAACGACTCCACCTGACACAACAAGAGATTGTGATCGTGGGTTAAGGTCGCAGAAATTTAGGCTGACTGGAGGTGCAATGTCACTCCTAAGTCTGAGACATAAGTGTCCTTCAGACGATGCGTGAAACACAAAGTAATACACCCCTGGTTCCTTGCAAGTGAAATAGCCAGTTTTAATGCTGAAATGATTATTGACATTGCTAAGTTGGCTATCAAAGATCACAGGTTGACCATATGAAGCGTAATCTTTTGAATTCCGCAGAACAGAGAAAGCTGGCTTCTGACGTCTTCTGACAGCGGAGGCATCACTTCCTCCGCTGGATCCTTTAGGACCCTTTGGACCAGGGAAACCATTTGGGCCCCGTTTACCAATGAGACCCTTTGGACCAGGTTCTCCTGGGGGGCCTCTGCTGCCCATCTCTCCTTTGAACTCCTCTATGGTGATACTGTTCAGCTCATCCTGCAATGCTGAGAGAACATTCATAAACTATAATTTAATTTCCTTCGTACTAAACAAGTGTAAAGAATGCTATTTTAAACTGGTTGTTTTCGATCACCCATGAACATGCATGCATATACATTACTTTCTTACCTGGTGCTCCTTTCTCTCCCTTTGCTCCTGGCAAGCCGTCCCGGCCGAGGACTCCACTCACACCATCTTTCCCATGTAGCGCACAGTGAGTCTGACAGAAAGCAGAGGGAAGCAGCACTCCCATCCAAAGAAAAGCAAACAAAGCCAAAAGCTGCATCCTAAAACATCTAGGATTAACAACAAATGAGGACAACAACTTCACAGGCATTTTGAGGTAATGTAACTAAAAGAAACAACTAAACGCCAATGTAAAATAGTATAATTACAATTATAAAGTCCTTAGTAGTTAGATAGGTCTGCCTTACCAGTGTCTCGCTGTAAATTTTACACTTCTTTTCCCGATTGTAGGCAGTAAAATGAAAAAAAAAAGGTTGAAGCTGAGAAAAAAAGAGTAATGGTTTCATTTCTCCAAAATTTCTCCAAAACTATATAAAAAAAAAAACTGAATTTGTCAACACATGCATTTGTTGCTTCCCCATTCTCCATCAATCTGTTTCCTATTCTCAAAACAAAAAGGTCATGCATTTATTGTCATAATAAATTATGTAAAACCATTTAAAAAAAAAAACATTTAAAAAATCCTCATGCAGCTGCAAAACAACCTGCATGACTCATTTATTTAATATTTTAAATAATTTTATTTAAGACAATCACCCCTTCACTGAAAAAAAAAACATTAACAAAATAAGTAAAACCAAAATAAATCTAAAATATAAAACATAAGCTATTGTTTTTAGCTTCCTGAAATTGTAACCCGATTTCGATCTGTCAACAATTATCAAATTACCAAACAATAAACAATTTAATTTTTATTTAAACCCAAAGTTCTCCTTACCATAAATTCACTATGAGGATATTTGAAAGAAAAAAAAAAACTTTTTTTCATGTCGTGTGACATTCTTTCTTTTGGGGAACAAAAAAGAAGATATTTTGAGAAATGTTTCAGTGTTTTTTTGTTTTTTGTCCAACATTGGAGGCATGGTAACCGAAACAGTTCGTTCTTCAAAATGTCTTCTTTTTTGTTCTGCAGAAGAAAGAAAGGCATACAGGTTTGGAAGAAATGAAGGCAGAATTATCAGTTTTGGGTGAAAGGAAAGAATACGGTATATACTTTACACAAGTAAGCCGTACAAAAGCATTCCATAACAAAGCTGAAAGATTGGGGTTATTTTTTTATTCGTTATTGCACATATGCCTAAATAAATTACAAACAGAATATCAAACTGCACAGAAATTCAGCATAGATGCATGACTTCATATATAAGTCACACAAAACAACATTTAATTAATTGTCTGTTATAATATAGATTCTACTTGTTTTTGATCAACATGGAGACTAGACTCTGATTCCTGTTTGCTTCCTTCTCATTGCACTCATGAACACCAGTTAAAGGAACAGGTGCTGTCTTACTCTCCCTCTGGTAGTATGGACAAACCTTTAGATGTTCAGAAATTGGAGGCAGTTTGTCGAAGCACCAGCTGTCCACAGTGGAGAACAGGTTGCTGAACTGCCAAACCTGATGACGTTTTGAAAGTCAATTAGTTTAATATTAAGTCGGCTACTTTTTTTAAATGTTCATACACATACTAAGTGAACAGCTGCATTATTCTGACACATTTTAAGAGTTATGCGCTAAATATCTATCTGCTTTCTAATGATATCAAAATGTTTCTACTTCAATCGGTTGTTGTCAAGATATAATCACTTGGTGGCTGTCATAAAAAATAAGCATTTTTGTATATTTTATATATACTATTACTATTTTTATATTTTATATACAAAAACATCATTAGAAACCAGTAACAGGTTAAAATATCCAGGGTCTTTTCTAGCTAAATAGCGAGTTATGGATGGACACAGATGGACATTCCTGAGGTAAAAGTCACCTGACATGTTCACAATCTGTTTTATTGACATCTTACCAAACACTGAAACACTGGCATGACTTCTTTTTACTACTAGTAGGGGAAGCATTGATCAGTTCACTGTGCTCTGTGCTGAGCATCAAAACTGTTTGAATTTCATAATACAAGTAACATTATTTAAAAGATGAGACTCGATATAAAGATGAGATAATACTGTAAAATTCATTTTTTTCCCCCATAAACGGTTCATTGCAACTTACGCCGGAATTTATTCAGAATTTTAATTGCTGTAGAAACTCACCCTCTTTTTGGCTCTCCAGCACCATCCACCATGAGAGTAGACCTTCTTCTCCCATTTCAGCGAGACCATCCCTCTCTCATGAAGCAAGGTGCTGCATACCTCCCTCATGAAACGGGAGACCAGAGCCAGCTGGGACAGGGTGAAGCTGTCGAGAAATCCAGCAACGTGGACCAGGACCTCGAAAGGTAGCCTGCTCAGAGAATCTGTATTGCGTGCACGCTTTCTTTCCACTGTCACTGTTTTTACACCTTCATACAGTGTGTCTGAAACCTCTGGTCGGAGACAGAAGGTGCTAAGCTCTTTGTCATAGATGACCGTCGCTCTGTGAGAGCTTGGCTGAAACCTTCTCTGAATAAAAGTGCAGCCGAGGTAGGCGAGAGGGCATCGCTGTTCAAACCATCCACTGACGCAACTCTGGATGTCAGAGTGAACATTCTTGTAGTGTGAAGGAAACTCATCCCGTCTGAACGTGTGGTTGCACAGGTACGTAAACACAGAGCTGGATTTGTTGTGTCTTCTGGTGACGCTTTCAGTCTGAATGTGGACATGAAGTTTCAAAGCCCGGTCAGCAGTGAGGTCAGCCAGCGAGGTCTCTGCTTTGAAAGGCGCAGAGTAGAAATCATATGTCTGAGTTCCAACGTCCACAAGAAGGGCGTCTGTGGACACTGATTCAGCTATGAGATGCCCCCGTAGTTCCCTCTCTAAAGAACACAATAGAGTTGCTTGAATTTCATCCCATTTTGGCATGTCATCGGTTTCAACACCTAGGTCAGATGTGTCTACGCTCATGTGCACCTTCTTGTTATGCACAGGGTTTCGAATGCGACTGTGTTTGGCTTTGAAGCTGGTTGGGACTTTGAAAGTGCAGACTGTTTTAATCTTCATGGGCTCCACATGTTCGTAAATGAATTTCTTTTTGGGCCTTGTGTCACATGCAAACAGGGATGTGGCGATGAGGAATTTATGCTCATCCATTTCGTATGCGTTGTACGGAGGGATGTCAGTAGTTGCATCTTGACCATCGATCTGCATTTCCCGCTCTTCCCGTAAGACTTCTAACCTGCTTGGGTTTGCTCGTGGCTTTATTTCATTACCGTGAGAGGTTTCAGGATTTTTCCCCAAAGCTTTTATCGTTTGCTTGCAGCCGCTCATTTCCATACTGAACATTCTTTCCCAAATATTATAGTTTTCGAGATTCAACACATTAGGATTCCTCGCCAGTTCTTCTCGTTCCTCCTGAGTCAGATCTCCTTCTTCAGTTTCCGTGCTTGAAGACACAAACTCTTCCTCGCCTCTATTCGAGAATGGTACCCCTCCCACGGCCCCCTCTGGCACCGCAACTGAAGGCTCCTCAGCCAACTTTTCAATAAGTTCAGGGAAGATAATCTTCATTTTGAGAGAATGAAAGAGGTGCTGCTGGTCCCTCAGAGCCATCGAGAGATCCAGAGGTTCCTGAGCGTGGTTCTCCTTCAAAATATTCTCATAGAACTCAGGGGTCTCAGACTCTTCGATGGGCCATCGGTTCCACTCCATGGAGCAGGAGACAACACTAGCAGGACACACCGTCAAGTGCTTAGCTAGGTTTGAGCGGCACATGGTGAACGGGCAGCCATATTCAACGTTGAGACAGGGCACCCTCTCATTGGGGCACAAAAGCATGTGTTCTTCTTCCTTGCACAGGTGAAACACGGCACCGCACAGAAAACGACAGCTGATGATTGCACATGACACAGAAATCTCTATTGCCATCTTGCAGCGGCGGCTGTGGCAGCTCTCACAGTGGCGATGAAGCTTGGATGTTTGGGTCTTTTGTCTACCCTGTGAAGAAATGCAAGATACTGGTGTTTTTACATTGTTTTAGACTGGATATACTGTTTGGGAAGTGTTTTGACATAACTGTAAGTGAATGTAAATGACTTGCAAATCTCAGATCCTGAAGAACATCATTAAGGTCTTGGAATACGTATACTGCAGTTGCAACATAATGTAGATACACACTGTAAATGTATTTATTCTTTGTATATTCCACCACTGTGTGGTAAAAACTGTATTTCAGAAATAGCCCATCATTAACACAAGCTAATGCTAAAGACCTAAATGCTTCTTGCAGAAACAATAGACATATTTAGATTGCTATGCTTACATCTTGGATTTGGTAGACACTAAAAAGGCAAACAAAAGTTGACGTACCATAGTGTTTTACCGTGAGCTCCACAGTGGTGTTCAGCTTTCTCACTTATAGTTTGAGTGAGCCTATATCTGTGTCTGCCCATTTGTTAAAAATAGACACTTATGCTTGGCAGTGTGACTTGTTCTGTGGCATACAAGATCAAGTTACATGTTCTGCAAACTTAGCCGCTCGGTACCTGGTGTTTTCAAGGCATCCAAGCTCAGCGCCAGTTCACACAGAACGTATAATGCACTGATTTGTCAGTGCAAACACAACGTAAATAAGAGATTTGTTGATTACAATGGGAGTTTTAGTGAGATTTCAGAACTCAAGTCACGGATAAGCTCACACTGTAATTGACAGCTCCAGGCCTCCAGCGATTGTAAAGGGACGATCTTTCTTTGATCGTTCTCTATATATAATTTAATCACAGTTTAAATAACAGATTATTTTCATCCTGCTAAGAGAAACAATGTGAAGTTGACTGTTTAGTCACTGGATTGATTTACTGTTACATAAACAGCAATAAATGATTTTGAGACAAAGAACATCTGACTATACACATGAATCTTTAATCCGTCATAGATCAGGCATTTGAATTAACACGGTTACTTACATCTTGTGGCTGGAGAGACTGGAGCCTTAATCCAGCGCCTTAGACCGTTCGGCCACGCTACCTTGGCCAAGGAAAGCAAAAGCGGCTGAGTTTGGAAGAGACCGGGAGCAAGCAGTGTCACTTCTCCAGTCTTTTCGCTTAGGCATAGCAGCCACAAGTGCCTTCTAAAAGGCTGTCTTGGCAGTGGTGGGATTCGAACCCACGCCCCCGAAGAGACTGGAGCCTTAATCCAGCGCCTTAGACCGCTCGGCCACGCTACCTTGCAGGAGCATCTTCCGTTGGCCATTTTCACCAATTTTTTCTTTAAATGTCTCACTTCTCCACAGCTAAATTCGTTGAAATTTGACGTGCCTTGAAGGAGCTCCTCGACAGGTGGAAAGGCCTCCTAAATACAGGGGGCAGACAGTTACACTCCTGGAGGCCCCCCTCCCTCCCTGCAGATTGCAATTCCATCTCTGATCAAACACAACTGAATTACCTAATCAAAGCCTTTGGGCCATATTCCAAAATGGCAGCCAACTCAAAATCATGAAGTAGCTGTCAGTTCACCAAAAACTCTCAATGAGTCAAATTGGCTATACATTGTTATTATATTTAAAGTCATTTTTGAAGTAACATTATAATAATTGTAAGTTATTGTTGTCCCTGATTCGAGAGGGTGCAGATTTTCAGCCGCATTTGCGCCTTTTAAGAGCACACTTAAGGTGTCTGGCCCTCTTTAAAAACACTGCTGGCAGTGGTGGGATTCGAACCCACGCCCTGAAGAGACTGGAGCCTAAATCCAGCGCCTTAGACCCCTCGGCCATGCTACCCCAACGTGGCACCTTTTTTTAAGAAATAGAGAAAACGTGGCGTGCGGACCTTCATCGTCAGGCTCTGAAGCCCGCCGAGTTCGGCCAAGGAAAGCAAAAGCGGCTGAGTTTGGAAGAGACCGGGAGCAAGCAGTGTCACTTCTTCAGTCTTTTCGCTTAGGCATAGCAGCCACAAGTGCCTTCTAAAAGGCTGTCTTGGCAGCGGTGGGATTTGAACCCACGCCCCATATCGTAAAAGTCAGTTTGCAAAGCCTGTGCCGAAATTGCGACTGATTTACCAAAGAATCCACAGTAAAATGTCCCTAATACAAATAAATTATGCTCAACTGAGACATTCACATTGTTGAAAATAAATAACCACATTCCTAGCATTAGGTTCCTTTGGAAGGTAATTTTTTTTTTAGTCAAGTGATCCTGTATTGCTCTTCTCTCCTCGTCATCTCACTAACACGCCAGTGGGCGGGGCCAAAGTTGCAATGATGAAGTAGGCGTTGATCTTCTTCTGCAGAGGCGGTCTTTCAAATATCTATGACGTCATAAATCGGCACATTCAAAAACGAATCATTTTCAGACCTTGGTTTCAATAAAAGCTGTTTTTGGACTAACAAGGAAGTTTTCAGTTCTGAAACTTATGATGACCTCTTATATGTCAAAAGCTCTAGAAATTTTGTATTTCTTAATTCATGACCTCTTTAAAGTTTCTTCAGCTTTTCTGCTTCTGGCCGTTTGAATGCAAGAATAAATTACTGCACAGATTATGTTTTTAAACAGTTTCAGTATTAGGTTATTTATTTGATTAGCATTTGTTTGTAAGATCTATTTGTACAATGGTGCTTATCTAATCATCCAATAATTGTGTGTATGTTGTGTGCAAAAAGAGATACTCTATGGGTTTAGTGTCCCCATCATGTTTAGAACTAAAAATATTAAACGTAAACATGACAAGAGAAATGGAAATCTATGACAATTAAGTCATAAGACAATAATCACATGCTGCGTTACTATCAGTGATTTGATGTCTAATTTAAGTTTTACAGAGAGAATAAAAGGCTACATTCAGTAATATATCAAACACATAAAAAGTACATTTGAGACATGAAATTCTGGGATCCAAAATTTTATTTAAACCTAGAAATAAAATGATTAATAAATAACCAAAAAGTAATATGATTCTGCGTTATTTCTAGGCCACCAAGCAAGTCATGTTTACACAAATTTATGGATTTCATGCAGCTTGAGTTCTGCTGTCATTAAAGCAAAAATGTAACAAATACTCAAACATCCTAAAATTAATGTTAATTTTTAAATACACTCATGATATAATTTGTAAAGAAAAATAAATAAATAAGAAAAATGATAAATAGAATAATGTTCACTAGTGGGCATTCAAACCGCGCTGTAAGCATCTTAAAAAAAAATCAGAAAAATAAAACAGTTACAGTATCATTTGCGTGCCATAAACATTGAAACCAAACCGTGTCTCTCCTTTCTTTTGTTGTCAAACATGGCCAGGGCAAAGGGCTCAGTTTTTAGTTCAGCTTGGTAGAATGGACAGTGTTTCAGGTGCTCAGCCATTGATGGAGTGTTGCTGATGCACCAGTTATCCACTTTGCTAAAAAGAGTACTGAACTCCCAGACCTAAGAAAGAGAGATAAAGAAATACGAGGGAGATATTATAGTTAAAATCAATAAGAGATCTTTAACTTGAAACTGATTAAAACCTGTCAAAAGAAAAAGTCATGCAATATTTTTGATTGGCCTAAATTTTATTCCGTTTCTGATTTTAACACCAATTTTATCAGTCTACCTTCATTTTATGCAGATTTGGAATTGGTAGAATCCCTTGAGATTTTTTTTTTTTTAGAAAACAAAAATCTTTTTTTTTTCTTTTTTTTTTTTTCTTCTACTAAACAAATGGCTTATTATCGAAAGTTTAATTCATTGCTATAGAAATGTTTTGAAAATAAACATTTTAAAAATATTTATTAAAAAAAGCCTTACTATTGTAGGTTTCCAGCGGGCTCCTCCATGAGAATATGTCTTCTTATGCCACTTAAAGGCCACCATTCCTCTCTCCTGCAGAAGCGTGGCACATATATCCCTGAACAATCGTGAGACCAAGGCTAGCTGGGACAAGGTGAAACTATCCAGGTAACCAGCGATGTGGAGAAGCACCTCAAAGGGAAGGCTACTGAGAGAATCTTCATATTTGGCACGTGCCTTTAGAGCACCACTCTGCAAATCGTTCATAAGAGAGGCAGGAATCTCAGGTGTGAGGGTGAAAATACTGAGGTCTTGGTTATAAGAGACTTTGGCCCTGTGTGTGTTGGGCTGTAATCTTCTCTGACTGAAGGTGCAACCAAGGTAGGCCAGAGGGCATCTCTGCTCAAACCAGCCACTCAGACAGGATTGTATATCCGAATGTACGTTCTTAAAGTGTGAGGCAAACTCATCCCGCCGGAAGAAATGGCCACACAGGAACGTGAAAGCCGAGGTGTGTTTGTTGTGTCTGAGGGTAACTGTTTCTGTATCAAGCTCAACGTGAAGTTTCAAATCTTTGTCTTCTGTAATTTCAGTCAGAGTTGCATTGTATTTGAAGGGAGCTGTGGCAAAATTATATGTCTGTGTCGCAATATCAACATAAAGTCCATCTGTCGCCACAGTTTCGCTAATTTTGTGGCCCCGTATCTCAGCATCTGCTGAACAGAGTAGGGTTGCAAACATCTCATCCATCTCCTGGCCATTGGTTTTAGATACATCAAGGTCAGATGTGCCGACACATTTGTGCTCAGTCAATGCTCTTGAATATAATTCTTTTTGCTGAATGCGTTTTTGGTGGTAACTACTGGGAACCTTGAAGGAACGTAGAGTTTGGACTGGTATTGGCTCCAGGCTGCCATAAACAAAATCTCTCTCTCTGGGCGTGCAAGCATCCATCTGACCGAAGGAGATCAGCATGCGCCCGTGATGCACTATGTACATGTTGAATTCTCTGGGTTTCACCTCCTGCCCGAGTCTATCCAGGACGCCATCCTGCCAAGGTGCAAATCCAGTTTTGGAGACATCTACATGGGATTCATCGGCTTTCTCTTTCTCAGGCTCTACAGAAGCTCCTGGTGGCTTTGTAAAAGAAGGACCTTTTGAAGGCATATTTTTTCCTTTCTTATCTTCTGTTTTCGCCTCTGCCTCCTTGCAACCTCCCATTTCCATGCTAAACATCTTTTCGAACAGATTGTACTTCTCTTTGTCAATGGTGCCATTTAGGACCACATCTTCATTTAGAGATTTCTCACAAGATTTTGATGGTTCATTTACTAAAACTGAACCTCCACGTCCGTTGACATGAATCCCATTACACAAAGACTCTCTTCCTACTGCTTCCTCATCGTCGTGCTCTTCTATTGGAGCAGGTTCCTCTTCTTGTTCCTCCATCAACTCAGGAAAGCAGCTCCTCATTTTCAACCTGGCACATAGATGTTTCTGGTCTCTCAGTGCCATGGAAAGGTCCAGTGATTCCTGCTCATGGAGCTCTTTAAGAAGGTTTGTACACAAAGGGGCATCTGGGTTCTCGACAGGCCAGCGGTTCCACTCCATCGAGCAGCAGACGATGCTCGCAGGACACACCTCAAGGTGTTTGGCCAGCTGAGAGCGATGCATGGTGAAAGGGCAGCCATAGTGCGCGTTAATGCAGGGTACCTTCTCATTGGGACACAGCAGAGAGTGTTCCTCCTCTTTACATATGTGGAAGGAGGCCCCACAGAGCAAGCGGCAGTTGATGACCATGCAAGACACGGAGACCTCTATGGAGGCTTTGCAGCGGCGGCTGTAACAGGTCTCACAATGCCTGTGCAACCTTGGACCAGATCTCCTATAGTGGCTCTGTGGAAAAACACAATAGACAAGCACAACAAAACGACTCACAGTGTGCTGACAAGCACAGTATTTATTCTATATTGATGTATTTCCTACTGAAACAGGATGGTAAAAAAAATAATTTATTATTTATTGATAGTTGTGTCACGGTCAAATTTAGTTTCTTTATCATGTCTTGTTTAGTTTCATAGTTTCATAGTCATGTTCTGTTTATTTTCTAGATCATGGTTTTCATTGTCACTGTCTCTAAGTTTGCACACCTGGCCCCTGTTTCTTTGATTCCCTCAGTGCATTTAAGCCTTCAGTTTTTTTAGTTAGATGTTAGGGGTGTAACAGCACACAGAAGTCACAGTTCAGCACGTACCTCGGTTTTGGGGTAACGGTTCGATACGATTTTGGTCTCTAAACTTTTGTTTAGGGTCCAAGTCTCACTATTAACTAACTACTAACTATGACTTTCGCCTCAATAAAACCATAATTACTGTGTTAGGAAGGTAGTTGTGCAGTTTAGATATTCAGTTTAGGATTAAGGGATGTAGAATATGGTCATGCAGAATAAGGCATTAATTTGTGCTTTATAGTATAAGTACTAATAAACAGCAAATTTCCTAATATGCAAGGTAATAAGCAACTATTAATAGTGAGAATTGGACCCTAAACTAGAGTGTTACCGGACAAAGGAACAAATCCACAATGCTAGGTTTATTTTATTTTATTTTGAACAAACTGTAAATTACAGTTTGTTCCACCTAGCTGCATTTAGACCCCCATTTTCCGTGAAAATTCAAAGAAATTGTCCATGAGTGCAGAAAGATGCATTTGACGCGTACGCACATCTAGAGGACTTGTTTTCAAGCACTCAAGTCATTTGCACATGCGCTTTTCTTCTTCTGCTCTTTTTCCTGTTATGGCGATTAGCAAACAGCGTTGCATTACCGCACGCACCCCCTTCTGGATTGGAGCGTGGATCGCCTGTGATTGACTGTATTCGTTGTCTGACAGAAAGCACCGTACCGTTGACGGTTCGGGACGAATACATGTACCGTTACACCCCTATTAGATGTGTAGTGTGCTTTCTGTGTTGATAAAAGTTCCTTCGTCATTCTGCGTCACGCATTTCATCTTTGGACTTAGCTACATGCAAATCGTGACAAGATGGAGTCAGGTGGTATTTAGAGGGAGGGACATTCTCATTTTAAAGAGCATTTGATTGGACAAAAATGTAGGTACACCAATGAGTACAAGATGAGTCATCAATACTTCTGGTGCATTTACCAGAAGAGAAAGACTATTTAGATCTATCTGATTTGGGTCAACTTTTATGAGTACTATAATATATAATTAGCCTCAAATCTAAATTATGTGGACTTAAAGCCACACAATACCAATCTTGAGCTATTATATTAAATTATATCATCTCACCTTTGCTAAGTTAATTATAATAATGCATTGTAGTTTCCATTCCATCATAATGCTCAGTAATATAATGCTGACCCATTCTGTAATTCAAATCTATATTATGCTATATACTTTTACAAACAAAATATCACTGATTAACCAGTTTTTAAGTAATGAGAAAATTAAACGAACATACCATTATTATCCAAAGCAGCGTCAATGAGCAGCAGCAGTTTCTGAAAAAAAAAGTAGAGTATTTTATTCTTTAAAATGTCTGTATACTGTAACACATCTACACACATTGATAAATTATAACAGTTACCTTTGTGCAGTATATGTTAAACCATATATTTTCACTTTAAAAGTACCTGCTTTTATAAGACCTTGCCGTAGCTAGCTATACTTAATGCTGAAAGGTTGCAGACAGCACTGACAGCAGTTACCTAAACAGCTACCAAACAACTTACCTAAAGGGTGAACCATATCTAAAGAAGTTCCCCTGCTTGTTACAAGAGACTAAGGAACAAGATGGTGGGTCATGTTAAAAATAGTCTCCTCAGCTGGCAGCAAGTAACATGACCTGTAGAAAAGTTACATAAACTGTAGAAAAGTTGACAAACTGACAAACATTATGAAATAAAAATCTTACTATAATTAAAGCTCTTTACTGCCTTCATAGGGCAAACAGAAGACAGAAAAGATCAGCATAGAGAGTTTAAACCTGTTTATATTTTAGTGTTTCACGAGTGGGTCACCAGATGGCAGTCTTTCCTTTTGTTTAGGACTGCTCCACAAGCACACAAAATACATTTTGTGTTCTTCTCCATCCTCACGCTTTCCTTATTTTTCATTAATAAAGTTTTTTTCATCATGATGTTTCTGATGTAGTTGCTTTGTCTTTATCAAGGCTCAGGAACATCCATCCACATTCACATTCTACACATTCACCATACGTATACACAGAACACTAAACTATAGGGTACTAAAGGAGTGAAGGGTACTTAAGTAGGCTATATAGTGTAGCCTAGTTAGCTGTAGTGTGGCAAGGCATGTTACCACATAGTATATTATACTTGTAGTAGGCTAGCCTATAATATGTTCCTCTATAAACATGCCATGATGTTTAAATTAAAACAAAATGTGTGTGAATTTATCAAAAACACCACACAAGCCCACAGTAAAAACACGTGTACGTGTAGGCCTATGTGTATGTGTACATGTGTGTGTGTGGACATTTTTTTGGTCCCCATGAGGAAAACACAACAGCTTATAAATCATATAAAATAAAGTGATGTTTTTGAAAATGTAATAATGCAGAACGTTTTCTGGGTAGGTTTATGGGATAGAATATAGGCTATACAGTTTGTAGGCTACAGCCTATATAAATTATTATGTCTATAGAATGCCCAACAAAATCCAACATGTGTGTATCTATGTGTAGTCACTGGCAATTGCATGTGTCAGATGTGGCCTATACTGATTTTGTTCAAACTTTCTGATCCCTATCATGGCATTTTTGTACACAAACACTTTTGTGAACGTTATATTAAATTAAACAAGAGAATCTGCTGATTTAGAATATTTTTAACATAAAAAATAAATCCAGCAAACTCTTTCTTTCTTTCTTTCTTTCTTTCTTTCTTTCTTTCTTTCTTTCTTTCTTTCTTTCTTTCTTTAAATGAACTTCATATAATTTCATATAGCCTAGAGACGTACAACGTCTCCAGTCACCTCAGGAGGGTGTAGTAGCCTACATACCAAACACAGCACAGTCGCCTAATCATGTCCTCATGTTTTACTGTAGGTGAGCGGGATTAGACCAGTAGGAGTCACCGCTACACTCGCTTCTCAGTGATTGAGCAGGGAAACAAAATGCCGGAAGTGGGATTTCGGGATACGGTGTTTCGGGACTCGTAACCGTGGAAAGTTTACATTTTTAAGAAATCGACTTTTCCTGAGGATTAAAGCTTTTCGGTTGCTGGTGTTCGTCAGGTTTTGTTTCACGGTTTCATTCATCCGCACTTTTACAATGGGGCTCCCGGCGCTGGAATTCAGTGATTCTTTTCTGGACAGTCCTGACTTCAGAGAGCGACTCAAATGCCACGAAATTGAGCTGGATCGTACTAATAAATTCATTAAGGAATTAATCAAAGATGGAAATATGCTTATCAGCGCGCTTAAAAGTAAGTTAATGTTACAGGTCGTGTTTTGTTTTTTTTTTTTTTCTTCTTTTTTTTTTCTTCAATGTAAGATATCCTATGATTTATTGAGGTTTAAGCGCTCAAATTTGTAGTTCCCGTGAAATATTTAAGGATTCTCAGATCCTCATAAAAAATCCATATAGCCTACATATATGCTTAGTTCGGTATTTTTTGCTCATAAATCTTCTTTTTGATGTAATAACTGACTGTTGTTAGGCTATTGCTTTTATTTATTTAGGCTACTTCACTTTTTGTTACCTAATTTAAATAAGAGTGAGAATCTGAACTGATGTCTTAAGAAAGTGCAGTTCATGCAGTCTTCCCTAAAGAAAGGACCAAACTAGCAGCTGACCTTTTGCCCTCTTGAATACTTAGACATTTCATCTAACTACTTGAAATGTGTCTAAAGATTTCATCTCAGTTAGCTAATAATTTCAAGTGTCACTCTCCCTGTTGTGTAAACACATATTTAACCACTCTAATATTGAACAGGTTTATGAAGTGAGCATGTACAGGGTTGGTGTATGCCATCACCAAATGCTTGTTTATTCAGCTGTGATCTGATATGGTATCAGAAAGGAGTCTTTACTAGATATGCTGTTATCTGCCACTTCACTAGCATGGCTCCTCCTGCCTCCCTCTAGATGGATTTGCTTTGTACAAGTTTTAGCCTAGTCTTTGAACTTTAGGTCGAAAGCTTTGGTTATATCTTGTTATTTTCAACAGTATTCTCTTTCACAACTTTCTTCTTTATTCTCTGCCTCAAAGCAATCTGGCAGAAGGCTCATTCTGGCTTTTGTACCAAACAAAAGGCAGTGAATGTTTTCCCAAAAAGACTTTAATCTTGCTTTGCACTAATGCTTTGATTGAATAAGTATTTGTGATGTCATCTCCTTCCTGTTAGACTGAACAAATCAAAGTGAATATGCTCAAATGTCAAGGAAGCTCCATAAAATAATTGTCTGTTCAACAGATCTTTCTGCAGCTGTGCAGAAATTTTCCCAGTCCCTTCAAGATTTCCAGTTTGAATGCATTGGAGATGCAGAGACAGATGATGAGATTAATATTGGTAAGTAGTTAGCAAATGATCAAGATGAAAATTATGTGAACAATCATATAATTAATTAAATTATATATTTTTAATATGAATACTTTACCCAGAAATGAAAATTCTGTCATCATGGACTTACCTTCTTGTCTTTCTAAACCAGTAAACCAGTCTCTTTCATGCACTTCAAAAGAAGAAGTTTAGCAGAATGTCTGAGCTGCTCTCATCCATACAATGAAAGGGGAAGGGACCAGAGTTAGGCGAGCCCAAATAATCATAAAATTAGTCAGCTTTGTGTGAGAAAAAGATTGAAATTTAAGTCATTGTTCACAAAAAAAATCTTGCCTTAAAATATTGATAGCTGTGTGATCACCATTCACTTTCATTGTATTGAAAAGACCAGCTTGGTCATTCAGCTATAAATAATTATTTTGTCTTTCACAGAAGAAAGAAAGTTTTGGTACAGGTTTGGAACGACATGATGACGGTGCTTAAATATGACAGAATTGTCATTTGTTGTGTTAATTATCCCTTTAAGCTGTAAACAATGATGCAAGCAATAAAACAATCTCTTAAATGTTCATGCCTCCATAAGCTTTTTATTTGCAGCTGTCATTCTCAGTCAGCTGCCAACAGTAACAGATAATGTCTAATAAAACTGAGAACACTGCACATTGCTGTAGTACCACAGCTCCATAGTGTCAAACACAGTGATGGTTCTTTATCAGACTGAGACAATTGCTGAATGAACCCAAACAACTGTCTGCAAGAAAGTTCAAGGAATCAGAATGTTCCTTTCTGGCCTCCAATTTTGGTCATAACATTGTTAGATATTTAGACTGTTGAGACTCATAATTTGAAGTTTAAGCCTGTTTAATAATGGTATTAACATATAATTTACTCATGTTATCCTCAAAATGTATAAAACCCATCCATTTATTAGAGATACTGGATTGAACAGAAACTAAGCAGCCAGAAATAATGACCATACACTATCGTTCAAAAGTTTGGGGTCAGTAAGATGACAGATTTATTTTTTTTGTGAAAGAAGTTAATACTTTTTTTCCAGCTATGATACATTAAATTGCTCAAAAACGACTTTCTTTGTTACAAAAGATTTCTATTTCAAATAAATACTGTTCTTTTCAATTAATCAAAGAATCCTGAAGATAAAATGTATCACGGTTTCCACAAGAATATACATTGATAATAATAAGAAATGTTTCTTAAGCACCAAATCCGCATATTAGAATGATTTCTGAAGGATCACGTGAAAAGTCTGAAGTAATGGCTGCTGAAAAAAGAATAGAAAAAAGTTATTTTAAATTGTAATAACATTTTAAAATATTACTGTTTTCCTATATTTTTGATCAAATAAATGCAGCCTTGGTGAGCATAAGAGATGGCTTTCAAACAAAGTATTTAAAAAATCTGACGACCCCCAAACTTTTGTGTTTGCGAAAAATCACAATACCAGAAAGCGTTGCGGTTGTTCTAATGTGATATGAACATCTCAACAGTATAGCTATTGTTTCACGGGTGCCTGGCAAGGCCATTTAACTGCATCTCAGTGAATTTATGGTTCTCCTGCTGTGCATCAAAGCAGATTTGTCTCGCTGTTACATGATTTTTAAATGGCGAGGGTGTGTTTATCTGTAGGTCTGTGTTCCTAATAGAAAGTAGTTGAAAGTAGTTCTTATCTGAGTTCTTAATTGGTTAAAATCCCAGTAGAATGATGAGAGGAACTGTGAGGTGGGACCCTTTCTTATCGCCAAACTGAAAAATGCTGTATATTCCAGCACAGGAAGTGATGTATCCAAAGCATCCTTTGTTAAAAACAAAACAAAAAAACAGAAGCACATACTCTTTGCTTTTAGTAGTGTTACATAATATCAACGGTGGTTTATTTTAGATTATCTCCCACATTTCTCAGGTGCTGATTTTACCATACATCTGAATTATTTTTCAAGTATCGTGTCCTGTAAACATTAAAACAAGGTAAATTGGATCACTGGGTGAAGGATCACTATAAAACATGCAATTTGGCTTATTAAATGATTTGTCTTTGTTTTTTTCTACGACTGACCATGTTGCACACATGCAGGGCTCACGCAGGAAACATGCTTTATGTTACTCTCACATTTCTACATCTTGAACATGTGGTCTGCTGTTTGAATACCCCTTTGTGCATTGATCAGTTGTGGGTGGCCATGGTATTTTTTTTCTGCCTGGCTAATATTATTTGCAGGTTTTCTGTATTTCCTTTATGCCAAAAGTTCAAAGGGCAAAATCAGATGTGCTGATAGAGTAATTACAGATCCAGAGCCGATGGATTCATGATTGGAATTCCTTCTCTCTTACACAGCCCAGTCATTCAAGGAATTCTCCCAGCTACTGAACACAGTGGAGGAGGAAAGACGACGACTTGTAAGTTGCTTTGTTTCTTTTCAAAAAGTTTGGGCTCTTTTTTTTTTTTTTTTGCTTTCCAAGGCTGCATTATTTGATAAAAATACAGTAAAAACAGTAATGTTTTTTGAAATATTATTACTATTTAATATAACTTTTTTCTATTGAATCTATTTTAAAATGTAATTTATACCTGTGATGGTAAAGCAGAATTGTCAGTATCATTACTCCAGGCTTCAGTGTCACATGATCCTTCAGAAATCATTCTTAGGCTGATTTGGTGCTTAAGAAATATCTTATTATGTTGATTATGTTGAATACAGTTGTGCTGTTTAATATTTTTGCGGAAACCATGATGCATTTTTTTCAGGATTATTTGATGAATAGGAAGTTTAAAAGAACAGCCATAGAAATCTTTTGTAACATTATAAATGTTACTTTTAATCAATTTAAGGCATCCTTGCTGAATAAAAGTAAAAATGTCTGATTTTGCTTTCCATGGAATGATGACCTCATTTTTCATTGGTTATGTGGGTGTAATATCTCAGTGATGGCTGTAAGCACACTTCATGATGTGGTCCAGTTCAAATTTGCCACAGGCGTCGTAATTGGAAGTAACCATAGTGATTGTTTGCTTTTGTAGTAGTTGTCTCTTTATTGTTCCTTTTATGTGGCATTGCTCACACATGGTTAAAGCTTCATAGCACACTTCTAGGCTAGTGGTTTAGCGCTATTTTGAGTGAGATTTTTTGAGTGAGCTTCTGCAGTCAAGTCTGAGTGTTATGAGAAACAGGCCGTCTACCAAAATATGCTTTCTCTAGGTCATGACCCTTCGTGGAGGGAAGGGAAACGACACAGATCAGCAAGTTCAGACGATAATTAAATATCTCTCATAGCATCTTCTTTGCCATCAGCTCCAGCAGCTAATAAGTGGTTTTATGGAATTATTCATAAGGCAACGTGCTGCCAGGGAATATTACCGGCATTCACTGCTGCAGCTGGTGGATCATTAGTCATAGTACAGCAGTGAAAGACCTCACCAGGCAAACAATGCTCCTCTGTGCTTCACTGGTGACCCTACCCACATGTTAACTAACATGCTGCTTTGTTTGGGATTCATCCACACACTGACCTGAGTTTCTTTTACTGATATTGTAGATTGAAGACACTATCATTTGAAGGTTTGGGGTTGGTCAGGTTTTTTATTTTTATGGTTTAAAATGAAGTCTCTTATGCTCAACAAGGCTGCATTTATTTGATCAAAAATAGAGTAACAGATTTATTGTGAAAAATTATTACATTTTAAAATAACAGTGTTCTATCTGAATATGTTTAAAAATGCAATTTATTCCTGTGATGGCAAAACTGATTTTCAGCATCCATTATTCGTGTCACTTGATCCTTCAGAAATCATTTAAATATGCTGGTTTGATGCTCAAGAAACATTTCTTATCAATGTTAAAAACAGTTGCTTAATATTTTTGTGGAAAGTGGAAACCATGATACATCTTGACTATTAGTTGACTTTTATTTTATTAGATGAATATAAAGCTCAAAAGAAATAAAAGTATTAAAACAATACTGACTCCAAACTTTTGAATGGTAGTGTGTACATATTTGTATCTATTGATAGCTGCAATCACCCATATTTGAAATTTATAAACAGACACTGTTCCGACTGATTGACTTCTGGCCAAATCTAAAACTCACGTTTTCTAAACCAAAGCCCAAGTTATTAGCTGTAATGGTGTGACTGTAGGACAGCAGTCTCTATTGTGACAAAGACAAGCATCTCTATTGTGTCTTTTGGGCTTGTGTCTGGATGTCTTGTAAAAACGCTGAGGTCAAACCTTAGGTCATCCACTCATGACACAGTGTTGTTGGCTCATACTTTTTGATGATTACTTTTCCAGTCTGTAGATCACAAAAAGTTTTCTTTACTCAGTGAGAGACTTGAGTAATGCTCCCTACTGAGTAATCAAGTTAGTGATTCATTTCTGCTCTATGTTCTCATCATTTCTTAAACTTGAAGATGATAGTTTTCTTTTATCATAATGTTACAATAAAGTGAACATATGACAGTCTAGTGAAATAATTTCACTACTTTGGTTTGAGCAGATTTTTATAACTTCTAAAATGAAGAACTGGCTTTTTTTTAAATAAGAAATGTTCCAGATTTACCCATTTCTTTTATATAGGCCAATTTAAGTTTGCCCTTCTTGTTAGTGTTTTTTTATAATTTACCTTTAACTAAGAAACCGGTTCATGAATGACGTCATCTACCAGGAAGTGACATCATTTTCAGTTGTCAAACAAGAGCACAAACATTGTCTGATTCTTTGATTTATTCTACAATAGTCCATCCATTTTGATAAAAAGACAGAAATCTGTATTATATTATCAAAATCCAACAGATGGCTAACTTTAGCTCTTTATTTCCATCCTGTTACACATTCTATTAATATTACATTGTTTATAATCAAGTTAAAGTAAATAAAATAGAGAGTTTTGAGCTTTAGCAGAGCATTTTTCTGAAAGTCTTAGAATGTAAACTTTTATGGAAGTACATGCTTAATTACAACAAAAGCATATTCATGCATTACAGAAATGACCCTGAAAGTGGATTAAATTCAAAATGTGTCAATACACCAAGCAAAGGCTATTAATTTTGACATGGAAACCCTTGATTTGCACAAGAAGATATTAAATATGTCACATTTGCCTGGAGAGCCCCAGTCAGTCCGCATCCAGGCTGCAGTTTCAGTCCTATCCATTGTTCGTTGGAGAAAGGAGAGTGGCTCAGCGGAGCTGTGTGAAGAGCCTCAGGGGAAGAATTACCCAGCAGTCTCCTATAGTTTCTTTACTTCCTGCAGACCGTGGCCGTGCTACGCTTCAGTCTCACAGGCTCCTGCGCTAGGCCTCTCAGGATGACAAACACCTCCGTCAAGCTGAGAAAGTCCCCGAGGGCCTTTTCATTCATAGACATACAATAACAGAGCCAAGGGGTGAATAACTCCCAGTAAATGCTTTGCCCTCCCACAGGGGTGCAGATGGGAAGTACTCCGTGTTAGTGGAGCATAGTGGCGAGACGGTCAGGTCCAGAGGATGTGTCTCACGTAACGGTGAATCATTATGTAAACACAACTGTAGTGTTTTATTGAACTTCTGCCATTGTGTTCTTCCAGATTAACAGACTCATATCCACTGGTACTTTTATCTTAGGCGCACTGCCAGCATGAACCGCTTTAAGTGGGAGGCATTTTCCCACATGATGGATCAGACTGATGTAAGAAGTGAGCTTCCTCTCTGGCTAAAAAGGGCCATGGGAAGTTTAGACGGGAAAAACTCTTGAGAAAACAGAGTGACTGTCTGCACCCAGTGGAGCGCTCGGCATTCTGCTGTATCTGAAGTGCTAAAAGCCCCTTGCTTTAATGAGTTGAGTGCTTATTGTTCAAGTTCAAGTTCAAGTGAGCTTTATTGTCATTCCGCTATATGCAGAGACATACAAAGGAATGAAATGCCGTGCCTCACAGGAATACGGTGCTACGCATGTAAAAATATATGAACATAGACATACTATCACCGGCAGTGGCTATAATGAAGCGCACGACGAAGGAGATACTCCAAATAAATCTTTAATCCAAGAATCAAAACAATGAACCAGAGAATAACATGGAGGAAACACAACCACAAACCCATTGACATCAAACAACAACAGTGCAATACCAGGGACTAACAGAAAGTGAGGGCTTAAGTACAAGGCAAACAAAGGATCTAAAAAAATCATTAACAAAACACACCTGAACTGAGGAATCTGTAACCATAGAAACAAACAGGCAGGGAATGGAGAACTGAACCAATTAACAAACTAACAGAAAACACTAGAATAGAACAGAAAACTAAGGGGCTGTTTACACAACACCGTATTCAAACAATAACGTAAAACTTTTTATGCGTTTTGGCCGTTCGTTTACACGACAACGGCGTTTTGGGTGCCTGAAAACGCAAAGTTTTGAAAACGGGATTCAAAGTGCAAGTTTTTGAAAACGGTCTCCATGTAAACAGCAAAAACGCGAATCTGTGAAGACGATGACATCATGCACATGCGTGTTACGTGTTCAGTCTATAGTGTTTCATCGCCATCTAATGGCCTGGCAGCAGAATACAGCGTTTTCGGATGTTTTCGTGTGAATGGGGATTGTTTTGACAATGGTGTCGTCTGTACGCAGAAAACTCAAAGGAAAAACTTTTTTAAGCATATCGTTGTCGTGTAAACGTACCCTAAATGAGGTACACGACAAAAGACACATACATGAACATAGTAAACATAATAACCTATATAAATCTACATAACTATATGACATAGCCCATATAAACATGACTTGCTATATAAACCTAAATGTAGCTAACTTATTGAAAGAAGTAAATAAATACTAACATAAGTAACATAAATACTTTACATAAAACTTTAGACATATATTTGCAATTTTACTACGCTGACTTGAATACACCTATACTATTATGAGTATGGTTTTAGATTTCTGCATTAAAAATGTATTTTGATCATTTTGGGGAGGCATAACTTGATGCAATTTAAGGATGAGGGTGATGCAGTTGTCCTGGTAAAATAATGAAGGGAAAAAAAATCTTTCCTTTCTTGAAAAGAAAATCTTATTAAAAGGTTCTCCCAAAAATCTAAATTCTATCACCATTTTTGGGTGAACTATCCCTTTAAGTAGTTTGGCATAATCTATAATTATTGTTGTTATTTTTATATATATATATATATATATATATATATATATATATAATAAAAATGCTTCCCTGCTCATTAATTTTGAATTTTTAAAGTCATGGTATGACCAAAATGACACAAAACAGGAAATGATCTCTGCAGATCCTCAAGGTCAGTAAGTTTCTTAAAATATTAGATAATATGACCTCTTTATGACAAAATTAGTTCAGATTGTGACATATAATATGAACCATAAACAAAGAGTATTCATGTTGAGATACTTTATTGTGAGATACTCCACATGCAGCTCATCTGTCTTATGCTTATAAGCCTGTCATGCAAGCGTGTTTGTGTAGGACAAGCTTGTTTAACTTGCTTAGGGCATTGCAATAACAATATTAAAGTTTGAAATGAAAGTTCAGTATTTTATATAGAACATATACGGTAAACTAAACCGCAATCTAGTGTAAATATGCTGTTGGTTTACACTATAAGGGAAAAACTCAGCTGTGCACCATGAGCAGAACAGGAAATGCACGCATAACTTAGACATTAAGTTGTCACTTATATACTTTTAAAGCCTATAGCATACATCTGGACCCACTTGGGAGTCTGTACATTTCTATTATTTGTAAGTGCAAATTCCATTAATGCTGATGTGGGTGGAAGGAGCCTGTAGAGATGGATGGTCAGCGCTGCCGCTGGCTGAGCAGAGGCAAGCATGTGGAACTTATTTTGACCAATTCTCCAGCGAGACATGAAGTCTTACGTGCTGTGCCTGGGAAAGTGTATAAAAGGAACTAGTGTATGTAATTGTATGTTTTTCCAATTGGTGTGCCTACATGAAAATGGTACTAATTATAGCGCCGTTATTTTACAGTAAATAAAAGTAATTCCCTTGGATACTGTTCATGCACCGTTCGCCGGCTGTTAACTATTAGCAGAAACGGACTGATGTCGATGAGTTCACACAATGAGCACCACATTGTTGAATGAGGTTTTTAACACTAGAGATTGTAAAATGAACGGAGGCTGATATTTTTGTCATAAGGTGAAAAACTTTTTTTATTTTTTATTTTTTTGCAAGTGTTTCCTTTCTTTTAATCAAAGTATTTCAAACAATATCAAACGTTTTTTGTATCCTTTTTCCATCTGCTCTTTTTATTTTAATATCTCTGTAGCTATTTTTTAATGCAGGTTTGTAAAATTCTCATCTATTTGACCCATTTTAAACCTCATACTGAGGAATGCAGGCCGGATGTAATAAAAGGCTATTTTAGACCATCTCAAGGCTGTACAAAGCAAACATTTTCCTCAAGGACTATTGGTTTTATTGAAAATAATGTTTAAAGGTTTTTGATGGATGATTCATTAGTTGATTGGTTTGTCATACTTGACTATTTGAAGATTGATTTTTTTTTTTTTTCTATTTAGATACAGAACGCTGATGACGTCTTGATCACGCCTCTGGAGAAGTTTCGCAAAGAGCAGATTGGAGCAGCCAAAGTAAGTTCTTAGACCCCATTGTGAGTTAATGCTCTACATGTCAGCGGAAAGTAATTTTTACCTTCGCCGCCTGTGACAGGATCCTATACGTTCAATATAGATCTGTGAAACCCTGCAGGAAGGGGGGAAATTACAAACACCTGTTGAAGACAAGAGCAGTTAAATTATACCCAGATACTGTAATGCCACATTGACCATGAAATGGCCTGTGAGCGCTTTGCTAGAGGGCATGTTTATAACCAGACTCTAGTTAAAGCTTTATTCTTTCTTGTGCTGCATGGGAGCCCTGGTGATCTGTCAATGTGACCCCTCCAGTTGTGTTAGAAGAGCTGGAGCGCTGCCTGTTGAGCTCAAAGATCCAGAGCCAAAACACTCCATGCCTTATTTGGGAGTTTTGGCCCGATGCTCTTCAGCAAGAGCAGCGAAGGAACTCGCTTAACTTAGACGTTGAGACATGATGGAGGCCAAAGGGAATGGCAGTCCGGCTGTTCAACCTCCTGCACATATCCGAAAACACTGTCTCACACAATTTATTTCCGACTTAATATGTAAATATTAGGTCAGAACTGGAATGAAAATGATGAAAATGTCTCTTATGCTATTTAAGGCTGCATTTATTTGACCTGAAATACAGTAAAAACAGTAATATTGTGAAATATTATTGTAATTTAAAATAACCATTTTCTGTTTGAATGTATTTTAAAATATCATTTATTCCTGTGATAGCAAAGCTGAATTTTCAGCATCATTACTCCAGTCTCTTCAGTGTCACATGATCCTCCAGAAATCAATCAAACATATTATTATTTTCAGTGTTGAAAACAAGGAACAGTATTTATTTAAAATAGAAATCTTTTGTAACATTATACACGCTGTTACTGTCACTTTTGATCGTTTTAATGTGCTCTGGCTGAACTGAAGTATTAATTTATTTTAAAAAAAAATCTTTTGAATGCTAGTGTACATGCATATAATATATTTCAAAACTTTTGTGAGAGAATGCAAAATAATTTTTCCTCCCATCTCATATCTTTTTTCCCATCACCTTGTCCCTTTAGGGGCTCCATAGCACACTGTATAACAAGGCTAACACATCTAAATAAAAAAAAGATTAAAAAAAGCTTGAGACCCTGTTACACTACTTTTAGAAGTGTTTCTTTAATGCAGAGAAAATATTTTCCTTGATAAGTGCCTGCATGCATGTCTTTTTAAAACCCTTGAACAGAAAAAACACATTCCTAGAGAGAGTGATGTCATTGCTAGCCAGCGGATGGGCCTAGAAACTGGACTAAGCATGTCAAACATGACATTCCTCCAGTTTGTTGTTCGGCAAGTCCAGTCTGTAGTTTAGACGGCGTGGCCATTAGAGGGTCATGGGAAAGGTTGGGCTGATGTCAAACAGGAAAAACAAACAGCTTCAAACTGGTTTCAGTTGCAGTCTCAAGAAAAAGATTCTCACTGCTGGAGGTCTGCGGCGCATAAACGCTTCGTACAACGTAAATAGGGTCAGTCAGTGCGGGCACAGGAAGTGGGGGTCTTGTCTACTGTAAACATCTTTACTCTGCCTCATTTAGAGCCATAGGATTTCCCATAGAATTAGAAATACGCACAGTGTTTGTTGTTGTTGTTGTTGTTGTGTTTTTTTTTATCTGTGTGTTACATGTCATCGGCTTTATCACACTCTTCACTGATGGTTCCTCAGTGGATAAGGAAGTGTGTAGCACATGTCCTGAAGTGGCACTTGACTCCCATTCAGCTGAGCTGTTGAGTCATTGATGTTTCATTTATTTACTTGTTAAGTGTATTTGCTGGATCATACTAGATTGTCAAATTATCCACAATTGTTCAACTTCATATTTCTACGTAAAAAAATATGCTTTTTCTAATGTTATAGATCCACACTGAATCTGCACATTTTCCTTTTTATATTTCACAATTTTTGTTCTGACTTTGGGTGTAAATGTCAAATTCGGCTGGATGGATTTAATATCATGGCAAATAATTTTAAACACAGCTGTGCAGAATCTGCATCCAAACACTTCTTCAGAAAGCTACACAGTGTTGTGAAAGATTATTTAAATTATAATAAGTAAAACAAAAACAATCATGCTAGCTGTGGAAATAAGTAGAATTTGATTGAAATAATAAAAAATATGTATTTCATTTATTTATAAATTAAAATGTTTTTAATTTTATTTAATATACATAAAATTCAACTAAATATATAAAAATATATTATATAAGTAAAATATATACAAATAAACAATGTGTAATTAAGTATAGGCCTATATTTTTTATTTTATTTTAAATATATAATAAAATAAATAAATAATGGTCATTTGAATTTGTTGGAAATCTGTAGAGCTTTCAGCAGAATATTTTGCCGGTAGATTCTGTGCTGCCCTAAATGTCTTGAATTCAAGTTATTTAAAAGTCAAATATTAGTCTGCCATCTACTGGTTTTTAAACTTCATGATTTGTTTTTGAGCTATGGAATGAAAATAAACAAATGAAAACTCATCATGGTTTCATGAGACTCTTACATGTTTTTGTTTACAAATCTAACGTTTTATATAATGTCTTATCTCTGCAAAAACCATTTATCACCAAAATTACAGTACAGGAAATTCCAACTCATGTCACTTTCTTTTTTTTTTTTTGGTAGGAAGGGAAGAAGAAATTTGACAAGGAGACAGAGAAATATTACACGGTTTTGGAGAAGCACTTAAGCCTGTCTTCCAGAAAGAAAGAGTCCCTTTTGCAGGAGGTAACTTGAATGTTCATTTATTGCTATAAAATATCACAGTATATAACATATTTTTTGAACTATTTCCTTTACCCTCACCAAATGGTTTGATTATAAGTGATTCTTTTATAGGCAGACACCCAGATAAATAAGGAAAGACAGGTCTTCTATGACGCCTCCCTGGAATATGTTTTCAAAATCCAAGAAGTGCAAGAGAGGAAAAAATTTGAGTTTGTTGAGCCGGTAAGACGCACTTATTTCCATTTCTGCAGCACTATGAATGCAGCTTTTATTTGGGGAGATGAGAAATACGAAGACTTCCTCTTACTGAGAGAAAACTGCTAGAATGCTTTTAATCTATTGGCACATCTTGTAACAGTGTTGTTTCTCTGAAGCGCATGCCTATCAGAACGAAAATGATGATAACAGCCACATCCTGCACATCTATCAACCTATAAATGGGAAGATGCTGCATGATTATGAGTGTGATATTGCTTCTATACAACTGCCTCTGTCTTTTTCACAGCTGCTGGCTTTCCTCCAGGGATTGTTCACCTTCTACCACGAGGGTTACGAACTGGCACATGAGTTTGAACCCTACAAGCAACAGCTACAGTTCAACCTCCAGAATGTAAGCGACTTCAGATGACGTGGCCTGACATATGAGGCAACAAACATATTGGGCCCTATCTTACACCCGGCGCAATGCAGCGGCAAGCAAGATGCAAGTGTTTTTTGCTAGTTTCAGTCCGACACAGTTATCATTTTCACTTCCTGCGCCACGTTGTTTAAATAGCAAATGCATTTGCACCCATTTGTGCGCCCATGGGCGTGCTGGTCTGAAAACGAGGAGTGTTCTGGGGCATTGTTGGCGCGTTGCTATTTTGAGGCAACAGAAATAGACTGCGCCATTGACCAACTGAAACCTGGTCTAAAGTCAACGGTGCAATATTTGTTTTGTTATTTAAAGAGCGCGTTAGTAGGCCTAATGTGATTATTAAACACAGAGGGACGCACAGCAGCACACAAACATGGCAAATATTTAAAATAAAAGGATTACAATGTAAAATATTATTATTGTGTACATAAAGATATGGTGGAATCCGGCTTGTCCCGTAGATGGTCTGCTTGCGCACTTTTACTTCGTGAACAAACAGTTCCGTTTGCGCTCTGGAGACGTGTTCGGTCTTTCCACTATCAAATTCCGTCATGTAAATAGCAAATCATTTAAAGGGAATGGGAGATGAGACTCTGATTGGTTTAATGCACGTAAATCCCAAAACACACCCATTACTCATTATGAGAATAGGGACAACCCTTTTAGACCATGCGCCTGGTGCGCCGACCATTTTTCCCGTCGTTAAACTAGCAAAAGTGGATTCGGACACGCCCTAAGTGAATTTGCGCCGTACGCTTTAGACCATGCAACTAGATCCTTAAAATAGGGCCCATAATGTTTAGATAAAAGCCACTGTGTAGTTAAACTTGTAAAAAATTGTTGATTGTGTGAATCAATTCTGTGGTATTAGAACGTCCAGTATTTATTTCTGCATATGGAAGGAACTGTACTTTGGATTACAGTGATGTCCCTATAGAACCAACACTGTTGTTTTGATGTTCCCTCTGAAGACAAGGAATAATTTTGAGAGCACAAGACAGGAAGTGGAGAATTTGATGAGAAGGATAAGGTCTGCAGAGCAGGACTTTAAAGCTCCAGGACAGTGGACCATGGAGGGCTTCCTCTATGTGCAAGAGAAACGTGAGGATCCTCCTGAGCAGTGTACATTTAGAATGTTGATTTTAAAGTAGATTGTTAATACATGTAAATTAATGTGCACTAATGATCACCTGTCTTCTGTTGAAGGACCCTTGGGGTGCACGTGGAGTCGACATTACTGCACGTATGAGAAAGGGACCAAAATGTTTACGATGAGCAACTCTGAATTCAAGTCTGGAGGCAAACAGGTATTAAATGTTTAGAATTTATCCCCCGGTTTCACAGACAATGCTTAAGCTAGTCCCAAAGTAAAATGCATGTTTGAGCTGTTTTTTCTGAAAAGCAACTTCCACTAACATATCTTAAAATATGCCATTCTTTTGCCTCAAGATGCACACCAGTAATGTATTTTTCTACGGCATGTTTATAAAAGCTACTTAAATGCCCTAATTGATCTTAAATGTGACCTAATCCTGGCTTAAACTAAACCCTGTCTGTGAAACCGTGCTTAATTGTTATTAGCTTAATCTCTCATTTCTACATTTTGATTCCTTTTGTCTTCTATTGATAGAATGGACTGATCTTGAGTCCCCCTGAGATGTTTAAGCTGAAGTCCTGCATCAGACGGAGGACTGACTCTATTGACAAGCGATTCTGCTTCGACATTGAGGTGGTGGAAAGGTGTGTGGAAAGGCTGTAACATTGAGAGAAATTTGAGTGCTGCAGGAGATTGTGTTGTGTTTAATGCTCTCTTCGGTCTGTCACTTTCAAGACTCTCTCCTTCATTCCATCTCTTCTTTTCTCTCCTCATAACTGAAGAGGTAAACCCTGTGAAGGGCTTCTGTTCAGTTATCTGCAATGTTTCTATAAAGGCCATCGGTACGTTGCACTTTTATCCTGAGCTGCTGCCGTGTTCTTATAATATCACTTCCCCATATGTGCTATATTTAAGGCTGTGTTCACACTTGAAACGGTTTGGTTTGTTTAAAACAAACTCTGGTACGAATGCTTTGTTAATGCAGCTCATTTGAATAAGTTTGAACACTGCTTACCAAACAAGCAGACCTAGACCCACATTTTCAGGGGGTCTGAAAATGTCTTTTCAGGTGTCGGAGCTGCGTATTCTTGCAGCAGATCTTCATTTGTGTTCAATGGAGGAATTCCTGGCACTGTTTCGACTCTTTTACACACTTGATAAACTCTTTGTGAGTTCTCAGCTGGCAAATACCATCATATATACGCACACACAATTAGTGCATTTAGGCCGCAAATAGCATTGTTTGGAATGTTCGATAAATTCAGTCGCAAAATATACGTCATAAAAGCTGTTTTTTGTTTTGTTTTGTGTATTTAGGTTCAGTGTTAAAAATGACCAGGACTAAATGTATAATTTTCTTTTTTGGTCCAAAAAAAAGTGTGAACACAACCTAAGTTACTTTTTAATGCTATGTAACAGTTGCCTAAACATACTAAACAAAAAGTTAAGTTTAGTATGTATCATGACTTACAAAAAAGACGTGTGTTTGATTTATTTTTTGGTACCTGGCCCTTTAACTCTTGCATTAATTCGGTCTGCAACCTCACAACTCGGATTAAATGTTTTTTTTATACCATGTTGGAGCTGTGAATGGCAGTAAAGAAACAAAAAATGCTTTTTGCTACTTTGTTTGCAAGCTTTATAAACCTCTCATTATGCATAGGCATGATGCTTAGAGCTTGATTTAAAAAAAGGAAATAAATAAACAGATAAATTATGCAAAATTCTTACTCAACCTCTCATCTTACACCAGGAGTTGAGAGTTAACGTCTGTCAATCTGTCCCACAGGCATGGCATCATCACTCTTCAGGCTCTCTCTGAATCCAACAGAAGGCTGTGGATGGAGGCCATGGATGGAAAAGAGCCGGTAAGAGCAGCCGCCCAGCCGACACTGCTCAAAATGAGACTCTGCTCTCGGTTTGATCAATATGTCTGTTAACAGTGCAAGAGCTTCATTGTAAAGAAAGGGTTTCTAAATCGTGATAAGATAACAGTAAAAGCCTGTAAAATAAAGGTCGGTCCAATCAGTGGCGTAAATCGGAATTATCTGTTTGGCTGACCAATGACAGACAAGGAAACCCATTTTACCAGTCATTATTTTTGTACTTTAAATAGGTTTTCTTTTTTCTTTAGCCCAATGTACTCCCTTTTCCCGTTATAGACACGTAATTGTTGTTATAGAGGCTCTTTGAACTCCAGGCAATGAATAGTGTACACATGGACAGGAAAAAAATGACAGCTGAGAATTTACACTTCGCTAATGACTCTTTGTTTTGACTCTTATACTGTCAGCTGTAGTTGATTGGCTTCAACTCATTTGACCTTCATTGCACTGCTATTATTTAGCTGAGTTTGGGAATTTCTTATACACAAAGGATTATTAGTGGGTGTATGTTTATAGTATGAAACTATAAATTGTATTTTGTATATACGGCCCTATAATTTATTTCCTAGAAGAGATATGGATTATGCAATATAATGCATTAATGTATATGCTTTAAATCGCATTTATATTTAGTGTTTTATAAACATATGGTGATTTCTTCTAGATTTACACCCTTCCAGCACTTCTGAGCAAGAAAGAGGAAAGTAAGTTCTATTTAATTGTCATTTTTGGTGTATATAGAGAACGGATTCATTTGGCAGTTTGTAATATAGTTTGCAATCCACTTGCATGTTAATTTATAAGACATAAATAGTTCACCTGCGTTAGCCTCATATTTATGTAACATATAAACTCTCTGTCCACAGCATTCCTAAATGAAGCAGGCTTTAATTTTGTAAGGAAGTGTATAGAGCTTGTGGAAACAAGAGGTGAGTCTCTGCATCCTTCCACTTAGTTTAAGTTTTGCATTACATATAATATGACATGTATTATCTACATTTATGTGCATGTATGTACACTACCGTTCCAATGTTTTGTGGCTGTAAGATTATTTCTTAAAATAAATGAATACTTTTGTTAACAAGTAAAAATCGATTAATCGTAATTTATCGCATCTAACATAAAATTCTGTTTACAAAATATAAATATATAAAATATATATTTTATATACATAAAATATATATTTATGCAAATATATAAATATAACACACACATACACACAGCAATATATATATATATATATATATATATATATATATTTCTGTGTGTGTATTATGTAAACAGACTTTTATGTTAGATGCGATCAATCGCGATATAATAAATATTAAATATTATTAAAATAGAAATTAATAATATTTAATTTCAGTTTTTACTGTATTTTTGATCAAATAAATGCAGCCTTGAAGAGCATAAGAGACTTTTTCCAAAAAATCTCACTGACCTTAAATTTTGAATGATACTGCATGTCCAAACAAAAATACGAGTTTCATGACTTCAACTGAATTGAATCAGGTTAAATCAGTAACTGTAAATAATTGATTTAACTTAAATATATATAATATTTAAATTTAGTTATTAAATATTTTTTTTATATTTTACATTTTTTATTGCAATCAAATCAAATCAAAATTTATTTATATAGCACAATTCATACATCAAAGCAATTCAATGTGCTTTACAAAGAAAAATAATAAAAAAAAAACAAATAAAAACATGATAATAATAGTACAAAATACACAGACATAAGAAAGAATAAAAAATGTAAAAGATGGAATAAAAACGCATAAGAAACTGTAAGGCTGAACAGTATAGCTAGGTTTAAGAGCTCAATCGTAAGCACGTGAAAAAAGAAATGTTTTTAATTTGGATTTAAAAATCAACACATTTGGGGCGCATCTAACATCTTCTGGTAATTTATTCCAGTCGTGTACAGCAGAGACGCTAAACGCAGCTTCTCCATGTTTTGTTCTAACTCTTTGCTCCACTAGCTGACCTGAGTTCATTGATCTAAGAGTTCTGCTTGGTTTATATTTTTCAAACATTTCCGAAATGTACTCAGGTCCTAAGCAATTCAGTGCTTTATAAACTAAAAGCATTACTTTAAAAACTATTCTATAGCTGATTGGGAGCCAATGTAAAGTTTTAAGAACCGCCCGGAGTGATGTGCTCTATTTTCTTAGTCCCGGTTAATAATCTAGCAGCAGCATTCTGAATGAGCTGGAGCTGCTTTAAAGTCTTTTTCGGAAGTCCGGTTAATAAGCCATTACAGTAATCAACCCTACTTGAAATAAAAGCATGGATGAGTTTCTCAAGGTCTTTTTGAGGCACCAAGCCTTTGATTCTAGAAATATTTTTCAAATGATAGAATGCTGTTTTGGTGATCGCTCTGATATGGCTGTTAAATGTAAAATCTGAGTCTATTATAACACCAAGATTACGCACTTGATCCCTGGTTTTAAAGGCCCGAGAATCTAATTCTTTAATAATACTTGTTCTTTTGTTTTTGTTGCCAAACACAATAACCTCAGTTTTATCTTGGTTTAGTTGTAAAAAATTTAGATTCATCCAGATTTTTATTTGGTCTATACAGTGGCACAAAGAATCTATTGAACTGTTATCATCTGAATTAAGAGCCATATATATCTGAGTGTCATCAGTGTAACTATGGTAATTAATGTTATTGTTATGTAGAATCTGGCCTAAAGGTAACATATAGAGATTAAACAGAAGCGGTCTAAGAACTGATCCCTGTGGAACTCCGCATGTCGCATTGAATTTCTTATAATACAAAAACTGTATTTTCCCTTTCATGTCCAGGCATTAACACAATGGGGCTGTACAGAATTGGTGGAGTTAACTCTAAAGTCCAGCGATTGATGACCTCAGTGTTTGGTACAGTAATCCAGAAATCCAGTACTATAGAATGCTTTCTTTTTTGCTCACAGAAACCTGATAAATGTATATACATGAAGACTTTAACATAATGCCATTTTTGTAATATTGTTATAAAAATAATAGTTTTTTAGAAATACACACTATTTACAGTAACCTTAAGCAGATGTTTTTGAAGCCAAATTCCATTTAATATGAGTTCATTTGACCCTTACAGCAGCCAAAGCTCCTGCAGATATGGACCTTGACCCAGACACCTGGGATAACAAGACCATCACCAGTGGCCTGAAGAATTACCTCAGGTTTATAAATAATTGCCATCATTTTTACTTTTTGAAAATGGCATGTTATCAAGGAAAAAAAGTAAGTAATTCTGTTCCCTACAGGTGTCTGGCAGAACCTCTCATGACCTACAGACTCCACAAAGACTTCATCATGGCAGTCAGTGAGTTCTAGCATGTTCTGTCCTCGATGAACTCCCCATCATGTCCATATGTGACTTGTTTATTTAATGATTAGATGCCTGGATTGTTTTTTTTGTTTTTTTTTTAGAGTCTGATGATCAGAACTACAGGGTCTGTGCTGTTCACGCCCTCGTTCACAAGCTCCCCGACAAGAATAAAGAGATGCTGGATATTCTGATTAAACATCTGCATGTGTATGTAGCTCTAGTTCTTGAACATTGAAGAAGAAACTGCACGTCTAGTACATTGGTTCATGAGTGCACTTTAAATTCCACAAGGAGGTGCTAACCATGGTGTTTAAAAAAAAACTGTTCTGCTGTTTTTGACAGGGTTTCCACACATAGTCAGAAGAATCTGATGACCGTGTCTAACCTGGGTGTGATTTTTGGCCCAACACTCATGCGCTCTCAGGAGGAGACAGTTGCTGCCATGATGAACATCAAATTTCAAAATATTGTTGTAGAGATCCTGATAGAAAACTATGATAAGGTGATCATTTAAACAAACAATTCTGTTTGAATAGACAGCATGCTGATAGAGGAACAAATTATTAAATAAAATATGAGAATTGCTTATCTGACTACTATGTTTACCCTTAAAATGCTTTTCAACAAGTTTGCATCAATGTTTAAAATTCTGGCTGATAAATAATTCATGTTACTGCCAATAACCAGTAAATATCCGATATTACAATTCTATAACATTTTGCCTGAATAAACTCAAAATAAAATGCTTAATAATACTAAAATCAGTTATTTTAAATGCTATTAGTGAATTCAGGCATCACAGCATTATAATGTGCGAAATGAAAAATGGATATTCATTATGAGGTTTGATAAAGATTAAATTTAACAATGTTATTAAATTAGTTGTGTTTTTACTTAAGTGAGCATTAGATTACAGCAATGGTAAAAATCTAAAAATAATAATAATGTAAAATAAATATAAATTTTTTCACATTAAATTCGTCAAAAGTGACAGAAAAGACATTTACGTATAATGTTACAACCTATTTAAAATAAATTAATTAAAGAATCCTGAATAAACTGCATCACAGTTTCCACAAAAATATTAAGCATAATTATTAATATAATATTGATCAATGTTTCTTGAGCAGCAAATCATATAACAGAATGATTTCTGAAGGATCATGTGACACTGAAGACCGTAGTGATGATGCTGAAAATTCAGCTTTGCCATCACAATTTAAAATGTTAAAAAAGTAAACTTTTATTTTAAGTTGTAATATTTCACAATATTACTGTTTTGACTGCATTTTTATCAAATAAAGGCATCTTTGATGAGAATTAGAGACTGTACATCGCTACTTCTCAACTCCAAATATGTTTTTATATAGTTTTGCTCATCTAATGCAGATGTTCTTGGTTGGATCAAAACACTCTTGGTATCTTTTTTTCTTTTCTTTTTTTTCTTAGATATTTCATCAAGCTCCAGACCCTAACGTCCCCCTGCCACAGCCTCAGCCTCACTCTCAGTCTCGTGCCAGTGCCAGTGCCAGTGCCCGCCGCAGCAAAGCCATCTGCCTGTCCTCAGGGTCCCGTAAATCCAGAGGCCTGTACCCTCCCACCCTGTGCCTGGCTGATGCTGACAGTGAGTGTCCCCAAAAACAGGCATTCAGTCCATCTGTTAGAGGAGTCAATTTAACCCCTTCTCTCCATCAGGTGACACGTTCAGCAGCAGTCCGAGTAGCACTCCCATGGGCAGTATGGAGTCTCTCTCGTCGCACTCTTCAGAGCAGAACAGCTGCTCTAAGACGGGCTCCCCGTCACGTTCCAAACACAAGGGATCAGGGACTCTGTGCTGGACCACTTCATCTCCCTCCTCCAATGGGCCCAAAAGCCCTCCTTGCACCGCCAGCCCCGATTCCAGCTCCAAAGAGGACGCCAACAAGACTGATGGAGAATGGGAAGAAGCACTGAGCACAAGCCCTGGAGATCGAAGCTCTCCGGCTTCAGAGATCCTCCAGAGGACCCTAGGAGAGACGCTGGAGGATCATGGGGAAGAACGACATAGTCTGTCCACCTGCTCTTCTCTCACTTCACTTCACATTTCTGAGGGTAAGAAAGCACATTTTTGCACAATGTGGAGGCAAATTCACGAAATCCCGCATCTTATCCACTAACCACGCACAATCCACCCTTCAACAGAACCCTAACAGCATGTGCAAATAAACATCAACATCAGCAGAATGCAGTGAATTTTACCTGTAAAATAATGCCAGGTCAGTTGGCGATAAAAATTAAGCAAGCTTTGAGAGAGTTAAGAAGGTTAGTTCTAAAATAGTCAGTTTTTTTTTATTTATGGTCTATATGTTTTTTATTCAATTTTATTTCAGTTTTAGGAATTCTAGTACATCAAGTTAAACCTAATGAGAAATGTTTTAGTTTAAGTTGATTATAAAATCCTGCTCCCTAGTCTCTCCCAAGGCCTGTTGGCCTTGACTACAGAAAGTAGTACAGAACAAACATTGTTCTCTAGTTCCCCCTTGCGGCATTAGGCTACAGATAGCATTTGAAACATAAGAGAAAGAAACAACATAAAGGATACATTTTCCGGGACATAATGATTCACACACACATATACGTTTCTTGGTAACGCTCAGGCTTCAGAAGTTGTCACGGCTCCGTCCAGAGCCTGGTGTCACGCGGTCAGAGAGACAGTCTCAAGTCCCTCCATCTACCTGATCTTCCTCCTAAAGAGAGTGTGAGATACAGAGCTGACTCCTCAACCAGCAATGGCTACCAGAGACCGGGATCTATGTAAGTAAAAACCTTCTCAGTGATCTTCTGTTATTATGTAAAATCAGTTTGTTACACTGATCTCAGTTGATATCAATATGATATCAGATGTGCCATGCTTTTATCCCCCAGTGTGGCCTGCAGAGCAGCAATCTTTGAGAGTCCTGTGATTTCACAGCCCACAATGGGAAGGTAATGAGCCAGATTAATTGTATTGTTAAGTTTTATTTATTATCATCAGTGCTGTCAAATCGATTAATTGCGATTTAATTTGCATCTAACGTAAAAGTTTGTGAATATATATATATATATATATATATATATATATATATATATATATATATATGTATATATATGTATGTATATGTGTGTATATATATATATACAGTGAGGAAAATAAGTATTTGAACACCCTGCTATTTTGCAAGTTCTCCCACTTAGAAATCATGGAGGGGTCTGAAATTGTCATCGTAGGTGCATGTCCACTGTGAGAGACATAATCTAAAAAAAATAATCCAGAAATCACAATGTATGATTTTTTAACTATTTATTTGTATGATACAGCTGCAAATAAGTATTTGAACACCTGAGAAAACCAATGTTAATATTTGGTACAGTAGCCTTTGTTTGCAATTACAGAGGTCAAACGTTTCCTGTAGTTTTTCACCAGGTTTGCACACACTGCAGGAGGGATTTTGGCCCACTCCTCCACACAGACCTTCTCTAGATCAGTCAGGTTTCTGGGCTGTCGCTGAGAAACACGGAGTTTGAGCTCCCTCCAAAGATTCTCTATTGGGTTTAGGTCTGGAGACTGGCTAGGCCACGCCAGAACCTTGATATGCTTCTTACAGAGCCACTCCTTGGTTATCCTGGCTGTGTGCTTCGGGTCATTGTCATGTTGGAAGACCCAGCCTCGACCCATCTTCAATGCTCTAACTGAGGGAAGGAGGTTGTTCCCCAAAATCTCGCAATACATGGCCCCGGTCATCCTCTCCTTAATACAGTGCAGTCGCCCTGTCCCATGTGCAGAAAAACACCCCCAAAGCATGATGCTACCACCCCCATGCTTCACAGTAGGGATGGTGTTCTTGGGATGGTACTCATCATTCTTCTTCTTCCAAGCACGTTTAGTGGAATTATGACCAAAAAGTTCTATTTTGGTCTCATCTGACCACATGACTTTCTCCCATGACTCCTCTGGATCATCCAAATGGTCATTGGCAAACTTAAGACGGGCCTTGACATGTGCTGGTTTAAGCAGGGGAACCTTCCGTGCCATGCATGATTTCAAACCATGACGTCTTAGTGTATTACCAACAGTAACCTTGGAAACGGTGGTCCCAGCTCTTTTCAGGTCATTGACCAGCTCCTCCCGTGTAGTTCTGGGCTGATTTCTCACCTTTCTTAGGATCATTGAGACCCCACGAGGTGAGATCTTGCATGGAGCCCCAGTCCGAGGGAGATTGACAGTCATGTTTAGCTTCTTCCATTTTCTAATGATTGCTCCAACAGTGGACCTTTTTTCACCAAGCTGCTTGGCAATTTCCCCGTAGCCCTTTCCAGCCTTGTGGAGGTGTACAATTTTGTCTCTAGTGTCTTTGGACAGCTCTTTGGTCTTGGCCATGTTAGTAGTTGGATTCTTACTGATTGTATGGGGTGGACAGGTGTCTTTATGCAGCTAACGACCTCAAACAGGTGCATCTAATTTAGGATAATAAATGGAGTGGAGGTGGACATTTTAAAGGCAGACTAACAGGTCTTTGAGGGTCAGAATTCTAGCTGATAGACAGGTGTTCAAATACTTATTTGCAGCTGTATCATACAAATAAATAGTTAAAAAATCATACATTGTGATTTCTGGATTTTTTTTTTTTAGATTATGTCTCTCACAGTGGACATGCACCTATGATGACTATGTATATGTGTGTGTGTGTACTATGTACTCTTTATGTGTATGTATGTATTTATATAATACACACATATATATATATATTATATATTTACAAATGTTTATGTTAGATGCGATTAATCACGATTAATTTATTTGACAGCAGTAAATATTATTACTTATTTCCATGTCTAAATGGAATCTCCAAACGTTGTTAAAATGTCACATCAGCTAAAGTGCACGGCGCTAAGAGAAAGACATTACAGTCGTGATCAGATATTATTTATGCTATATCTTATGAGGTTATTTCTAAGGTCTATTCTATGTCATTGTCCTGTAATTTTTTCTTATACACTACTTTTCAAAAGTTTGGGGTCGTTAAGATTTTCCACATTTTTGCATTTATTTGATCAAAAATACAGTGAAGCAGTAATATTGAGAAATATTATTACAATTTAAAGTAACTGTTTTCTATTTTAATATTTAAAAATGTAATTTATTCCTGTGAAAGTTATGTCTGTATATTTCAGGTTAGTTGTTGTGTTGTGCCAGCCCTTCTTACTTTGCAAATGAATAAAAAAATGTAGTAAAATGAGTTTTAAAAAGACTATTGATCACTGAAAACAATCAAATTCGTGTTTAGTACTTTTTAAATGACATGCATTCAAATGTTCTGTAAATTGGACTGAATTTCTTGATATTGTGTGTACTAAGAACAGCCAAAGGTAAAGTGTTGTTGATGTTGTCAGGGATGTTAGTGAGTTTCCTTATTGGTCATGTCTCTAACTCCCTCTGGTGTTTTTACAGAGAGGCTAAAGCCTTGTTTTCCTGTCAAGCGGAGCACAGTCATGAGCTCAGCTTTCCTCAGGGGGCGCTCTTCTCCAATGGTAACCACACTTGATGTTAAAAACTTGGCTTTGTGTACTGTTGCTAAGGATACAGTTTGAGCTGAGCCTCTACTTTACTTTTATAAGGAAACAGAAACACGAAAGGCTATGTAGAATGTTGTGCACTCAGTTATTCTGCATTTAACTCTTTATTGTTATGTGTTTGTCTTAATGTCCATGCAGTGTATGCTTCAGTGGAACCTGGCTGGCTCCAAGCTACATATAACGGCAAAACTGGACTCATCCCAGAGAACTATGTGGCGTTCCACTGATGGGGCCAGAAAAGGCAAAAGCAAAGTCCATGGTATCCATGGTGTTCATTTCTGCAAAAAAGGGACCATTTAAATGTACATTGCTACCTTACTGTATGTAAATCATTATTGCATAGCATTCTAGTTTTTGCATAGTATTATAACCACATCATTAACCATCGCATTTGATAAAGTTTATTCGGGATGTAAATATCACCTTTGTCTTAAATGTACAGTAGATTTTATTACCATAGGTACAAGCAGTTGACTGTATTAACACAAATTTCTGTATTTATATGAGACCCATAATGCTGATGGGCTCTAATATTTTAAAACTGTAGACATGAGCTCATAACACTCTGATCCGTGTTGCGGTACGGCTCTGAAGGAAATATAGAGGGAGAATTATACCTGTGTCATATGCATTAATTAACGACCATATTAAGTAGCAGAAGATATTGTATTGCCCAATCTGACATATGTGAAATTGTTAGTAGTATGTTTTATTGACTTTCTTTTTAGTGATACCAAAAGATCAAGCATTTTTGGTAGATGCCGGTCATCTTTCATTTCAGTAACTGTTGAATCTTTTAGGTGAAATCAATTAGTCGATACTAATTTTTATTCTTTACAATTTCAAAGGGTTAAATTGAAAATCGGTACCTCTGAACCTTTCCATGTCCTTAACTTTTCCCCCCACAAATTTCACAAAATAGTGAATGAACTGACTTTAAGAGCCAAAAAATGTTTCTTATATACTTATTTTATTGTACTAATATACTGTCAAATTTGTGGTGTTTGGCAAAACAGTGTAACAAAACAAAAGTTCTTTCAAAATTGTAACTTATACTGTTAAGTATAATATAGTGGATTTTGATTAATGAAGTACAATAAAAATAAAAAAAAGACAAAATACTTCTGACAGTGTTAAACGTTGTAGATTGTTAAAGTTAAAATTTGTTATAGTTTGTGCTCACAAAAAATGCAGTTTTTCCAAGTAATGGCTCTGCTGTATTTTATTGTACACTGGTTTAGCATTTCCATATGTTGAAATGGAAAAAGGAATTGTTATACAGATTATAATACTGATTATTAACATCATTTACAAAGTAATTTAATGTGTGATGATTTTCTTCTATAAAGCATTTTTTACTAATAAAATGTCATTGTTTGAGTCGGGTTCCTTTTGTTGTGTTTCAACCTGTTCCTGTCTGTCTGTCTGTCTGTCTGTCTGTCTGTCTGTCTGTCTGTCTGTCTATCTATCTATCTATCTATCTATCTATCTATCTATCTATCTATCTATCTATCTATCTATCTATCTATCTATCTATCTATCTATCAGTCTTTGCCACCTCAATTTAAATCTAAAAGGCATTCTCAGTTTAACAGAATGCTTTGCATTCTATATACACTGTTGAGAGGACATGAAAAGTGACAAAAAATTCCATATTTAGAAATGTGAAAACATTACTTCACTTTGCCTTTGTACTTAACACTGAACAGTACATCAGTATGACACATTATTACAAATAATATCTGACTAATTCCCCCAAGTGTGTTTGTCAGTAAACTTCCCCTGTGATATCATTTGCTTGTAAACGTGGATTTTTCCTGTACTTTGGATGGATATGAGGTGCTTATCTCTGACAGCATCATCATCTTAAGGACCTTTAACAACAATGTCCATATATTTGAAAGTCCAAGGGAGACCAGCAAAGTAATTTCCAGAACGGAAATGCAATTACGGAAATGTTCATGAGTTCCTCTCATGCTCGGTTGAGACTTAACTGTGAACAGAAATGTTTTTGTTACACAAAAATGAGAAATAAAGTATAATATTTAAAGAGTTACATTAAGAGTCCCTGTAGAGAAAAGGAATATGACATTGAAAAAGTGGGCTGTCCCATTATAGTTTATCTCAATACAAAACATAAATAATTAAACATTTTGTGTTTGAACAGAACTTTATCTCCCGGTTTCACAGACAAGTCTTAAGCCTACTCTTGGACTAAAATGCATGTTTGAGCTGTTTTAACTGAAAGCAACTTGCACTGACATTTCTTTAAATATGTCAGTGCCATTGTTTTGTCTAGAGAGTCAAGATTCACACCAGTAATGTTTTTTTTTTTTTTCTAAGGCACTTTTATAAAAACTTCTTAAATGTCGTAATTGAACTAAGGCCTAATCCTAGCTTAATTTAAGCCCTGTCTGTGAAACGGGATCTGATATATCTGATAATGTGATCACATTTGTCATTAGAGGTCATTTCCAGCAACAAAATATTGGGTAACACTTTATTTTACAGTCCTGTTCCCCATGTACATACTATGTACTTATTATAATAATTACAATACGTGAGCTTAGAATTATCTCCACTTTTGGTCGAAATTGAGTTTTTGACATGATCTGATCCATTAGGTGTTTATTAATGCCTGTGGTGTTATTTTTGTAAAAAAAAAAAAAAAATTGTTAGTAGTTATTAATAAAATAGATTATACTACATAACCGTTTTGCCAGCTGGGATGTAAAAACTTTGATGCTCAATATCTCAGAACTACCCTAAACGGAGATAGAACCTTATAATTCTAAGCTGTCGAATAACTAGGTAGGCTACTAACCCAGAAAACTACCCATGTAGTTACCCAGTACTTTCTTAGGTAAGTCCACGTAAGTGTGTGTGTGTGTGTGTGTGTGTGTGTGTGTGTGTGTGTGTGTGTGTGTGTGTGTGTGTGTGTATACAGTACAGGTCAAAAGTTTGGAAACATTACGTTTTTTTATATTTTTGAAAGAAGTCTCTAATGCTTATCAAGGCTGCGTTTATTTGATCAAAAATACAGAAAAAAACAGTAATATTGTGAAATATTATTACAACTTAAAATAATACTTTTCTATTTGAATATACTTTAAAAAAAAAAAAAATTATTCCTGTGATGCAAAGCTGAATTTTCAGCATCATTACTCCAGTCTTCAGTGTCACATGTGACATCCAGTCTATCACATGATCCTTTAGAAATCATTCTAATATTCTGATTTATTATGAGTGTTGGAAACAGTTCTGCTGCCTAATATATTTGATGAATAAAAGGTTAAAAAGAACTGCATTTATTCAAAAAAAAAAAAAAAAAAAGTTTATAATAATATAAATCTTCTTTACTATCACTTTTTATCAATTTAACACATCCTTGCTGAATAAAAGTATTGATTTATTTAAAAAAAAGAAAGAAAAAAAATTACTGACCAGTAGTGTATATTGTTGTTACAAAAGATTTCTATTTTTTTTTTCTGTATTTTTGATCAAATAAATGCAGGCTTGATGATCAGAAGAAACTTCTTTCAAAAACATTAAAAATAGTAATGTTTCCAAACTTTTGACCTGTACTCTGTATATATATATATATATATTAGGCCTATCTTAACAGTAAATTGTGCATATGTATCATACAAATAACTTTTGTTCAGTAATGTATCACCAAAACAAAAACACAGAATATCACTTCTTCACAGTCACGGAAAGATCAATAGCTGTTCTCTGTTAAACCAGCAGGCCAAGAAGCATGTGAAACCACATGTAATCCTTGTGCAAATTGTATTGCTTAATAAATAGTCGAAAATATGCTTCTGTAAAATAAAAAAACACTGCACTTGTCTGACTTCCTCAGTTAGACTTTAGTATCAAGCAGTCCTGAGAGAGATTTGTTTCAATTGTCCTCACTAGCTTTGCCAGCTCCTCCATGTTGTTTGACTTCTCCTCCAGCAGCTCATAGCGAAGGCTTGAAATGTCCTGCTTAATCTCCTTCAGTTCACCTGTAACAAAGCAGTCTTCAGTCTGAATTATGAAAAATATGAATCATAAAACTTATTTCACCCAAATATTTTTTATTTTTATTTTTTTTAGATAGATATTTTTTTTTTGCTCTGACCAATAATTAAGTGACCATTGAGTTAAAGGAATAGTTCACTTTAAAATGAAAATTCTGTCATCATATACTCACCCTCATTTTGTTTCAAACCTGTATGAATTTCTTTCTTCTGCTGAACACAAAGGAATATATTTAGAAGAATGTCAGTAATGACAGTTTCTGGGTCCCATTGACTTCCATAGTAGGAAAAAAATATACTATGGAAGTCAATGGGACCCAGAAACTGCCTGGTTACTGACATTCTTCTAAATATATTCCTTTGTGTTCAGCAGAAGAAAGAAATTCATACAGGTTTGAAACAACATGAGGGTGAGTATATGATGACAGAATTTTCATTTTAAAGTGAACTATTCCTTTAATAGTGACCATGTGTAACAAAAAAATATTATTACTATAATGAAGGGTTAAATACACACACTCACCCTCATTGACTTCATCACATTCTTTGTCATTTTGAGCTTTGATGATGTATCGCTTAACGAGACGCTTCATAATTTTCTGTGCAGATCAAATGCAGTAAGTTCAATCACAAATTCAAATGCAAAGAGCAAATCTGAACCATATTCAGATCATCTATAAATATTCAGTGTATGAAAAAAAAAGTAAACATGCCTGATATCGACTGGAGCCAGGAAGATTCTTGTCCCTGCAAGTTTTGCTCTGTCCCAACTTAATCCAACAAATCACAAGAGCAACATAAATGGATTAGTTTATTGTGATTGTAAATGAATGATACAAACTGACTTAACTACTTTGTTTATCAGAGGGGATTTGCCTCACCTCACTGAGCTCAGACCCCTTCATAATGGCTTTGTGTCTGTCAAAAATCTCCCTCAGGAGACTCTTGGCCCCCATCACCAGACCCAGAACAGACTTGGGACTGGGAACCAAGTTAAAAGGCACAGGGAGAGTCCTGCCCTCCTCAAAGTAGGTGAACCAGAGCTTGGCCCGGGCAAACTTCCACTCCACATCTGCATCATCCTGCAAAATGCCAGGATAACACTAATGTTTTGAATGCTTAAAGCGACAAATAAATCAACACAGATATGCAGAGGAAAGAGATGCATGAATAAAACGGTTTAATTCAATTAAAACTAAGCAGTCAAACTAATTATCCCATCCTGAAGAGAATAGAGATAACATTGTTTTTTTCCATAATATGCAAAAACCTCTTCACTGTAGTGCTTCATCAGCACAAAGTCTTAAACAGAGATTTACAGATCCCATTTGGTCCGCTGCACAAAGATTTATAACGTCAGCAGCTCTTAGAAAGCAATATGAAGAAGTTAAACTGAGAAGACATGAAGTACCTCAATCTCCTGAAAGGAACTGTTGATCATGGCAATGAGCATGTTGAGTAGGACGATGACCACTGTGACATTGTAAACTCCATAGAGAACATAGCCAATGTTCTCGATGAACTTGTGTCCATTGTTCACGATTACTGATCTGACCTCAGAAAGGCCAAATATTGCCCAAAACAGTGTCTTGAAGCTTTCTTCTACACTATAAAGATAAAGAAGACATGGACGTTTAAACGAATGAACATTTCCTATTTTCATAAGAGAACTACAACATGTTTGATATGTTACACTATACCGTTCAAACGTTTAGGGTCGGTAAGATTTTTTAAGGTGTTTGAAAGAAAGCTGCATTTATTTGATCAAAAATATTATTACAATTTAAAATAACTGATTTTTATCTGAATATACTTTAAAATATATATTTTTACTCACGTTGTGAAAGCTTCATTCTGTTTAGCACCCCGATAATATGAGTAGAGGTTGAACATTCCAATCATGAAAGCCAGAAAGACTAGGATGAAGATAACCATGAACTTGAAGATGTCCTTCACCGTTCGTCCCAAAGATATCTGCAGTGGTCCGAAGCTCTCATTCGCTGGCAGGATGTACGCAATTCGAGAAAAGCTCAGGACCACTGCGATGGCGTACAAACCCTCTGAAACTAACTGAGGATCAGACGGGAGCCAGTAGATCCGAGCTGGGATAAAAAAAAAGATAATTTATGCAGATCGCTTGTTGTATTACATTGTAATTTTGTGGGAAACAAAATCTTCCCTGACTTGAGAGGACAGTCACTCACCCAACTGGTAGTATCCCACCTCGAGAGGCAAAGTTACATTGGTTAAATCTGTGTAGTGCTCATCAACATAGCGTTGTGCTTCACATGCATGCCAGAAAGCCATTATCCTTGAGATGAAGGATGCCACAAAAATGGCCAACATTCCAAAGTCTAGCATATTCCAAGGCTCGAGCAGATATTCTCTTGGACCTTGAGACCAGATCTCCTTACACTCAGCCCAAATCATCCCTGAGAGAAGGACATTAAAACATAGAAATGAATGTTTGTCCTAGGAGATGGAAATGAACTGTACATTTCGTTCTCTAAATACAGATTGTAGTAGAGTAGTAACCTTTGACAAGTTAAAAATCGGTCAGAAACAAACCTATGACCCAGGAAATGATGAGCATTTCCATCCACGTAAAGGGAGTTGTTTTCATACGAAACAGCTGCGTCGGATAGTCGTGAATGGTCATATTTGGAAGCAGCTTGGTCCCATCAAAGCGGTCTGCAGCGTTCATGACCAAAAGGCCAAGGAAAATAGTGAAGGAGGCCGCGTGTGCCACAAACTTAAGGAAAGGGCCACGCATGATCTTTCCCATCTGTTGGTAACAGCATTTTTTTACCGATAGTGGTGTGATAAACACAAGACTTCAAGTGCTGGATGCATTCTTCTATTGTATATTTGTACATTGCTGCTTATCAGCCTGATATGCTTCAACATTATTATGACTCATAGGATACGGTGGATATTTTAAGCACTGCTAATTTACAACCATGGGAACAGTCTTTCTGAGTAAAGATTTCAGTGGATGATTTATATGTTAAACCCTTTGCTTTATTCTTCAGACATGTACTGTATGTTTGCTATGCAATACATCTGGTTTTCAAGCAGCATACTTTTGTGTGAACATACACTTACCTTGCTGCATGGTGCCACCCAATACACCATAGCTAGAAAGGGGAGTCCCATTGCAACACCTAAAACCACTAGAAACTTAATGGCTGTGGTCTGCTGCCTGAGTCCGGCAAGGTTTTCGTACCATATTGATAAGAGCTGTTGTTGACAGTTAGGATGGGCCACAAACTGTTTGGGACAAATTGATTAAAAATAAGTGTTTTACGATAGAATTAGAAGGCAGATTAAAAGATGTCTGTATTTTATGTATTTACCTTTTTCAGTTCGTACTTTATTGCGAGTTTTAAGCGAATGAGACTTGGTCGGCTGGGCAGTTCTAAAGTCTCATCCTCTTCGCCGTTCAGAATGGCCTCCACTTCCTCTGTGCTCCGACACAGGTCCAGAAGCCCCACAACAAAGTCTTTGCATTGCATAGAAAGTTTCCTATATTCATTCTGAGAAAGATAGTCATTACAAAGAAAATGCAATCGTTCTACATTTTTGAAGGAAAAGTTCACCCAAAATAAAAATTCTGTGAAAATTCATCGGTGGAACACAAAAAAGAGAAACGTTGAAGAATGTAATGGCCGTTGAGCTCCAAAATGACAACAAACCAGTATAAATCAACTTGTGTTCTATATTATAAGTCTTATTATTCTATATGTTTGATTTATGCGATGAACAAATTGAATTGGTTATCTTTTCCTTCACTGTAGTTGTCATATCTCATGTGTACTTTTAGATATTCTAATATGCATCATGGCGATTGGTCATGTGACACACGATTGTCAATGTTGATTGGTCACAGCACACTGTTGTCAAACCTGCTGCCACAATTTAGATTTTCAGTAAATAATGACTTAAATTTCAGCCTGCCCTTGTTTTTCACAAGTGTAAAGAAGTACACTTTACGATACTTTCAAACAGAGTACTTATAACAGATATACTTTAAATTAATATACTGTACTTAAGTGTGAATCGTTTTCAAACACTTAACTGCAAGTTAATTGCAATTATATGAAAATGTATTATAGTTTACATTTATATTAAATGCAATTATCTGAAATAGCTGCTTTTTTGACCTACTTAAGTAAGACTTGATTACATCTTTATATGTAATTTCATAATTACTTCGTTCTATTGTCTTTGAAATATGGTTTAAGTGTACTGCCAAGCATTTCTGGTGAACTAAAATATGCTTTAATGTAATGTATATTGAAACTATGTATTTAAATATATTTTATTGAACATTTGTGATGAAATTGCAATTCAGTATATTTAAAATAGACATAAATATCGCGTAATATCAAATAACACTACAATTAAGTTATAATCAAGTAGCGATTTCGCCTAGTTTTAACGAAAAAAGTCGTTTTCATGGATTACACCTCATGTCCTGATTCCGTTACCTGGTCGTTCAAGAACAGCCTACTTTACATGGGCTTTAGTATGTTAGTCAACACATCAAAATAAGTGTACTTCTTTAAAGCACAACAAAATATTAACAAAACATAATTATTTAAAAAGTGCTTTTTAAATAATAATTAATAATTTGATATTATTACAAAGTGCACTTTTTCCCAAGTGTGCTTAATGAAAGTGTAGCCACTTTAAATTACTCTTGAGTGCCTTTTCTTTCATTAACATTACATTATCTGCAAGTACAGTTTAAAAAATATATTTTAAAGTTTGAAGTAGGCTACCCTACAAGTGCAGATTTAATACAATTAACACTCTTCAATTTTACAAAGAGCTCATCACATCACACAAATTTGTATGACTTCAGAAGACTATTTTGTGCTCGCTTTCACTTTATTTAGGCTACATGGAAAACAATTGCCAGTACATTCTTCAGGTTTGCTTCAAAATGAGAAAATAATCACAGGATTTTTATTTTATTTTAGAGAGAACTATCTCTTTAGAACAGTTTTGGTTGTGACTAGGATTTTATTGCAATACCTTAAATTCCTTTTCAATATTGGCCAAGGAGGCGAGCTCATTGCTGAGCTCCAGAGCCGCCAGCACAGGATCCTCATTGGACAGAGAGAGGTACGCTGGACTGGCCAATCCCCTGTAGGCATTGATACGCGAGCGGGAGTGGCTAAAAGAATCGTACTTTTGATGATAATTGCAGGTGTCGCAGGCACAAAAGTAATCATGTGGCTGCTCAATGCGAGCACCCTTTCCCAGAAGAATGTGCACGATCTCATATTCGTGACAGTGAGATGCTAGAATGATTGGAGTGACGTCATGAGAAAAACGCGTGCCATCTTCGTCATACGCAAAAAAGTCATCGTGCATCGAAGCCTGACTGGGGCTCGTTGTGAGTCTCTTGTAGTCGGCGAAAGCTTTGTGGCTCAAAATGGCCTCGACAATCCTGGTGTAACCTTTGCTGATGGCCAACAATAGTGCGTCCCCAATACGCGACAGGTTGTCTTTATTTAACAGCAGCTCTATTACCTCTAAGTGTTCGTTTGCCACTGCCAACTGCAATGCATTCTGGCCCATGTAGTCCACACAGTTAACATCCAGCTCAGGGATCTCCTCAAGCATCCTGCGAACGACAGGTATGTTTCCATACTCGGCGGCATCAAGGAGACGTTCCTCCACAGGCGTTAGACTGTTAGGATGGGCATTGAACATGTAAGCTGCCCCTCGCACCGCCTGCCTTCGGCTCTTGGGTAGCGCCTGTCGGGCCAGGTTCTCTCTACGATGAAAAACATACCAAAAACGTGTATATATTAGAATGTATTTATTAATGTAGATCTACTATTCAGTATGCCACTGAATAACACAAATTATGTTGGCTATTGTTTAGTTTAATTTATTCATACAAATATTTGCAGACTTTGTTTAATAGCCATAGCAGTGCTAAACATGTTACTTACATTCATTCATGCCAATGACTTGTATGCTAAACTTTTGAACTGACACTGCTAGATTCTAATGAGTGTTTAATGAAAACTGACATTTTAAACAAGCAAACCAATACACAAATATTACAGTGAACTGAGTGACAGTTTCCAGTCAGGACATTGAACTACATTTTATCTCAGAAGGCAACGGCAACTAAACATACAGTACGTATGCACAGAATCTTGACCAACTCACCCATGGTAGTGTCCATAACTGCCGTAAGAGTCCTCGCCAAAGTCTTCGTTCATCAGTAGATTGTCTTTACTTCTGTTCCTCTTTTCAATTGTGTGAAACTTTGATTGATTTTTATCCTCCAGAACAGGTCTCCTTTGATTCATACTTTCAAATGAGGCAGTTCACGTCTTAAATGTGAACACACCAAAGCACAATCCTGTTATCCAAACATCCAGCTGTGAGTGATTGAGTGTGCGCTACACACTGGCAAGTCACCATCCTCTACAGCCTTTGTTATGTTCCCGTTTAAGTCTTGAGATTGTGCAGAGCACAGAGGAATTTTAACTGTTCTTTTTCATTGGCTACTAATGAGGAATGCAACAATCTTCATGCTGGTTTACAAAAACTTAAAATGAATAGTTTTCTTCCTGGCTCAGTTTATTTGGTCAAACTGAATGAAACTGAAAGCATTTAGTCCTAATTTGAATGTTAGACAGATAATAGAATCCATTCATTTTCTTGATTGGTAACATTTTCAGTATGAAGAATCATAAGAAAATCGCAGAAATGCCATGTGCAAATCCCTCACCTTTCAAAATAAATCTGGCACTGTATATTCCTCTCTGTTTGTATTAGGAACCATGATTAAAATCTGCTTTCAGCTTCCAAAATCAGAACTCAGTGACGGAGTGCATGTAGAATCCCTTTGGGTCTATTTCAGCGTTCCCAATAAACCTCTACATCCTGTGTTCCTTACGAACGTCCAGCTCTCTGTAAACTGTGGGAAATGCCTTCAATGGAGTTCCAGACTGACCAATCGACATGAACATTCAGCGGCGACATCACACTTTTGATTCTCTTTATTTTGCATCTCTCTGGCATTCTTTCTCCCACAGTCTCACATCTGTGTGTGTGTGTGTGTGTGTACAGTATACCCACATGACTAAATGTGTACGTGCTGCAGTGGTCAGTTTACTGGCCACAAAAATCGTGAGTACGTGAGCCAAACCGATGGGTCAAAAGGTAACCCACACAGTGGGTCATGGGAAGCCACTGTCTTGTTTCTATTCTCATGTTGATAGGCCCTGACACTGAGGACTATCAGAGTGACTGTTTTTAGACTATTTTTATTATTTTCAAGGACATGCTAACTAACTGCCCTCGGCCCAAGGCTTGCTGCTGCAATACGATTTTGCAGATAGTTTCTTTGCCAGGAATTAAACATTAGTAACACTTTACAAAAAGGCTTCATTTGTTAACATTATTGCATTAACTAACATGAACTAAAACTGTACAAAATATTTTTACAGCATTTATTAATCTTTGCTAATGTTAGTCAAAAAAAATGTTCATGTTAGTTCACATTGCATTATGTCAAAATATATAACCTTTGATCTTAAAAATCTATTAGTAATTGTTGCGGTTAAGATTAACTAAGATTAAGAAATGCTGTAGAAGTACTGTTCATTCTTAGTTTATGTAAATTAATGTAGTTAACTAGTGTTAACAAATGAAACCTTAAGTGGTAATGCAACATTATTTTCTCTAATAAATGGTTGGATAACAATTTTATTTGTTGTTATTATCAAAACATCTTTTTAAAGTCTAAAAGTTAAAGTCTGTAAATCATCTGAAAGAGGCTATTATAGATTTTGTGGTATTTTTCCCCCCACTAAAGTCAACTTTCACCCAAAACCTGCACCAAAACAAAATGTATTTTTCACATAACCATTTCACCCTCTGATCCTAAAAGGTTTGCAGGCTGTTTCTGCTTCTGTAACTTTTAGAATTCTGTACGCGAATGTTAAATGATGTGGTCATAGTCATGCATATTCATAACTTAATCAAGTGGATTTTAAATGCAATTTAAGAGAAATGGCTGCTGAAAATTCAGATTTACCATCACAGAAATCATTTTATAATTTAAATAAGTTAAAATAAAAGATAAATCACCCATTCATGTCTAAAATGTCCAATCAAATTGCATATTCTGTAGATCATTTGCTTTAAAATAAAATTCTGTCTTCATGTAAATTATGTAAATGAAAAAGTTTATCACTAACATACCTTACACTTACAAGATATGTTTTTGAAATGTTTCATGTTCATATCAAGGATAGAAGTGAGGCAAAACTGTGATGGGTGCCTCATCCAAAAAAAAATAATAATAAAAATAATAGGTGCATGATGCCCTTGAATGTGCTGGTTGTGACATCATAACCATAATGATTTCAGAATGAGACATTTTTGCAGCTCATTTTCCCGTAAATGAGTTGGGTGGTTCTGTGGAGAGTAAGGAGGAAGCTTTGCATTCTTAACATTGGAGTTTTATGTCTGAACAAGGACAATACTCCTTTAAAGTACAGGACGTCTCCTTTTTGTGCAATACCAAAAAATACCAAATTCCTGTGCTCATATCATGGTGTTATCTGGTTCCCTCCACTCTCTCACAGTGACTCCCACATAGGCCCAGGGCAAGGTCCTGCTCACGAAATGCTTCAGCAGAGTTGGATTTTTTGTTTAGTCTTTGGCAGGACAAAATTTGGCAGGATTCTTTGCTCTAAATAGACATGGTACAGATGGTTTATCATATACACACATAACGACTGACATATTTACCTAAGGACAGTGATGCTAATATCGGCCCACACACTACGCAGCTTATTTTAAGCGTGTTAATTATCTCTGTCCTGCCAATGATTCAGGACAAACAACAGGCCACCCACGTCAATTGCGACAGAGCTATTTGCCTTTTTTCTTTCTTTTTTTTTTTTTTAAAGTGCCAGGTCATCTAAAAGTAGAGCTCATGACAGCCAATACCTTTAGGAACACATTACCTGTTCTTTGGACTCTACTGTCTGTTGAGTGTTTTTCATCACAGCTATAATATAAGTGCCCCAATCAACCTAAATATAAATAAATAAATAGCAGACACCATATAGATTAAATGAGGAAAATTCAGTACCCCATAGTACACTTAGTTCGTTTCAAAAACACGAACAACAGTATAAAACACCAAAACTTCCCTTACTACATGTAAGTAGAACAAACAAAATAAGAATAAACGTCAATATAAAAGCGTGGGCCCACACACACACACACACCAGTCAAAACAACCCACCCCATTGCAGGCCTGTAACGTTGCTGGGGAGCGTTGTGGCCTTGAAAACAGCAAATGGCCTCTTCACTCGAATGAGCCAAAATAAATCAACTGATCACCTGAACGCCTGTTTTTTCAGGCAGACTCTGAAGTGGCGTCCGTCCTGTAGTCTCACCGGCAGTCAGCAGAATGGCGGCGCGCTTCTCTCCACGATGTCCGCGTGGATTAGAGTGCGGCCTGGTCCCTGATGATACTCAGCTCTATATTTCTTCACGCCCTGACGAAACTTACCAATTCACAAAATTAACGGAATGCATAGCTGATATAGAAAACTGGATGACTAGTAATTTCCTACTACTTAATTCTGAAAAAAACAGAGATTCTAATTATTGGAGAAAAAACTTCCTCTCGTAATAACCTAGAATACTGTCTAACACTTGATGGCTGCTCTGTCAAGTCTTCGTCGTCGGTTAAGAACCTGGGTGTGCTCTTTGATACCAATCTTTCATTTGAAAGTCACGTTTCTAGCATCTGTAAAACCGTATTTTTCCATCTTAAAAATATATCTAAATTACGTCATATTCTCTCAATGACAAATGCGGAACAGTTAGTTCATGCGTTCATGACATCTAGGCTAGATTAATATAATGCTATTATAGGTGGTTGCCCTGCACGCTTAATAAACAAACTACAGCTGGTCCAAAACGCAGCAGCTCGAGTTCTTACCAGAACCAGGAAGTATGACCATATTAGCCCTGTTCTGTCAACACTGCATTGGCTCCCTATTAAACATTGTATAAATTTAAAAATATTGCTGATTACTTACAAAGCACTAAATGGTTTAGCTCCCCAGTACTTGAGCGAGCTCTTAATGCAGTCCTTCACGTCTATTGCGATCTCAAAATTCTGGCCAGTTGATAATACCTTGAATATCAAAATCAACTGCTGGTGGTAGATCCTTTCCCTATTTAGCAGTAAAACTTTGGAACAGTCTTCCTAACATTGTCCGGGAGGCAGACACACTCTGTCAGTTCCAATCTAGACTAAAGACACATCTCTTTGACCTAGCATACACATAACACATTATAGACTTCTATAATTCAATGTTAGGCTGCATAGATTAGGTCAGCCGGAACCGGGAACAATTCCCATAAATCCTGATGTACTCATTACATCATAAGAAGGATGGCGTCTACGCTAATATAGTCTCTCTGTTTATCCCGAGGTTTACCGCAGTCTGCCAGACCCAGGCCGTATCCAGATCTGATGAAGGACCTGCGCCTGGACACGACGACAACGCAATCCTGAAGTGTCAACTAGTCTCTCCCCTGTGAAGGCCTCCTTCCCTTCCCTTTACTTCTGTACAGATAAAACGCTGTCAAATAATTCCAGTTCACATGGCTACGTGGAAGCGATAAATAATTCTGTATTATAAAATTTTAAGGCCAGACAAGTAATTTGTTGAGGTCAATTTGTAAAGAAAGACTACACGTCTGCACACATATATATTCAAACACGCATACCTATATAATACGCATGCGCACGCCGTCAGTGTTTTCACAGGTTTGCGTTTTATAAGTTTGCGCAGAGATAACCTTTTTTTTAATAATTTCTCAAGACTTGCACCTTGGAACCTATTTCAAGGTTTGCGTTCTCGAGCCACCAGGCAAAGCGCAAAGTCGTGTTAGCACCCCCTAAGTAACTAAGTTAATGATATTTCCAACGGAAGTGAATCAATCAAAACTATTGTTTAGAGCTGCTGTAAAGCCAAACAATCTCTGTTACTTTAATTTCCTATTATCACTGTAAAGTTGCTTTGAAACAATCTATATTGGTAAAAGCGCTATATAAATGAAGGTGACTTGACTTGACTTGGTCCGGAGCTTTAACTCAGTCTCGTCCTCGAAATGAACTACACTCAGATGACTATTTGCAGTCAAAAGCCAGTTAGTCATCTGGTTTCTCACTCTCAGTCACTATAATGAACGAAGCTTCGTGCTGCGCGGGGAAGCAGGCTCAGAGGAAAAATAAATCTTCCTTTAAGTCTTAAGTATATAAAGTGGGCATACAGACATTGTTATGATACTATCTGAATCATAAAACCTTATAAATACCCCAGTACTCAGTAAACAGGTGTTTATGAGCTTAATAACCCTTACTGGGTTACACATATATATGTAATCATTCATAAAATAGTTTACCAAGATAAAGAGAAACTGAAACCTTTTTTTGTTTGTTTTTTGCTCGAGTAATATTTCCGTTGGGGGCATACCCTGAATTAGCATGCGGTGTTCATGAACCTGCTTTCAGAAGGTCTGCATTCAGTGTTAGAAGCAATATCAGAGGTAAGTTACCACTCTGTTTGTGTTAAAATATAAAATTAAAATATATATAAAATGTGTGTGTATGTATATAGCCTACATATAAAGCATTTCTCATATTTTATAGTTCACAGTTTATCATTTTATCTCTCATTTTTATTTACTTACTCATCGTGGTAATCTTCTGCTTCAACTAATATCTTATGCATACGATTATTTGTGGTTCAGGTGCAAACATGTGTGAAGTCGATGACTTGGGTCCAGCTGCTCCACCATGTCTTGAGAGCTATACGGCTCCAGAGGAAGGCAAAGTCTACATAATGTATCATGGCACATCAAGGGAGGTTGCGCAAAAAATTGCTAAGGATGGTTTCCGCCAGTCTGATAAAGGCATGCTTGGACGTGGCGTCTACCTCAGCCGAGATCGACAGAAGGCCTCCAGATACCCTTTACATCTTCCTATGAACCAGAGAGTGATTGTGAGAGTGCAGGTCAATGTTGGAAAAGTGAAGAAGATTGATTATCAAGGTCATCCATTGCAGAAAACCTGGCATGATCATGGGTATGACACTGCCTGGTGCCCTCCAAACTGTGGGATGGTGCCAAGCGGTCTTGAGGAAGACTGTGTTTGGGATCCAAAACAAATCACAATCATTGATGAAATACACCCAAAAATGGAGGAAACCCAAGTGGAGGAAAGTCTTTGTGGAATCCTTTAATAATATTAATATTTTTTATTTTTATGTAACTCTAGATATCTTCAGGATAAGAACAATGTGGGATTGGTACAATGTGACCATTATTTTAACATTACTTTACATTCACACTTTATTCACCTATAATACCTATTGGCTGGCTGTCTTTGTTTTGAATTAAAAAGTAAAATATTATGCTTTGGAATGAAAAGAAATAGTAAAAATAAAAAAATATTGTAATAAATTAAAGCCTACATGAAAAATGCACCTATAGTACTGCAGTCATTTATTTGTTATTGTCCACCCGTGCTTTAGGGATGTTAAATAATATTAAGCAAACCAATAGAATTGCACTTTTGTTAGGCTATGTGTTTAGGTCTTCCTATGTCTTTCCTTTTTTTCTTTCTTTTTCTTTCACCTTATTCCGAAGTGATTGTTTTATGAGACCCGTGCTTCTACGAAACGCTACAATTATTTTAAATTGAACTCTTCCTTTTTTTCAAAACTTATATCTTTCAATCTTTTAATTCCCAGAAAATGAATTAGAAATTAAAATTAGCAGTCACAGCTAGTTTCTGTTCGGTCGGTGGACCATTTACAGGAAAACAGACCGGTAAAGTAAAAGTCAAACTTGAATTACACTTGAAGATTTTTTTTTTTTTTTTTTTTTTTATGGAATAAACTGGGGGAGGTTTTTTTTTTACATTTTTCTTTTCTTCTGAATTTTTTTTTATTTGATTTCGAATAAACCGTAATATAAAATAAATAATTATTATATCATAAAAATCAGTCCAGTTTTTATTCCAATTTAATAAAAATCATTAAACCTGTAACATGGACACAAATCATACTGCTTACTTTAGACAGGCTTTGAGTGTTTTGAATAAAATCTACTGTCTCATGCAAACTAAGTACAACAGTCAATTTAAAAAAGGGCCGCTGCATTGGAATTTCAAGTGCTGGATAGTTTGACAGTTTCTTTCAGACTGAATTATTTGGTTTAATCTAGCAGTGTTCCATGTAAATAAAACATTTTGGCAATAACACAATTCCCTTTATTCATAACAATGAATAGATTAGTATGAATATTTCGGGCTGTGACAAAGGCATGGTGGACTAAATCACAATGACAAAAAGTTTATTGCTATTAACTGTATTTTTGTCAAAAAAAGTTCACAGGGCAGAAGTGCAAGTTCTTAGAGACCCAATTATATTTAGTTCCATGATCTTCAGAATCTTTATGGATTTATTTGGAATTCGGGATCTCAACTCTCCTGATCTTCATAGTCACTGATTTGATTTTGACAAGCGTGCCATTTTTGGTCCAGGTGTCCCAGTGGATATGTGACTGGGTGGACAGGTCTTGGTCCAGTGGTGAGCCATTCAAATTGGCCTTGCCACACTGGTTAAACCACCATCCAGTGTTGTTCTGGTTCTCACTGCAGCTCTCAACAGCTTTATCAGCAAACGTGCAGAATGGAGAACAACCGTCGTTGTCAACGTCAGAGGTACTGAAAGGGGCCGTATCTTGATTCTGCTCTTGGTCATACCCTCGAAAAGCATCACCTTCAGAGAGAGAGAGAGAGAGAGAGAAAGAGAAAAACATTACATATTTAATCCTTGAGCTGTGTTGAAAATACTTTACCTAATTTGCTGTTCCCGGTCAAAAATGGGGACTTTTAAATTGCTTGTAAATCTCTCATTATGATGTATTATCAATGATTAAATATTTTTGTTTTATTTAACAAATTTTGTTGAATAATTTTGTATTTCTTTTTGGAACTGATTGATTATAGGCCTCATTGATTTGAGCTTGAAACAATGGTTTAACAGTAAAGAACCTTCTGTGGAATTGAAAAGTTCCATGGATGTTAAATGTTCTTCACCATCAATGCCAATAAAAAATAACCTTTATTTTTAGGTCAACTAATATAGACAGGAAACAAACACAGAAAACAGGAACACACACTGTAAAAAAATACTTTTTCTTTTGTCAAATCAACTTAGATAATTAATGTGGCTCAGATAACATAATATTGTGGGTTTCTGTTGATTAAACCAATCTCCTTCATTGTATTAACTCAAATTTTTAATTTCAACCAGGGTACGTTTTTAAGTTAAACCAACAACAGTTTTTCACTGTGTGTTTAACTCCACTTTTAGACATACAGTACAGGTCAAAGGTTTGGAAACATTTTTTTATATTTTTGAAACAAGTCTCTAATGCTTATCAAGGCTGCGTTTATTTGAACAAAAATACAGAAAAAAAAAATTCTATTTGAATATACTTTAAAAAATAATTTATTCCTGTGATGCAAAGCTGAATTTTCAGCATCATTACTCCAGTCTTCAGTGTCACATGTGACATCCAGTCTATCACATGATCCTTTAGAAATCATTCTAATATTCTGATTTATTATGAATGTTGGAAACAGTTCTGCTGCCTAATATATTTGATGAATAAAAGGTTAAAAAGAACTGCATTTATTCAAAATAAAGAAATATTTTCTAATAATATAAATCTTCTTTACTATCACTTTTTATCAATTTAACACATCCTTGCTGAATGTATTGATTTATTTCAAAAAAAGAAAGAAAAAAAATTACTGACCCCAAATTGCTGACCAGTAGTGTATATTGTTGTTACAAAAGATTTCTATTTTTAAAAAATTTGCATCTTTTTTAAAAAATGTTTTTTTTTTTTTTTTTTTTTTTATTCATCAAAGTATCCTAAAAAAGTATCACAGGTTATGAAAAAAATATTAAGCAGCAGAACTGTTTCCAACTTTGATAATGAATCATCATATTAGAATGATTTCTAAAGGATCATGTGATAAACTGGAGTAATGATCCTGAAAATTCAGCTTTGCATCACATAAATAAATGATCATTTAAAGTATAATAAATTGAAAACCAATTATTTTAAATTGTAATAATATATCACAATATTAAATTTTTTTTCTGTATTTTTGATCAAATAAATGCAGGCTTGATGAGCAGAAGAAACTTCTTTCAAAAACATTAAAAATAGTAATGTTTCCAAACTTTTGACCTGTACTGTACACTCATGATCTTCCCTAAGCACTTCCCCTCTGGGAATCCCCGCTGCCATTTTGAAGTACATTTAACTTCATCAAGCGGATGAGGGAAGTTAATTTGGGAAGTTAAAAAACACTCAACGCCTAGATTTTGACCAAGGGAGTGGTCTACTCATATGTACACTTCAGACAGATCCATAGACCCCAATGCAACAAGATTGTGACGTCACAACAACAACTTAGTGCTTGCACTTAATTTACCCACAAGGGCTTAGGGCTTTCCATTTAAACCGGTTGCAAGGGTTCCACTTGTGCAACGTAAGCAATGACGTACATCCGAGTGAACAAGACAGAGGGAAGTTAGCGAGGGAAGGGCATACAATTTCTCTCTTCTGCTGAACACAAAAGAACATATTATATTATTTTTATTTTATTTTTTTCGTACTAGCGGGGCCCATCAACTATTTGGTTACAGACATTCTCCAAAATATCTTTTTTCGTGTTCAGCAGGGGAAAGAAATTCATACAGATTTGGAAAAACTTGAGGCTGAGCAAATGATGACAGAACTTTCATTTTTGGGAGAACTATCCCTTTAAACGCAGCCATAGGACTAAGCTTAAATAATTTAAAAAAGAGTAGCCTACCAAAAAGAAACATTTACCTGACATCTACGATCATTCTGTTCCAAAAGGAATACATACAAAACCCTGTCTTATTGAAAGAAAACAAGTTGATAAAGAGATTGAATCCAGTGTATGGCAATAATAGCATAAAGAGAGTTTTATAAGCATTTTTTTTTTACCAGGAACACCACAAGTGTAACAGTTGAAAAAAAGCTTTACTCAGCCTCAGCCAATTGCCCTAATAATATTTGCAATTGGCTGACCTGCACAACCAGCATATCTGCCCAGGTGTATTGCAAAGAATTTAGTTTCATCTTCGAGCCAGAAATTGTCGTATGAAGCATAGGCCGTGGAATCATCTTGCGAGACCAGGGACACGTGCAGCTGGAAACGTGTGTTCCACTGACTCACAATATTGAAGATCTTCCTCAAACCCAACCAGTGTTCACCTTCAGAGACATACAGTATATATATAAAGTCAATGCCTGTTAATTCATTTATTGATTTACAAATGAACTGACTTATGTACCTGGTAAGTGTCCAAATCCATCCAAGTACTGTGACCACATTCGTTTAAAGTCAGTGAGACCATCGGTCCGTCTCTGTATTACTGTCCATCCCCCTTCCATGTAATCCATCTCACAGAACACCTGCTGGCCAGTTTAAGACACTTAATTCATTACGTGTAAACATAAAACCATTTTTGATTTGCTTTCTGATTAAAATAACTGTGGTTGGAAAATTTTAAACAAAACTAAAAGGAGGTACTTTCCTCAAATGGAACATCTGTGTTTTCTGGCTGAATTATATAAATTCCACTAGGGATTTTTGGAGACACGTCACCTAGTGTCTCTTTGATATCACTGCAGTCTTTCCCTGTGGAATGAAAATAAATTCACCATGAGGATGTGTAAATGATAAATATTTTGCAGAAAGTTTGACAGCATGTTAATCATCTTACCGTGGGACTCCATGGGCTTCACGGAAAATATGTCACTGTTGCTTCTCTGCACATCTGAACTGAGCGTGTTAACTTTGGCCATAAGCTCTATTATCTTAAAAAAAAAAAATCAGAGCAATATGTTTAAGAATGCAGAAGAGGATTTTGTGGTTTGGAAGTTTGGAAATTTTTAGAATACCTGGCTTGAGAGAAATTCCAAAGCCTTCTGCTGTTCATCGATGAGATCTCTGATCAGCTTCCTAGTGTTTCTTGTATATGACACCATGGTATGCTGGAGGTTACCTAAGATACACAAACTTAAAACTCTGTGCCTCAATGAGTTGTGAAGCAAAACAGTGAATAGAAAGTGAGACATCAAAGGGCTTACAAAGTAGGATTAAATGTAAAGAGTGGGAAATATATCACACTGTATGCAGAAAAAAAGGAAACCTACTGCACAAGGAATGTTTTTCATCACGCATTAGTTTTGCAGTCATTTCACATGGCATAGTGCACTTGTCTTTGCCCGCGTCTCTGTGATAATATTCTTTTTGACCTTGAAGAGAGACGTTCTCAGACCCCTCGGTTAATATAACAGGTTCATTGCGATGAGTACCACTGGTATTCTGTTTAGACAAACAAAATATACCATATTGACAAGATGAGTCCATGAAATATTAATATTACATATAATTAATATTACATATTCATGAAAGATGAGCATCATACAAAATATTAATTTGCAGAACTAATAATGTGTACAATATTTGTTAAAATATTTAGAATTATTATTTTATTATTACATGAAATTGAAGTATACAGTTATGTAAGTATCATATGATGTTTAAACAATGTTCATTCATTTTATTATAATAAGACTGAAATACTTCACATATTACAGGTGTGTGTAATTAGCAAATATTACAGGTATCCCATTTAATGACAAGGTAAATAAAAACTTTAAGATTTAAGGATAACATTCTACATTAATTACAGCTGACAGAAAAGAAAGGTTTCCAACACTCACCACAGCTGATGATGCAAGAAGATTCAGAAATAAAGTAATCCAGATCATTTTGGTCTTTGTGGCAGTCCCACATGTGAAAATGTGAAGATGCGCACCTTCCAATGAGACAGTTGTCTCCAGTGTTGTCCTGTGCATGGGCTGGACTGCCTCTTTACTTCAGACACACAAAAAAAGAAAAAAAGAAAAAAAAAAGAAAAGAAAAGAAAGAAAAGAAAGTAAACCTCACAAAAAAGACGAACCGCTGGTCTCACCTCAACAAAAAGTATCCGGACTCCAGACCAATTCTGTTTCATTTGTAAAGCACTGTTGCTTTATTGCACTTTGACAACATCCTGCATTGACTATGAAAACCAGATGGTGAAATGTGAAACGTTGTTTCTGCTGAGGGAATCAGCAGGACCCAGAGCAGCATACGCAAATGCATTCCTTCCAGAAACACTGTGAGATCCTGGACATGACCGAATGAAAACACGCTATATTAGGCCTACCTTCAAAACACTTGGATTGGCAAAATATGTTTTTCTTTATACTGGGGCATTTGTTGCATCTTCCAAGCTAATTTGTACTGTGACTCCTGTAGCTCACCTGGAAAGGATGTCACTAACAAACTCAAGGCAAAGGGTTTGATCCCCATCAATTTAATACCATAAACTGATAAATACATAATTGCACATGGGATTTTTACTGTACTCTTGGCATCTAATGCAGAAAGACTATGCAGGGTTACAATGTCCTTCAGTAAGTGCCCTTGAAGGAACACATCTGTTGGGGATTAGACAGTTCCGTTGAGTATGCAATATATACTGTATGACTAAAAGCTTTATGCTGCCTGTGGCTGAAAGTCAATTAGGTTTAGCATACTTTGTGTATTGCATAGAAAGAAAGATTATCATTAAAACCAGGCTGAGTGTTTATGTTCATGAATATATTACTATAATAAATAACAAAAGAAGATACTGGGGCTAGTCACACTTTTTACTGAATATTTCTCAGGATGTGTTTATTAGGCCTATTAAAAGGCAAAGTCTACTAAACTACTTTTTTTTTTTTGTATTGCTGAGACCAAGAACATGAAGACAGTGAGATCATACAGAACAAATAATCAGAAACGTAAATAGCTAAATAAATAAAGGGTCGTGAATAAAGAGTTTTAATTAACATTAACATTTTCACATGAAAAGCAAAGCAAATTGTTGGCTTAACGTTCATATAGCTTTCTTATTAGCAGGTGACGTTCAAGTATATTTCGGTTTGTTTTTTTTAATAGAGAAGACAAGTTTACGGTTTGACGGTTTTCATTTGTGTAGGAAAATAATTCAATAATTAATAAGACATTTGAATGGAAAAATATTGAAACGTCTGGCAAAACTTGTCTATTTCTCCTTTTTTCCCCTCCTTCAGTAGTCTTCGTACTATGAGCTCGACGTTTTAGTCGTCACGGTAACCCGTGGACAACAAACAGCATGGCGGAAGAGAAACTTCCATTCGAACAAGCGTTCACCTTTAATCTGCTTTCCACCAAAAAGTTTACGTTTCAGCAAGATCCTAACATATCAAGACTCCTGATGAAATGGTAAGCTCTGTAGGTACAATTTCACTGAATTCACTGACAATCATCAGTTACCGGTGAGGAACAAAAGGCACATCGGTCAATGAATAGTTTTCAAGATGGTTTAACGTTACATGTGCAGAACGGAAACGGATGAAATTATGAAAAAATTATGCATAAACGTCTAACTTTACATCCATAAAACACCTGCTTCTAAATAGAAATGTGAGGATTAGTATTGAACTGAAACTCATGACTCGTGGTGCTGTAGGCTACATTTAAAACATGGAGCAGAACATTTCTCTCCAACAAATCACAAATAAATAAGAGCTGAGAATTAGGCAAAATAAAAATGCCATGGATAATCATAAAACAAAACAACATTATAAAACAATAAAATGCAAAGATATAAATAGATACATTAAATACCTCAAATTACAGTAGGGAGAACAAGTAGCCTATTTGATACACTGCCGATTTTGCAGGTTTTCCCATTTACAAAGCATGTAGAAGTCTGTAATTTTTATCATAGGTACTCTTCAACTGAGTGACGGAATCTAAAACAAAAATCTAGAAAAATCACATTGTAAGATTTTTAAGTAATTAATTTGCATTTTATTGCATGACATAAGTATTAGATACATAAGAAAAGCAGAACTTAATATTTGGTACAGAAACCTTTGTTTGCAATTACAGAGATCATACATTTCCTGTAGTTCTTGACCAGGTTTGCACACACTGCAGCAGGGATTTTGGCCCACTCCTCCATACAGACTTTCTCCAGATCCTTCAGGTTTCAGGGCTGTCTCTGGGCAATACGGACTTTCAGCTCCCTCCAAAGATTTTCTATTGGGTTCAGGTCTGGAGACTGGCTAGGCCACTCCAGGACCTTGAGATGCATCTTACAGAGCCACTTCTTAGTTGCCCTGGCTGTGTGTTTCGGGTCGTTGTCATGCTGGAAGACCCAGCCACGACCCATCTTCAATGCTCTTACTGAGGGAAGGAGGTTGATGGCCAAGATCTTGCGATACATGGCCCCATCCATCCTCCCCTCAATATGGTGCAGTCGCCCTGTCCCCTTTGCAGAAAAGCATCCCCAAAGAATGATGTTTCCACCTCCATGCTTCACGGTTGGGATCACGGTGTGAATGGTTTTCTTTGAGATTGTGGTCCCAGCTCTCTTCAGGTCATTGACCAGGTCCTGCCGTGTAGTTCTGGGTTGATCCCTCACCTTCCTCATGATCATTGATGCCCCATGAGGTGAGATCTTGCATGGTGCCCCAGACCGAGGGAGATTGACCGTCATCTTGAACTTCTTCTGAATTTCTATTGTGTCCTGTAGCCCATTCCAGCCTTGTGCAGGTCTGCAATTTTATCCCTGATGTCCTTACACAGCTCTCTGGTCTTGGCCATTGTGGAGAGGTTGGAGTCTGTTTGATTGAGTGTGTGGACAGGTGTCTTTTATACAGGTAATGAGTTCAAACAGGTGCATTTAATACAGGTAATGATTGGAGAACAGGAGGGCTTCTTAAAGAAAAACTAACAGGTCTGTGAGAGCCGGAATTCTTACTGGTTGGTAGATGATCAAATACTTATGACATGCAATAAAATGCAAATTAATTATTTAAAAATCATACAATGTGATTTTCTGGATTTTTGTTTTAGATTCCGTCTCTCACAGTTGAAGTGTACCAATGATAAAAATTACAGACCTCTACATGCTTTGTAAGTTGGAAAACCTGCAAAATCGGCAGAGTATCAAATACTTGTTCTCCCCACTGTAAATCAGCACTTCGAATTACATCAGATAGCTTACCTAAAATGCAACACCCCTGGAGCAAATGGAGAATCTCACAAAACATCTATTTTACATCTGCATCTTACTATTATACTATACTGTGCTATAAGAGCTGTGTATTTAGATTTAAATAACGATAGTCATCATGTGAAAAGACACCCTTTTGAATTCTGTGGTTTTACATATCAGGACATAGGCCTAATAAAAAATCATCTGGTCCTTGGCAGGTCACACCCTCATGTCATTCCAAACCTTTCATTCATCTTTGAAATACAAATTAAGATATTTTTAATGAAATCTGAGAGATTTCTGTCCCTCCATTGACCATCTAATACAACTACTACTTTGACGCTTCAAAAAGTTCATAAAGAGATCGTAAAACAAATCCATATAAATTGAGCGGCTTAGTCCAAATTTACTGAAGAGACTCAATCATGGTAAAGAAGAGTGGGCCAATATTCCTCCACAATGATGATGTGAGAGACTGATAAAGTCATATAGAAAATGATTACTTCAAGTTACTGCTAAAGTTGATTCTACAAGCAATTGAATAATAGGGTCTACTTAGTTTGTCACACTTGGCTTCTGTATTTTGGCTTTATTTTTGTTAAATAAATAATGACGGTGTCATATGTCATGTGTTGTTGTTCATCTTAGGTTGTATTTATCTAATTTTAAGACCTAAAGACCAGATGATTTTTTTAATGTCCTGATACGTAAAACCATAGAATTCAAAAAGGGCGTACTTTCTTTTTCACATGACTGCATTTTTTTTTTAAATGATTACATTTTTAGTCTGTATAATATGTTTAAAAAACATAAGATGTTCCAAAATCAACCCCCATACAATCTGATGACAAACCCAAGTATGTAGCTGTAAAGTTTTTTGCATTTGACCTTTTTGCGTGTCAGACGGTGGGTTTTTATGAACATGTCACTAGATATTTCTAGGTAGTTTCCCGTCGAGGTAAGTTCCATCGTTTACTAAGGTTATATGGTACTAAAGATTAAAAAGTTTAGTGTTTTTTAAAAATAATTTAATACGCTTCTTTTAGAATATATCTTTTGGGAAATGCAATAATGCAGTACAATTACAAATTACAAAAATTACAGTAAAAATGACATAATTAATTTGACTATATTCTCTATCAAATATTGGTGAATCACCGATTCTAAAATAAGAATTTAAGTCCACTTGAGCTGTGCAATATTTTCTATCTTTAAAAATTATGTTTCCATTTGCCTTTTAGGTCCATGTTGGGTCGAATTACCACACAGGCCTTCAATTTTGACCAATTTTTCCAGCCTTATAGGAGCAATGACTTTGCCTGGGTAAATATTCACACATTAATTTCATCTTTCAATGTCACAGCAACTTTAAATAGTGTATGCTAATATATATAAGTTTGTTTTATAGAATTTCTTTCAAGATCCCTGCGTGAAGAACAATTTAAAGATACTTGATTCCTCTGGATCTTGGTCACTGCTGGGTATGTTAATGTCAAATGATAAGGCATATTGCTATTGTATTACATTCACAATGTTTTATGTATATGATCTCCTTTCACATAGGCTGATAATGGCTTTAGTTTTTACCCATTCACAGGTAGAGACATCACACATGTAAATGTTGAAGTTGTTCCATGCACAAAAGTGTCAATGGACATATTCGATCCGATTTACTCAAATGGAATTTTGCGTCCTTCCGGCCACATTGTCAAATGTTACCATGAAATATACCCTGACTTTGATGAGTTACGGATGGTATGGATTATTTTATGGTGCTCTCAAACAGCTGAATTTTATATCTAAATTTTTGTCTGAACTTTGATCTATGTTGTTTGACATGCTTTCTGACAGCTTTTGCTTGAAGAAGACTCTGACAATTATCATATAATCAGTCCAAGTGATCGGAAGGAGTTTTTGTTCAGACTGTTCAAGCATATGGTCTTAGGGGGTGAACTTTGCCAATATGAGGATGTCATTGATCCTTACACTGAGACAACAAAAATGATGTACAAAGACTTGGTCAGGTGAGAATTTTATGTTGCATTCTTCTTATATTTCTTATATTACATTAATGTGGGACCAAATAAAATAGACTTGAATACATAGTAATGTGACAAATATTTAAAGGGGTATATATATATATATATATATATATATATATATATATATATATATATATATATATACCTGATTCATGCGTTTTTCACAGTGTTCAGAAGGATCCAGATTCAAAAGAGATCAGTGTGGTCACAACAATCTTGAAAGTTTCTGCTCATGTATGTACCTTAACTTACTTCTTGGGCATCATTATCCTTAACGGTGCATTTAGTATTTTTTCTTTATTAATGTTGACATTGCTATTTTTGTTTATTAGGATCACGGTGGACTATGCTACCCATCTGCAAGAGAAAATGAGCAGACATTTGCTTACCTCTGTATTGATCCATTTAAAAGACATGTGTATGTTCTATACCATTCATTTGGTACAGGGGACTTTTCAGGAAACTAAGTGCCCTCGATCTAAGTCTACATTTTTTTTTTTAGGAAATACACATTTTCCATCTATAACCCTTATTTTATTAGTGGTGTAAGAACATTTATCGACATTTGTTGATGAATAGATCAACCTAAATGAACATTTTATCACTCATAGCTTTATGCATTTATTAACTCATAACGTAACTCTCATATTGTTCCAAGAACAAGAATATAGTTTAGCATTTCTGTAAAGAGATTTTAGGTTTGAAACATGGGAAGTGTTGAATTTATTTCAAGTGATTATTTCATAAAGGCTGCCTTTTATGTGATATATTAAAAATCCTCTTTTCTTTATACATTAATTGTATATTTAACTCTGAGTAATTGTGGTGCCCCCAATCTACATGATTCATTTACACTGGAATTTCCTTATAACTTACTGACAAATGTGTATTGATTACCACCATGCGGTTGTAAAGGTTTCGGTCATAATGCAACCTTATGACCTGTAATTAGCTTTAAGTTTGTTGTGATCTCTACACTGTGACATTATAAGTCCTTGTTTCTGTCCTTAATGTATATGTTTTTATAATAGTTTTAATAATAAAACTCATCAATCGCCATCTCATTTCTTATTAGGGAGATGAGAGGGTCTGGTCGATTTTTTAGATTACACTAGAAACTTGATTGTAATTTAATTCATTAAAATTATATGTATTTTTTTTACCATCATTCATTAAAAAGTTATGTCATCATCAGGCACATATTAGTTGACACAACATTTCATGTTTTAATTTAATTAAACAACATACAATATAACACAATATTTATAATTAAATTTTGTCTTTATTCATTAAAGTAACGTTACACAATATCAGCGTCATATATGCATACGTGCAGTTATAATAGTCATTACAATTCAAGTCTTATCATAACTGGTAAAACCTGAAAGCCAAAGAAAGAAAACATAGGTATTTTTTTATTTCTTTTAGACAATATACAATATAACCAGAGAATGTCTGATATAACTCAATATTACTATGAAATACTATGGTAATGCCGTAAATGAGTCCTGCCTGTCGCGATCATAGTAAAATCTACATATCGTTCCCGAATCCCAACAAAAGTATTGACAGAGAATGTCTAATCGTAGACGGGCTCTGGTATTGATAAGGCGTTTCCTCACAAAAGCGGTTTAGTGAAGCAGTGAAGCATTGAAATCCATTCATAAAAAACGGCCTCTGCTCTCCTTTCTTTTCCTGCGTGGGTCACAACTCGATCCGTACTGTACTGTACTGTACCAAAGAGTATAGAAGTTCTTTGACTGTACCAGTGTTAGCATCGCAGCCCGGCCGATGTGTAGTGTTTAGCCTACATTAGCCACAAACATCTAATGTTGTAATGGTCTCACTACAGGACACATACACATGCTATACCTTGTTTGAAAGCTATGGTCCTCTAGAATTCAGTCGCTGGATTTATTTTACAGCCATTACTTGTGTTAGAGATTAAACCATAAGAAATTGCAGCTAGCAGTTAGCTAAGCTAACGTTACCCTCTAGTTCATCTAGTTGAGGCTCTACTTTCTTTCTACACCAGTTCGTGGCTATTTATTTTCTCATCTGTTGGCTATACACTGCAAATGTATCTGGTGATTAAGCAAACAAACTGTGGTGTAATAATGTTTCAAACTTTACATGTAGTAGTGTTTGTGCACATCTTCATAACTAAGTAATAGCTATTAGAAAGACACCTATTAAATCATTTGATTGTGGCATTGTTTCAAAAGCTTCAAGTGAAATGTACTTTAGTACGTTGCAGCAGTTGTTAATTACCATAGGCCAACGCATTTGGCTATAATATTATAGTCTATCTACTTATATCAATATCATACTGAGAACAGTAAAGCATAAATGTAAAAACAAATGTAGCTACAGCGCTCTCTTATTTCACACTGTCTGCTGCATCATTAGTCTGTTACATTTAAATTTTAAGTGTTTCTGACTATACTAATTACTTTTATATTTCTCCAGCTGTTATGGCAGCCACGGACTGCACAGTTAACACTGGCCATCTCTAATTTCTTTAAATTGGAAGGCAATTAAATTAAACTAAGACAGATAACAGATTGGACCAGGGCAAACAAAGCGCTAAGTAGCTAAACCAGGAAGTGAGATTACGCGGATGGCGCCACCCAGTGCTACTTCCGGAATAAGGTGAATACTCATGGAAAGTCCCCTAGTTTCCAAAGTAGGCCGCGTCCATACCAAATGGTGGGTGGAGATTAAAAACCAAACTTTTTACACACAAAACCAAATTTTACACTTGTTGAAAAGCCTAATTCTTTATTTATGACTACTTACTTAGAACAAGACTTCGCTGTTGATTCCTGTGCCTTCGTTTTCTCTGGTAAGTAACTATTCTAACTAGGAGGTAGCCTACTGTTTGGTGAAGCTCTATGTCAGCCTCAGATTTCAAGTTAGACCATACCATATACCACCCTTATTATGGGAGTGGGAAATAGGATTATATGTAATTAGTCTATTAACAAATCAATCAAGAAATATCACAGGGGAAATTATTTTATGTTTTATTAATTTATTGTCAACCTTATTGAATGTTCTTTATTTGGTGATTCCTTCTGAAACTGGGTTGTGATTATTTAAAAACACTGATAATTTTCATTATACAGAAGTAATTCACACAATAATATTTATCATTTTTTATGTCATCATTTAACGTTAATCAACTCATGTCGTTCTATATTCTATATAATGAAAATAGATTTACTACAGAATAGTGATCCGATTTTAAAATGCTTATAAGACTGAACATTTCAAGTTATTCACTAAAAATGTTCTCTTCTGCCACATAAGCTTATAATTTTGGTAATTTCTTCACACTTGGAATAGAGCACACAAATCATAGGGACCATGGTGCTTTATTACTTTCTCGACCTTGAGAACTCGTGGTCACTGTGTATGCTTCCAGTAAATGGAAAATAGCAGTATCAGCATTCTGCTAAACTTCTTTGTGTTCCACTGAAGAAAGTAGGTATTATGGTTTGTAACAACATCAGGTTTAATAAATGACTATTATTCCTTGAGAGGCATAAAAAATAAATAAAAAAAAACTTCTTTTTTGTGTGGAATGTAATGGATGTCCTTCTGATCTGAATAGAAACACGAATGCTGCTGACAAATGCGACTTCTAAAGGTCGCGACTTTTTATTAATTCAATCATTCAAAAAGTGTCTCTCTCTCTCTCTCTCTCTCTCTCTCTCTCTCTCTCTCTCTCTCTCTCTCTCTCTCTCTCACACACACACACACTGACAAGAAAACCAAGACGCAGAACATCCCATTATGTACACAAACATGAAGATTACTTCTCCCCCCAAAAAAATATTTTAAGAAATATTTATTACAATTAGATCTGTTATACTTTAAATGCGTGACGGTTACTGTGTGACGTCATTTCCGCAATTCGCCCGCTGTGTACAGAGCAGAAGAAAGGACATTTTGTGGTGTTGAACAAAATTCGATTTTGTTCTTATCATCGGTGAGTCTCTATTTTTTTTTAACTCTTCATTGGCCAAAAATCAAGATTTGATTATCTTAGAAGTGTTGTAGGTCTTGTTTTTGTCCTTTAAATAGATAAAAATGGTCTGGCATTACACCCAAATTACTTGGGCAAATGGCAGCGTTTAGAAAAGAGACGACTGCTTTTTCCGTGACAACGATGCACAGGATTTCACCGGATTTACCACGTATTGGTCAGAAACTTGTGGTCTGTGGAATGAGTCACATCAAGTTATTTGCTTTTTTGATTCGAGTCGAATACGTCAAAGATCACTAGAACAAAGGGTGGAATGTGGGAGTCATCGCCATCCAGTGGAAATGCATCAGATAAAAAAAAACAAAAAAACAACAGCTTTTGTGTTAAGATAAAACCTTAACCTACGATAAAAGCCAAGTTTTAAAAACTTATTTGATGTCAGAGAATGAAAATAAGTAAAGGAAAATCTTCTGTTTTGTAACTTACTTATAATATGTTAATTGGTGGGAGGAACGAGAAACCTCACAACACCCTCCCCCTGTCGGTGATTGGTTGGAAAACTATTTGTTTTGGTTTTGAGTGGTTGGTGAAACCAATTGTTTTTGTGTGCAGATCTCAGAGCCTAGGCTGCCTACAGAGACGCGTTTTTTGACGGCATGCTTATGGAGTGGGCAGCTAGCGGATCGTTAGGAAAGATTAGATGAATGTGATACATTTTTTGGGGGCCTGAAATCACTGATACAACCTTTAAGACTGTGTCTTAAGAACTAGTCTGGTCAATTAGCAATTAGTTAGGGCTAATCTTTCTTACCTTGTGGATTCATATTAGACCAATCTACCTTAGGACCAGTCTTGAAGTAAAAGATTAGATGACTAACTTGAAAGACTAGTCTTAGCAGTTCTTGAAACCGGCCAAACATTTTCATTCATGATTTGTAGAGTCCTGCTGAAAACCCCTGATAGAAAAGTTTTTCTATGTCTTTTGGGAAATTCAAGACATTAATTTAGACCTGTTCTCTGTGTTATTTTCAGGTTCCTGCATCATAGAGGGAGGAAGCACATACCCCCAACGTCGACCTTCTATCTGTTCAGGAGTTCATATTTTTATTTTAATAAGATTATGTGTTCTGTCATGGACGACTAGACACTAGTCATGGGATATCCAGCAGAGAGAAAGGCTTGAATGGACACACCCTGTGGTCACATTTTTATTTTAGAGTTCTTATTGACCATATGTTACAGTCCAAAGAAACCACCATTTTTCATTTAAAAATGTGTTTTGTTCAGTGTAGCTTTGGTGTATTTCTTAGTGATCCAGGATGAGTTTCAAAAGCTGCCGTGGAGGGATTTTATACGACTCATCTTGTTCATCTAACCAAGCTTGCGTTATGCATCACGTTATGTTCAAGGAGTTTTAGTTCAAGGCACATGTCACCAGTTCTGTGAAGAAACCCAGTTTTGTCCCCTGTGGTGTAATCCAGTCATGTTAAGAACATTGATAACGAGGAATTGGGATTTTTTTTTTCTTTCTCAAGGGGTTAGATGTTTGTGTAATCTTGTTTGTCTTGCTCACATAGTTCATTCTCTGCACACACACAGGGTATTACAATCAAGCCTTTCTCTCTGCTGGACATCCCTTTCTTTCTCTTTTTTTTCAAATGGAAATTCTACAAAACAGTGCTTTCCTTCGTGGTTTGTGTCGCAATAGCTCCCCTGCCGATTTACAATATGATAATTCTTCTGAACTCTTTCGTATATCAACATATGCCAAGTTCCCCACTACTGCGGCAGTGACAGAGAGGAGTCTTGCGCGAGCAGGGTTTTATTACACCGGAGTGGGCGATCGTGTCCAGTGTTTCCGCTGCAATGTGTCGGCCGACAACTGGCAGTCCGGCGACTGCCCTGCCGAGCGCCACAAACAGCTCTCTCCCAACTGCAGCTTCATCCAGAGTTTACCCGCCACCGCAAACCTCCTGTCGTCCTCTCACTCTGCCTTTTCCCCGCTTCGCAACGTAGCCATCCTACAGCTTTCCGCCCCTGCGACAGCCGTAACGTCGACCACCACGGCATCCGTTTCAGGCCAAACGGAGGAGCAGGTGGGTTACTTAAACATGGGATTCAGCAACCTGGCCCCCTCCAGTCCCATTTCCTCCCGTGGAGTGGAGGATATGTCTCACCAGCGACCTCCGGCTTGTCACAATCCTGGCATGCGTCGGGAACAGGAACGCCTTGACACCTTTCAGAATTGGACTCTTGCTACAGTAACTCCAGCCGAGCTTGCCAAAGCTGGTTTCTACTACCTTGGCCAGGGCGACAGAGTGGCTTGCTTCAGTTGTGGAGGCCAGCTTAGCAACTGGGAACCGGGAGATCGGGCAGTATCAGAGCACCAGAGGCATTACCCCAACTGCCGCTTCGTTCGAGGTGACCGTGCAGATAATGTACCTTTATCTGGTGGCGGCCTTTCCAATGTATCTAACTCGGCAATGCAACAGTGTGAAGAAAGGTTGCTCACATTTGTCAACTGGCCCTCAAGAATACCTGTTCGACCAGACCAATTGGCTAAGGCTGGTTTTTACTATGTTGGTAAGAGCCTTGGTCATATTATTAAAGTCATTCAAGGTCTAATTTTAGTGCTTAGATGCTCATGCTAACATGCTCACAATTATTTCCGTTTCGGTAGGTCGTAATGATGACGTGAAGTGCTTTTGTTGTGATGGTGGACTCAGATGTTGGGAGTCTGGTGATGATCCATGGGTAGAACATGCTAAGTGGTTTCCAAGGTAAATAAAAGATGCTTTTGGAGTCGTTTTCCGTCCATTGATGGCATTATATTAATTATGCATTTATGTTCTTCTAGATGTGAATACCTGTTGCAAGAAAAGGGCCAAGAGTTTGTTCATCAGATTCAAGCAAGATTTCCAAGACTATTTGAACAGGTATATGAGAAATTCTGGGGTCATTTGTTCTTTAAAGGGATAGTTCACCTAAAAATGAAAATTCTGTCAGTAATTACTCACCCTCATGTTGTTCCAACCCCGTAAGGCTTTCGTTTATCTTCGGAACACAAATTAAGATATTTTTTATTCAATCTGAGAGCTGTCTCACTCCTCCATAGGCTTCTAAGGGATTGAAACTTGCCGGCTCAGAAAAGTTATTAAATAAATTGTTAAAATAGTCCAAGTGACTACAGTGGCTCAATCTTAAGTTTATCAAGCGACAAGAATAGTTTTTGTGCGCAAAAAAACAAAAGGCTTCGAGTGAGTTCACGTAGTAAAACAGCGCAGCTGTTGACCAGCGTCGGCCAATAGTGAGCCTACGTGTGACGTACAAAACAGAAGCGCTGCGCTGTTACACTATGTGAACTCACTTGAAGCCCACAGAGAAGGAAATGAATAGTTGAATAAAGTCGTTATTTTTGGGGGTTTTCGCACAAAAAGTATTCTTGTCGCTTGATAAACTTAAGATTGAGCCACTGTAGTCACTTGGACTATTTTAACGATGTATTTAATGGAGGAGTGATCCAGCTCTCAGATTTAATCAAAAATGTCTTAATTTGTGTTCCGAAGATGAACAAAGGTCTTACGGGGTTGGAACAACATGAGGGTGAGTAATTAATGACAATTTTCATTTTTGGGTGAACTATCCCTTTAAACGAAGTGATGCAAACCGATGGATATCTTACCTTGTTTACATCATGTCTTACAGCTATTGACTAATGGAGACAGCAACTCAAGAGAATTTGTTGATCCACCTGGTAAGTTGTTTTCTAGTGATTTCTTTAGGCTTACCACCAGTGACAATTTTTTTAAAAGTGTTTTGTCTTTGATGAACATATCCTTGAAATTTAGCATTTCACATTGTTTTATATTCATTAATTTTAGTCAAGTTTACTTTGACTAAAGTAGATTCTAAATTTAGTTGACAAATTTAGTCAAATTTCATTGGCAAGATCAACATTTGAGTTATTTTAACTGTCTGTGTAACTTTTATATTATTAATACTGACATAATATTATCATATTCATCTCAATTGAATACGATTTTTTTTAAAAACCCATGTGTAGTTGTACACCTGGGTCCTGGAGAAGACCGTTCAGAAGATGCAGTGATGATGAACAATCCCGTGGTGAAGTCTGCTTTAGAGATGGGATTTGAGCGTGGCCTGGTAAAGCAAACCGTTCAGAGCAAAATTCTCGCAAGTGGAGAAAATTACAAAACCGTTCAAGAGTTGGTGTCTGATTTACTAAGTGCAGAAGATGAGAAGAGAGAGGAGGAGCGAGAGCTTCTTGCTGAGGAAATGGCATCAGGTATTTTTACAGAATAAGATTGGGTCTCATGACTCAAACGTTTTTATTCAATTGAATCTAACTCTTATTGTGTTTCTTTACAGATGGTTTTACTTTTCTTAAGAAACATCATCTTGCCTTGTCACAGCGCCTAAAAAGTGTGCAGAGCTTAATGGACCATCTTCTAGAGGAGAACGTCATCTCACAGAAAGAGTATGACATTATTCGGAACTGCACTACAGTCAAGCAGCAGACAGGGCAGCTCATTGAGTTAGTCCTGTCGAAAGGAAATGCAGCAGCAGAGGTCTTCCGCAACTGGATCAAGAAGAATGATGTCTACCTGCTGAGAGAACTGATGGGTATGCGATATTTGAATCAGATATGAGAAAAAGTGTGTGAATTTTCAGTGTTACATGTCGTTAGTCTGTGTGAAACTGCACGGCCAGTAGATAGGAACACTTGAATCACTTAAAAAAAAAAAAAAAGGTGATGCCATTTATAAAGATCTTAAAATGAGCAGGGACAAATCCACATCAAACATATCACTACATTATATTGACAACCAATTTTTATTTTTTTGTTCTTACTGCAATTTCAGCCCAGACAAATGAAGCTGCATCACCGAGTCAAGATCTTTCAGGTATATTCAAACATGAGAAAAGGTTTTCTTTTGATTTTGCCCCTTTTTTATCTCTAGCCATCACACTAAGAAAATCAGTTAGATCCCACTCTGAAACAGAGTTTGTTTAAAGCAATTAACAGTGTCATTTAACATCATGTTCACAGACTTGCCTATGGAGGAACAGTTAAGAAGACTTCAAGAGGAGCGCACCTGCAAAGTTTGCATGGATAAGGAAGTGAACATTGTCTTCATCCCCTGTGGTCACCTAGTTGTGTGCAAAGAATGTGCGCCTTCTCTGCGCAAGTGTCCCATATGTAGAGGATTGGTCAAAGGCACTGTCCGTACTTTCCTATCATAAAGTGAAGATATCCATCATACCAGTAACAAAACTTGTAAAAGGTTTTGGATTTGCAAATTTACATTTAACTTACTGAATAAAAAAAAACCCAAAAATGTGTTATGTTTGATCTTTTTAACGTTTTGGATAAAAATGTACAAAAACGTTTGCATTTCAAGTTTTACACAAGTTCTTATTAGCCTCTGTAGAATTTTATTTTAGATTAAAAATATTTACAGCATATATAAAAACACATTTGCACATTTAGTGTTTTAACAATTAATTAATATAAAACAATCATAAACAGTAGATGACTTGTTTTATATGTCCAGGTCTTGAAGGTTACCCCAGCTTGGACCCACTTTGACTTTAACTCTAAGCTTTACATATAATTTTACAACACACTCCATTTCTCGTTTCATAATCTGAGCAACCTGTAAAAAAAAAATACAATTTGACTTGTCACCATTGAGCTTTTTTTAATATTCAATAGTAAATGCATTGTTCAGAAAGAATAGTCTTCTTAATTACCTGAATGACATCTTCCTCTGCAACCTCATAGATGAGTTCATCATGCAGCTGAAGTATAAAATAGCCTCCTCGAGACGGTCTGAACTGATTTCTGTGTCGACCACCTGAAAAAACATTCAATTCACATCCCACATTTAAAAGTGAAAATGCTATAATATGAAGTGGGTCATACCCGATTTAACTAGAGGGTGCTGATGTGATGTGGGCACTCCAGGAAACGCTGCTTCCAGTCTGCGCTGGATGTTGATGGTTGCTAATTTCACAATGTCAGCGGCAGAGCCCTGCACAGTTGTGTTCACTGCCTGTCGTTCTGCCTAAAAAGGAGGATCAAAATTAAACTCTTCTTTCACACCAGATATATTCGAATGGCAGGCTCATGAAGACTTACGTGAGACTTTATGTACACATTTGAGTCCTTTATTCCAGGCAAGAAACGCTTCCTTCCGAGTAATGTCTTCACGTAACCATTTTTCCCACACTTCTGCACAGTTTCACGCAGAAAGTTCTGTATGCCTTAAGATGTAAGAAATTACGCTGTTATTATCATTACAGCCTTTTTTGACCAGAAAGCAATCGTACATTGTCAATTACCGGTGTATCTGGATTTAAACGTCTCGATGTAACAGGCAGCATCATTCTCCTCAATGCCCATTTGCTCTCCAAGTGACTTTGCTCCCATGCCATAGATTATTCCATAACAAATCTGTTAACAAAAATGTTACGATTTCAGTGACAACCAATAAAATTTCGGTCACACTTTAGTCAGTTTAGGTCCAGGTCCAATTCTCACTATTAACTACCACTTTTGCATCATTAAACTCCTAATTACTGCTTATTAATAGCAAGTAAGGCAGTTAAGTTTAGGTATTGGGTAGGATTAAGGGATGTAGAATAAGGTTGTGCAGAATAAGGCATTAATATGTGCTTTATAAGTACTAATAAACAGCCAATATCCTAGTAATATGCATGCTAATAAACAACTAGTTAATAGTGAGAATTGGACCCTAAACTAAAGTGTTACCAAAATTTCTATTAGCAGTTGCAAGTGATTCAACTAGTTACTACTCTATAGTCTTTTTTACATTAAAAAGAGATACTTTTTGAAAGACTTAATGATCTAGAATTTATGTACATGTAAATGTATGTACAGTAAATAAATTAAAACCGGCAAACCTGTTTGGCCTGTTGCCTCATATTATCATCAACCGAAGCAGGCTCCACCATTTTCCACTCAGCTGCTATGCTTTTAAACACATCTGCACCACTGTTGAGTACATGGAGGAGCCGTCTGTCTCGGGACAGGTGAGCCAAGATGCGAAGCTCCAACTGTGAGTAGTCAGCAGCCAGGATCAGACCTCCTGAAGACGTGTATAAGATTAAAACAGAGGGAGTGTTAATGTGGCATGAATCATTTTATATAAGCAAACAGGTGTCCTTTTAAATTATGCTCTCTTGACCCAGACCCCTTGTCAATAAAGTTTCAAACCTGAAAAGGGAACAAAAGCATGCCTCATGCTGACAGAAAATGGCATCCCTTTATCTGGTGATTTGTCTGATACTTTTAAAAGGGGTGCCAATCGCTGGTTTATCTTTGATCGTTTCCCCCTGAAATCAATAAATAAACATACAAATAAATATGTTTTAAATGTGTAATGCTGGACATGTATGTATTTTTGTTATTTAGAATTTAGAAAATAAATCACTGCAACAATGTAAGACCGTACCACGTCTTGCTTGCACCATTATTCTGTGATGGCTGACTTTCTTCTATAAGTGTTGGCATCTGAATTTCAAAATCTTTTGGGACATTCTGAATGTTTGGTTCAGTGAAGCTCACACGCCCTATGTGAGAAAAGCATTAAAATACTGTCCCGAGAAGACGCACACATAAAGTTCAAAGGTTATTTCTTCATGCTTCACACCTGTGGCAGTGTGTGACTGTGAGATTGGATGAATTCTGTCCATCTTCAGATGTGGGTGCCACTTCTTCTCTCTTTGCAAGGGGAAAACCACTTTTGTCAAGGCATTCGTGATCCTCCTCCACTCAAGAATAACACCTGGTAACTGATGCAATGGCTTGAGCTTTTCTAAAACATCCTGATGAAACAAGAAAAGTGAAGTGCATACATACCACAGATTTAAATGTTAGAAAAATCTGAGACTGGAATGTACCTTGGTTGTGCTGAACTGTTTAGAAAGTTTGATACGGGCTCCCGGTCTTCTAGTGGAGCCCAGTGACTTCTTATTCTTTGGAGCATTTAAATCTCCATTGGGAGGAAGCTTCAACTCAAGAAACAACACCTATAACAGTTGAAGAAGTTTTTAGTTTTGTTTTTTACACAGGATAAAGATTTTTTTTGCAGGAAAACGTATAGGGGTTTTTATTATTTTGAGTGGAGAGAAGGATAATAACCTCCGCGACATCCTCTGGACTGGTCAGTGAGAAGCTATGTCCTGCAAGCTGATAGGCTTGGGATTCAAGAGTACTTAGCTTGGCTTGCATCACATGTTTCTGAGCCTCACATTCAGCAACACTAAACCCAATTCCATTCAGCTCCAACAATGCCAGGCAGTATTGGGTGGGCATCTCCACTTTCTCGAATGAATCTGGCAATGAAAAGAAAATGACATGAAATAATTAGTATCTATATCAACTTGAACAAAGACCTGTGGTGTCCAAACCTGCCACTATCCCTGCAGAATTTAGTTCCAAACCTAATTAAACACATCTGAACCAGCTAATCAAGGTTTTCAGGATTACTAAAATTTCTAAGCAAGTGTTTAGGGGCTATTTGGAGTTAAACTCTGCAGGACATTGGCCTTCCAGCAGCAGGATTGGATACCCCTGATATAGACAAATCGAGTTGCTAAAATGATGTTGGCTACCCAAGAAACCATCCTTTTCAAGAAGACAGTTGAGTTGCGTCATGACCCTGAAGACCAAAACAGACTCAACAGCAGCTCTATAACGTCCTGGGTGACTGGCATCTCCATAGATCCCTAAACTCTGCACACCCTGACCGGGACTAATTGCTTCCAACATCGGGAGATCCTCAGTACTGAAGCTGGACACCATGTTGTGGAGGGTGCACTCTTTGGAGCTTGAATCCAGAAGCCAACATGCAATCTATTGAAGGACAAATAAGTGAATGTAGTTAGACATCCTACCCTATCAGATCCATCTTTGTGATTTCAATAATTAAAAAGAAAATTGTACTCTATTCCATTCAACCTTTGGGTCTTCAAATGTGCCACGCATAGCAAGCTCACACGCCAGGAGAAGTGTCTTGTAGAGCTGAATAAAGTCATAAGTGACTATCACACTCGATTCTTTTTCCAAGCAGCACTGAATTTGCTTGAGTCGCTCCTCAACTGTAAGAGTCTCATCAAGAGGCGGCGGAGCTAAACTGGCACTTATATCTGTTTGGGGAAAGACAAGAGTAGCATTAGGTTTGGGGATAGCAGCATTCAATCGAGCAGGTTTCCTGAAGTTGGTAAATTTGTAAAGGTTTATTAGATTTAGTCCTTAGTGCACAAAGTTTACAATCACACATGTTTCATACCTGTGCCTGACAGCTCCTGTTGTAGAGATACAAAATAAGCATCTTTTGCACCCCAGCATACAGACATGCCAATGACAACAAGATCCTCATATCCTTTCAGAAGGAAGCCATCTTTTCTTTTGTTCCTCATTGGGGTAGTAGCTTCAAACATAGGATTACACAAGTTAATAACTTATATGTATATTAAAATACAAAAAAATATAGGAAAACAAATTTCATCAAAACATCTTACGTTTTTTGAATTTTGCACCTATAACGGTATCAGGTTGCATTGAGGTTCTGTCTATCCTCTCACAGGCAATAGCAAGAGAAAATCTGTCCTTTGTTTTCCACTCCTTTACAAATGTTTGGAAAAGCCTTTTATCGCTTGCCACATCGATTATGGAAAATGTTTCTGGACTGCAGGAGTTAGAAGCAGGGAATGGTGGACACTGAGAAAGTCTTGTAAAGCCCTCATCAGCCTGAGACTTGTCTAACTCTGATGCTGAGTTTCTCCTCAAACAAGATTGATAATCTTTCTGGTTACTGGACTTAGAATTTGGATCCATTCCGGACCTGTTCTTGGTGACATTAAGAGGTGATTGTACAGCTGAGGTGGTCATTTTGACCCGTGGTGTTACTGGTTCAGAAACTGGTGTGGGAGGAACAACGTCATTCGGTGTCACTGGTTTGGCCTGGACTACCACAACATCTTCAGTTCTTACGCTTCTTAGACCTCTCTGCTCACTCTCATGGTTTGTTATTAGGGAGACAGCTTTCTCGACAAGAACAGCAGCTGCATTTGGTTCCACCACAGCTGAATTTGACTGCCCTTGAGGCTCAGATAAGGTTGAAAACTGATCAGACCATTTATCAAAAATGTCCTGCATTCCTGGGCTGATGTGAAATGATGAGCGGTTTAATTGACGTCTTTCAGATGAAACTTTTGGATGAGGCTCATTGTTTTGTGATACATGTAGTTCAGACACAATATCATCTGTATAGCTGGGCTTCTCTGTGCCCAATCTTGGGCCATCACAAGCCTTGACAACACTGTTCATTTTATCAAGATATTGCTCTCCAATAAGAAGTGAATCTCCCCATTCTGAAAGGTTGAAAGATGATTCGCCCCATTGGATTGCTTCCTGATCCTCTGTTGACACAAGATCTCTCCTCTCCGGAATGAGTTCTGGAGAAGAGCCATTTGAATTAGCATGTGCTTCAATCACCTGCTCTTCCTTGTTCTCTTGATCCATTGCTGCCTCCTCCATGGCGTCCAAGATGGAGTTGTCATAGAGACTGTCAAACAGAAAGCTGCTGCTCCGGTTGAAGCTATTGTCAGTAATATGATCAGAGGACTCATGATTTTCCCCTTGCTCAGCAGGTTTATTTACATTTGATTCTTCTTCAGCAACTTGGTTACTGTAATTTAAAATATTCTCCAACTGGCTGTCAGTAAGTGAGATGTTATATTTTGGTCTGCCTTCGGTGGGCGGGCCATTCTCATAAGATGATAAACATTCAACTGGGTCTTTGTTTTGTTTTTTAGATGCATGATTCTCATTTTCCAGGAAACATGACTGACTGACAACTTTCATCTTACTTGCTGAATCAACATAATTGTCCTGTTTATTTACTTTGAGAATGTTTAAATTACAATTGCCATGTGAAAATTCATCCCCTTGAAGCATTTTCTCAGTCTGTGTATCGAGTTGAAAACTATCACCAAACTCTTCCAATCCATTTGTGTACAAGTCAGGGGAACTGAGCCTTTCAGAATGACGTGCTAAATTATTTTTAACTTTGGTGTTCACATGTAAGCCACCTTCATTCTCAATTCTGCTGTTGAATTTCCTGAAACTGTGAGTAACAGTTTCTCGCTTTCCATTTTGAGTTTCTTTTGTACTCTGATTTGAATGTTTTGTTTTAGATGTGCACTTCTTTCCCCTACCTGAGGGGACTGCAGTGACATTTGTGACTTCCCCATCCTGTAGTGGAACACATAAGTGAGAAATTGTTTTTGACTCAAAGTCTTGGTTCAGTTCAGCAATTGAAGACTGGAGTTTCATCTTGTCTTTATCTATTCTACAGTCAGTTTCAGGTTCATAAGAGCAAACCTCTTCAGCTTTTGACATTAGTTTAGGGTTTTTTGCGATCTGAGTTGCCGTTTTTGCTCCATTGACTGTGGGTACTGCTTCAACATCTGTAACATTCATCCTTCTGCGTTTTGAAACTGGACTTACACAATGTTCGTCACTGCCAGCGATGCAGGTACTTTTTAGACAGGAATTATGTCCGGAGCTCCTTTGAAGTGATTTTGAAGAACAATCCGATGACCCAGCTGTCTGGTTATTCTGACAGCCCTTATCTTTGGCATTTATTGATTTGAGAACTTTATGCAGTACACTTGATTGCTGTTCACAATTCTTAGCAGGCTGACACTCGGCAGATGATACAACAATATCCATTGTTTTTTCTGAACTTGTAGTGAACTCTAATGGCCTCAAAGGAGGATGGGAACTAATGTCAGCACTTTTATCCACCAACATCTGTTCAGCCCCATTCGGATTTACATTTTCACCCTCTTCATGTTCTGGGTCCCTTGACGTGGACTGTAGAGGTTTTGTGTTGGATGATTCCTCAGGGGAACGGGAAACTGGCTGGATCTTTGTTGAGAGGGAAGCTGGGTTCCATTCCACTCCAAGAAGAGCCAAATCCTGCTGGAGGAGCAGACAGGCCTCAGCCACGATCTGCTGAGCAGCTTCCCTTTCAGTCAAGGCCTTTTTCCCACTGACCCAGATGCAGCGCATGTTCTTGCGTTCTTGAGCCTCCACCTCGCTCTCATCCACCGCCTGCCTGGAACTACAGAGATTCAAATGAACACTGTATGACTTAAAATATAGGAATGAACCAGTATTAACATTCTGGCCAAAACGATAAACTGATCATTATTTTCATGTTATGGATGCCAACCAAAACAAGACAGTTTAACACCAAACTAAATTAAAAATAAAACACTAAAAATCAGTCATTTTAAATGCTACAAGTGAATTTAGGCATACCAACATTGTAATGTACCGTATGAAACATGGATATTCCCGAAAGATATTTCCTACAGATTATATTTAACAGTGTTATTACATTTTTAGTGATTTTAAAGATTAACTTAAATTGACTGTTCGATGACGGCAACGTTTCATTACCTTTTGAAAGGGATAGCTTTCCTCAGGGCCTTCTCCACCACTGTAACATCAGCTCTGGCCAACTCTGCCACAGTGACAAGTCCAGAGCTGTAGAGTGTACGTGCCCTCGAGGCGTTTAGTAAAGAAATACGAACCAGATCACACAACTCCCTCTGGACTCCAAAACTCAGACGACTCTGGAACTGGGACAGAAGTAGCTCTAGGTTGTGCCATCCGAGTCGGTTACAGAAGACCGTAACCATACCTGGAAAAAATTGGCAAATTTTTTACTTTGCCATTTATCTCATACTGATAGGCATGTAAGCCTCAGTGTAAAAAAAGTAACTGCAACTTTATTTTTCGCATATTATAATGAATTATTTTCTATAATAATACATAAATTTGTATAACAAATAAAAATTTGTTATAATGCATTTCTTTTTTAAAACTTTATCTCACTTCCTATTTAAAATTTTATCTCAATTATGTATATTTTAACTGTGACTCAGAACCAAGCTTCCATAGCTATGCCTGCATCAATGTACCTGCATATGTTGAGGCAGACTGCTGAAGTGACTGAAGCTGTCCTCGGCTACAGCCATACTTCTTTGCAACAGCTCCAAGTGGTTCTTCGCTTACCAGGTCAAGGAGAACTAATGTTGTGAAAAAACTGCATGACAAAAATGTACACATTAACATACTGCTACTTAACTGTAAACAGTAATTAGATGAAGGACTCAAAATTCAAAAAATACAACACCGTTTGTGAATGGCCATTTGTCTTCGTTGCTTCTCTGTTTTAGCAATTAATTTGCCACTAACAGAACGGGCCAGGAAACCTTCTTGAATGCCCACCATCTCAGCCACCCGCTTCATCGCAGAAGGTAGTTGCTCCCACAGACAGAAGAACTGGTACCAGTCTATTGTCGTCCAGTCCACATACACAGGTGTTATCTTAGAAATGCATTGCATGATTTTGTTAATAACCCATATTTTTATATTAAGAACCTAACTGTTCTTTAACTATGATAAACTGAAGTGTTTTGTCTACCTGGTAGAGTATATGGAGATCATTTTCCAACACAAATCCTTTCATTGCTCTCTGAAGATCTGCAAAAATCCCCAGGGCTTCTGGGGGTGATAAAGATGAGGACAGAGTCGCAGAACCCAGATGCGTGGGGCAGTACCTCTCCACTGTGAGACGGACAATTATCAAATGATCAAAACGTTAACATCCATCACACACCACACAAAAATATTGTCAGATTTTTTTTTCATATCCTTAGTTTTGTTACCATCTCCCTCCTTCTGTATATGTATGAACTCATTGTCCATCAGCCACTCTATGCAAGCCTCAATAGCCCCTTTGCTTCGAGTTTCTGATTCAGCTCCTTCCTGATGTGGCTGTTCGGTTGCCATGCTGGTTGCCAGCAGAGTGCAGGAAGCATACATCCTCACATCCTGTGGTGAGCTGGCAACGCCTCCAACGATGATCTTAAATCAAAGTAATGAAATAAAATCCTGTACATACTCACCCAAGACAGTTTCATACAACAAACTATGAGGAGCAAGACCATCATACCTCCAGGATGGCCCTGAGCATGCTGGTAGTGACGCCCTCTCCCTCTTGCTTCACCAGGCAGCTGCTGATAGGCCTGAGAGAGCCCTGGATAAGGCTCGTCCCCTTTGCACGTTCAGCCTCTTTACAGACCAACACACTCTCACCTGAGAGACACACAGATCATTACATCACGAATAACTCTCATTTATTTTCTCTCTCTCTCTCTATCTATATATATATACTGTACATACAACTACATACTGTATATACACTCTGGTTCAAAAAAGTTGGGGTCACTAAGATAAAAAATAAAACAAATAAACTTATATTCAGCAAGGACGCAATAAACTGTTCAAAACCGACAGTAAAGACATTTATGGTACAAAATATTTATATTTCATATTGATGCTGTTCTATCTGTTTTTTATTCATTAAAGGATCCTGAAAAAAACGATATATATATACACACCAAATGTTTGAACAGTAGTGTATATATATATAAACTTTTGAACAGTAGTGTATATGAAACACGTGTGTGTGTGTGTGTGTGTGTATATATATATATACACACACACACACACACACACGTGTTTCATATACACTACTGTATAATAATTTTCATTGTCATTTAAGTGAAATTACTGAATTTCATTGTCACTTAAGTGAAATTACTGAATAGAAGAAATTAATAATTTTCATTGTCATTTAAGTGAAATTACTGAATTTAAATATACAAGCTTGATAAAAATTATCATTCTAGAAGAAATTTTCAGATGGCACTTAGAGGCTTTTGCATCTGAACTCTTCATATATATATATATATATATATATATATATATATATATATATATATATATATATATATATATACACACACACACACTCGTGTTTCATATACACTACTGTTCAAAAGTTTTTAAAAAGGCAGACTTGCTTCTTTATATTTTTCAGTGATACATTTTTTTCTGGACATTTTGATGATAGAAATTCAAAAAGAACAGGATTTATTTTAAATAGAATTATTCTGTAACAAAGTAAGTCTTTACTGTTACTTTTGATCAGTTTAATGTGTCCTTGAACTGTTTGTTGAGTGCAGTGTTGGGTAAGTTAAAAAAAGTAATTAATTACTAGCTACTAATTACATCTTCAACAGTGCAATTAGATTACTGTACTAACTACTCACTCTAAAAAGTATTTTTATTTTAATAATTTTTTTAATCCCATATCAACCTCGACCAGTTGAACAATACAAGGATAGACATGAAACTGCTCTTTTAATTATTTCAAATAAATAATGCAAAACTGCATAAATTATTTGTGAACTGAGCTGAGTATTTAAAGGGAGATGGTTACATTAAAAACATACATTTTAACATTAGATGTTACATTTTGATGTTAAACCCACTATTGTTTTATATATAAGTTTTCTATAGTCATATAGTCTATAGTCTAATACAGTATTTAATGCATTAGAAGTAATTAAATTACAGTAATTAATAACTTAGAAATGCATTACACCCAACACTGGTTGAGTGTATATATTATAATGTTATAATGTTATATTATACAAAAATATAATATAATACAATATAATATATAAATGCAATTTAATAAATCTGTAGCACTCACCCATGGTGTCCACTCCTTTACGGCCTGCCCGTCCCACCATCTGCTTATAGGTCAGGATGTCCAGCAAATGACCATTGAAAACAGGAGTTCTGATAATCACACGTCGAGCGGGCAGATTCACACCAGACGACAATGTGGAGGTGGCCGCTAACACCCTAATGTAGCCTTGACGAAAAGCTCCTTCTAGGATATCCCGCTCATCGAACGTCAAACCTGAAACAAAGGTTTCAAGGGTTTTACGGAATGTCCTCATCTTCAAAAAATAATAATAAACTTTTTACACTTTTTATTATCATTTGAATATTTTTTTTATTGTTTAATTTAATTATTTCTATTTTATTTTTATTTAATTTTGTTTCATCGTTTTGTAAATCTTTTTCAAAACTGAAATAATGGTTAATAAAGGTTTAGCATCAAAGCACATGTACCTGCATGGTGGAAGGCCACCCCCCAGGGAACAGTCCGCTGAAGGACCTGGTCTAATCCTGCAGGAGTGCGCTTGAGCTGCGCTACTACATCCTGGAGACCGTCCTGCTTCAGAGATACACTTTGCACTCCAGAGCCTGACTGCATTTCTATAAAAGCAAACATTGTTAAAGCATAATACATTATCTCGATATTAAAATATCTACAAATTCCCATATCTGTAAACCTTTGTGATGAAGATTGTAAAACTCTCTGCCAATGGTATCTGCTAGTTTCTCACACCAGTTCTTTGAAGGGCAGAACAGCAGTGCAGAGTGTCCGTCCCGCACTGTCTCAAAGCAGAGGCTGACAATGTGGTCATCATCTCCCTATGGACGGAAGAACATCTTATCTAATACTTATTCATATCTAAACATTAGCTAGTAGAGTTTATGAATATGCCAACAAATATGTCAAACTCAGACCTTAACTGGAAGAGCTGGGGTGAACTGTCTGACCAGGTTCAGAGATCCGTCATAGACATTTGTGCCAATCTTGACCCACTCCATCAATGGCACAGGACGATAGTTAGTACTATACAGCTCAGCATTCAACCAGCGGGCAAGAAGGTCCAAGTTTGGCAGCGTAGCACTCATACCAATAATTTGGACACCAGGAGAGGTACTTTGACCAGAGTCCCTTAAAATAGAGAAGATGTTGACCTTCACCATAAAATCTAGATGATGATTATCAGGACCATTGCTGAAGGAATTTTACATTACATTATGACATACCTTGCTGAGTTTTTTTGGGCAATGTATTGGATTTTCGTCAGCAAAAGTTCTAACAGATATCCACGACCAGAGTCCCCAAGCATGTGCAGCTCATCGACCACAACAATTCCTGCAATTTGGGTGAACATTTACTTTTATAAGAGCACCTGACAGAAGGTTAATACGTAAGGAAAGGTCATTATTTTACCAAGTAGATCCAATTTGTCTTCTTCAATGAGCCTGTTGATGAGTCCATTAGCTTTCTCTATTGTGCAAATAGCGACATCCAGAGCTGAAAACCCACCAGCTGCTGAAGTGTTACCCATATACCCCTCCACACGGACCCCTGCCTCCTGAAATACATTCTGGGTGAAAATGGCAAGTATGATATTAGCAAATCTCATCAACAAAAATCCAAGATGTAGACTGTCAGATGTATTAACTTCAGAAATGTACATGCTGTATACAGTACTACAGTCATAGTTGAAGAAAAATACAATAAATGATTAGTGGGCCAACTGACATAGTTGACAATTATATATGCACTCAAGAAAAGGAAACCAACCTGTAGATAAAACATCTTCTCTCGCGCCACAGACACGAAAGGAAGAATGAACATGGCCTTCTGTCTTGTTTCCAAAACTCTCTTCAAGATTAACAACTCAGAAACCAAAGTTTTCCCTGCACTGGTTGGAGCTAAAAAAAGAACATTTAAAATGTTTAAAACTGGGAAAAAAATATCACATAATTACAGATATTCTAGAAAAATAGCATATAACTACAAGTAGTATATATTTTGTATTTGATGCAGGTCCAGCTGGTTCCTAGGAGAATAGGATTAAGGACAAATAAAGCATTTTATGGCCAACAAGAAGAAGAAAAAAACAGTTATTTACCAGAATACACCAGGTTCTGGCCCTCCAAGACTTTGCCCAAGGTCAGACACTCAGCCTGCCACTCAAACATCCTCTGAATGCCAAGACTCTGGTACTTTTCCAGAACAGGCTTAGGGAGACCCCAACTGGAGAGCATAAGCTTGTCTGACTGATTGGCAGGACGTCCCATATGGATGCTTTCTGTTGTTTGGGAATAATATTATTAAATATTATTATTATGCAATAATTATAGTAAAATGCCACACAAACTGTCAGTAATACTTTTATTCAGCCAGGACCAATTAAATTGATAAAAAGTGACAGGAAAGACATTTAAAGTATTACAAATATGCCTATTTTGCTTATTATGAATGATGAAATTAGACAAAACTTTCAGTTAGTGAAAATCTGAATATTTAAATCACTTTACCAAATGGTGATCAAATAGTGATCAATGCAATAGTGGATAATTCAATCTACCTGCATCTGGAAGTGTAGCATCACCGAGGACACTAAGATCCAGTCCAGGAGGAGGGGTCAGCACAGAGACCGAAAGGTTTTTCATTGGTCTCTTCTGCAACATGGATCGCTCTTTAGCAGCAGCCATATGTGACGGACTGAACAAAATGTAATCGTTGGAAGTACTAACAGAGTCATTTGGGCTGGCGTCTCTTCTGAACTTTAACTTTTGCTTGTCATTTGCTACTTTAGATTTTTTTTTCATGGAGTTCAGGATCTTTTGAGGTGAAGAATATTCCCTGTCACATTTCAACTCACGGCCACGGGCCCGTCCTCCTGCTTCACTCTTTTTGGTTTCACTGAACAAAAGCTTTTGAGCCAAATCCCTCCAATCATTCTCTTTTTTGGCTTGTGTTCTGGTTCTTTTGCGCTCTGATGGTGACCACGCTGACCCTGGACTTGAAGGGCTGATATTTTCTGCGTTTTGTACTTGCTGCTCACATATATTTTGTGGCAAGTCACAGTTTTTCTTAAGTGATGCCGATTCAGTTGAATGTTGAATATTTTCATCTTTGTTGAATTTCAAGACTTCTGGACCCAGTTCATCAATGGCTTGTAAAAGATCCTCATCCATAGCCTGAGTGGAGTCTCCTGGCATCCATTGCTTATTCTGCATTTGCTTTTAAAAAGATAATGTTAATTTTCACACTTAGTGTAACAAAGATTATCAGTGTAATACTATTAAATAAAATAATTAAAAACATACAGTTGGCTCTTTACATCTTCTCTTCTCAGATATATCTGTTGCAGAGGAACACGCCTGCAGGTGACTTGATTGTCTATGTGATGGTTTCTCATCTGCAAGAACTAAGCTACATGAAAAACTAAAAGTTAGCGACAACAGTATTTTCATTTCACAACTGACAAAACAATTTTGCAAAAGCGCAAACAAGCAGTTGTTTCTCATTCTGAGGAAATAGGTTATATTTATCTAGAAACTCAATAATAAATAGTTCTGTAATTTACACATCAATGTTTTCAATTGGCACTCAAACAATGTCTCGCTTATTTATTTGTGTACATTAAACAAAGTTCTTCTAAGGGTTAAAATTAAACAGTGAACCATTCAAAGCTCTATGTCAACCAAGTTTGTAGACATAACCACAGAAACGTACACAATCAATAGAAGCACAACACAGTTCAAGATGACATCTTACCCTTTTGTCTTTACAATACGATGCTGTCCCAAATAAATCTTTCTTGTCGTTGAAGTAGTCATCACATTAAAAAAATGAAATGGCTGTAAACTAATGCCTTCACATACAATGATTTGGTCGAATAAAAATTAAACAGTTAAATCAAATATTTTGTTACGGTAGCTGTTGTGTTGCTACCTCTCGTCGCTCCACATAAACAAACTCATGTTATTGAATCTGGCATTTCTCTCGTGATTCCAGCCAGTTGAGCTGACATATTTCAGATTTCCTTATTATTACGAGTTATTTACATAACACCATCGCAAACCATTAAAAAAAGTAATATTTCATTTGTCATTTCATTTCAGCCATTTAAAATACGTTTGTGTAAATGCATATTTAATAACAGTTCTAAGAAATCAAAACAGGGTAAAGGAAAACAACAAACAACCAAATCAAAGAGCCCGCGGTGTTTTCTCACAGTTGTCCGGGGGAAACACGTCTACAGTGTTGTTGATTCCTCCAGTGACTGTATAAAGATATTACACAATATTATATCGTTTTAGCTTTAACAAAACTCTCAAAATAATATAATGTAACTTAAAAAGTGCGAATGTAATTATTATTATTATTATTTTACATTACATTTTTTAGTGGTGTTTTGTTCGTGAACGAATCGTTTTTTGAATGAATCTTTTGAATGAACGATCCGTTCTCGGCACGACTCGTGTTTTTCGTTTACTGAACGTCTCTCTTTTAAACAAACAAACAAACAAACAAAAAAGAGATACCGTTTTGCTGCATTCAAAGACTTACAATATCACAATCAGACAGCATGCGAGATATCGATATTTTTGGTAATTCAAAAGAATCGATTCATTTGTATGAATCAAAATCGCACCACTGCCATCACGCACCCAGCTATCTCACAAGCAACACTGACACCTGCAGTATGAATGGTATGAACAAAGCGCATTAACACATATCGCATTAACGTGATCACAAAGTTTTACTCATTTAAACCTTAAATATAATACTATTAAAAGGTTTAAAAAATTATCTTTGCTTTAAAACTACAGGGATCGCCGTATTTCATTCATAATAGTGTACGGTAGATGGCGCTGTGCTTCATGGGGAATGAGAGATAAAACAAACGAGGAAGAAACTCATCGTCCTTGTTGTTTTGAAATGCGAAGTTTGTTGTAGCTTACTTTTTTTCTGATCCTTTACGTTTAAATGATATCCTTTTATTTCTTTAATATTTTAGGTGTACATGTAAAAATATATACGATATGATTAGTCTGTTTCCTTGTAGAGAATAACGATATCATGATCAATGTTTGTAAACCTTGCTAGTAAGTTAGTTTAAGCACTCATGAGCAATACACGGGCTCTTGTGGGTTGCACAATAATTTCTCTGCAAGACTCTTGTTTTTTATATCCGTGCTGCAAAGGCTGTCTGTCCAGATTAATACAGGAAAGCAAAAGGTAGGAGACAAGAGTTCGGATGACCAATTTTTCTGAGCTTTTTTTTTGCAAAGTATTTGATGAAAGTGTCAAAAAATGTGTAATTACTATTGCTGTAACATATGGTAACACTTTATTTTACAGTGTCCTTGTTACATATGTTACATGTACTTACCATAGTAATAACAGTCAATTATGCATAATTACATGCAATAACCCTCAACCAAATCCTAATCCTACCTATAGTAAGTACATGTAGTTAATTAATATTAATCAGTACTTAAATGTATAATTACACTGTAACAATGACACCTTAAAATAAGGTGTAACCTAACATAATTACTATTGTCTGAGTGAGTGTATTTTATAAATTGAAGTGAGAGTGAAAGTAACAGAAGCTCATACAATGCATTTTAGCAGGCTTAATTAAGCATCAAAATAACTGAAGGAAATATTAATTTGATGAAGAAATTAAGCCAACTAATATGATTTATAATCTTTTGGTTTCTCGACCAATACATTTAAAAATGACAAATGCAGTGAAAATGAAACAATTCATATTGTTAAAAGCGCTATATAAATGAAGGTGACTTGTCTTGATTTGACTAAATAAAAATAAAACGTCTGAAGATTATGAATGAGTGTTTAACTCCTGTATCAATATCTTTAGGGCTACATGTGGAAGGTGTGGATTCACATCTGACTTACAAAACGTGGACTACAGATACAGGCTGTCATTTAAAGTGTCCAGAAACCAAGATATATTTGGTGTGACTGTATTCGGTGGCTGTTTAAATCCCTTCTTTGGCATTACTGCTGGTTGCCTTCAACGGTATATTTTAAAGCATTTACAAATTGTAAACGTTTTTAACAAGCATTTCTGTTGATTCATTGCTGATATAAATGTGATTTTCCCAGTTTTGTTGATTCAGAGAAAACTGATGGCACACATACTGTTCAACAACTGCTTGTCAAAGCTGTGGAAGACTGCTTTATAGGAAGATGTGTCATATTTGGATTAAAGGTATGAAGAATTTCTTCATTTAATTTAGGGTGGGGCCATCTAGATTATCTGCTTTGTTTATTTACTTTGCTTATTTCTTGTTCCTTCCTAACAGGTTCCTCATAATTATGCCAAAACTTCTTCGCTGTCTGGACAGTTAGTGGCCTGCCAAATCATTTCTCCATGTGAGTCTTTGATGGGATGTACTGTAATTGCTTATTTTAAAAACCTCTTGCAAGCAAATTCACATTTGTGCTGTTCTGAATCTGCAAACGATATCTGTCCATCACAACAGAAAGACTCACAGAGTTCACAAAGAGATGAACTCAACAGATTTGACTATACTCCTCCATCATGTGCAAGGCTGGATTCTCAACCCAGCAGTGAAGGATTCACAATCTCAAGCCCATGGCAATTACCCGGCTTATGCTTCCCTCCGGAAGAATCGAGTAATCAGCTGTCCAGAGACTGTGATCGTAATATTTTTTCACCAAAGAAAGAAGAGACAAGAACATGTAAATGCACATGTCAAAGCAACAGCAGTCAGTTGAAGCATGTTAACTGTATAAAGGATGAACTGAAGAATGAAAAACAAAAACGAAAATCTTTTTCCTCAAGCTGTGACATGTTTGAATCATCAGCACACTTGAACGGTTTTACTGCGTGTGACACTATGAATCCATTGAGCACCTTTTCCTGTGGAAATAATTCTGAAATTACTACATCCGGACACTGCCTTGTACGAGCTAAATCCAGGGACGATTATGATTCATCTTTTCATGAGAAGTCACTTGATAGTCATTTTGGTCAAAATATATGTTTTGATTTAGAAGATGCGCCTTTATCGGAAAGCTTGCTAGATTTTGTCAGGGTTGAGCCTCAGATATCAGAGCTAAATGACACAAAGGATTGCAGTTCAGGTAAAAGAGATGAAATGATTCAAGTGCAAAATAGATGCTCTCTGACAGAAAATTCAGTGGTCATAAGCTGTATCTCAAAGACTACACAAATGCCTCTTTGTGGTGTTGAATTGTCCTCACCAGTGCGCAATGTGAACAATATAAACTGGAAAGAGAACGATGAAAATGAGTGTCCAGAAAATCTTGAAATGAAGATGAACATTGCTAAGCCAGCCAATTCTTCAGGGCTAAAAAATACGATGCATTTTAGTCCAGACATTATGTGTGCATTTAATCACCCTACAAACAACGGGTTGTCTTTTTCTAACAAAAAACGCACTTTAAAAAGAAAAAAATTAACCAAAAGCAGACCATCTGTGACTTTTTGTTCAGTAAACCATGAAGAGGACAAATATTTCAGGCACTGTGCACAAAGTGAGGTCCATTCTGGAAACTGCAAAGTCAAGCAGGAACTGATTGTGTTTGATGACCATGGAGAGAAGTACAATTGCTCTGTAGACTTGTTTGCTTCTGGTCAAAGCAGTATGGACATGAACATTTCGGATGTGACAGAGATTTCTAAAGTAAATGAACCGAGGAATGTCAACACATCAGAGCCTGGAGTTTCAGGTTCCCTGCTGTTTTCACCATGTTTGCAATCCACCCCAGTTTCTTATCATCAGCACTCATGTGAACAGAAGACCGGGCGAACCCGAAGACGTGTAAGCTCACTGTGCTCCAGAGCAATTAAATGTGAGATCCAGAGTAAGATCACAGATCTGGGGTTAAGTGATAAAAGACAAAATTTTGATCAGCTGCTGACAGTTGGGTCTGAGGGTTTCTCAGGCGAGACTGACAAGCAGGATGCAAGTTGTAATTTATCTGTAAATGAATGGTCCAGAGATCTTTTTGAAAATTCATTTTGAATTAAAATAGAGAGAGATGAATTAAAATATATTTGTTCTGTTTTGTAAATGTAATTGCAAATAAACTATTTTGTAAGTATGAAATGTTGTTAATAACTGTTCAAATAGAATTTAAAACTGAAAATTAACTTTTTTTTCCCCTAGAACAAAACAATGTTTTAATTTTTTATAATATATACTTACCCAGAATAATCTATTCTTTTGACCTTATTATGTATTCATAATTAAACACTGACTTTACGTGTTTGATAGTCAATGTTCTGACTTACAAATGTTTAATAAAAGCTTGGTCATTAAAATTGTGTGCATTTTGCTTTTAGTCCAGTCATTTTATGAAAAAAGGTAGGACAAATTGCAACAGAAGCAAATTCAACTGATTTTGTATCCTTAATATGTACTGAGTAAGGAAAAAAAAAAAAAAGCCCAGAAGAATCCCATTAGGGGAAAGTTTAGAAAAATCCCCCAAAATTTTTAACCTTTACATATCACCATGGAAATTACTGAGCTGATTACTTGCATCAAGACAAACAAAAAATGTATTACAAGTTTTTTTTTAATTGTTTGTTAACATGGGCAAACGGTGCATAATCTAATTATGTATGTGCTAATTTGCATAAATACCACAACAGATCTAAACATTGGGTCTAGACCAGGTGAAAATGTCTTGTTGATATATAACAGTAAAAGACATAATGGGTTCCATTCAGACCTTAACATTAAGTCTTTTACTGTTATATGTCAACAAGATTCAACAAGGTATTTTCACCTGGCTATACCCAATGTTTAGATCTGTTGTAGTATTTATGCCACTTAGCACATACGTAATTAGATTATGCACCGTTTGCCCATGTTAACAAACTATTTTAAAAAACTTGTAATACATTTTTGTTTGTCTTGATGTAAGTAATCAACTCAGTCATTTTCATGGTGATATGTAAAGGTTAAAAATGTTTGGGTCTTTTTCGAAACTTTCCCCTAATGGGATTATTCGGGGCTTTTTTTCCCCTCAGGACATATTGAGGATACAAACTCAGTTGAGTTTGCTTCTGTTGCAATTTGTCCTAGGTTGACCCCCATATTTTGGCTTAAAATGACTGGACTATTTGTGTATCAGTACTTCAGCTATGCTCATGTATTCAAAATAGACAATTATAATCCAAAAATATATAGGTTAACAATTTCCACAAGTCTGCCTCTATACCTTGTTCAGAAAATAATTCTCTATATTGTTTTGAACCCACTGAACCTCTCTTCTATTCTACAGTGTGTATCTTAAATTCAAGGTGATGACGACATTGTACTCTTTTGTGATTTTATTGATTTATGTAATTATTTAATTCTGATAGGCTCTTCTTGAATATACTAGTTCTGTTTTGACCAATGACATTGAGAGCAAAGTTTTCATTACCCAATCGAATTCGTGCGTTTCAGCGCAGCCAATCGGGAAGCAGTGACGCGCGTTCAACTATAAAACGTTTCAGATGACGCGTAGTCTCCGCTGAAGTACGACGGACATTTTGCAACGCTCAACAGAAACAAGAAATATCGTTACAAAAAAAGCAAGACGTGAGGAGTCACAGGACGGCATTCGACGTACAAAGGAAACCAAGACGAAATACAGATGTTTAAGAGGACTGTGTTGCAACTAATGTTTGTATAATAGTTTAAATTGTGTGGCTACAGCCTTCGACTCAACGGCTCAAAGATGTCGGACGAAGGCGCGAGGGAGGACGCCTGCCGCGAGTATCAGTCCTCGCTGGAAGATCTGACTTTCAACAGCAAACCGCACATCAACATGCTCACCATTCTAGCCGAAGAAAACATCCAGTTCGCCAAGGATATCGTCGCAATTATTGAAGCACAAATTGCCAAGGTTTTTATGAAAATAGATTTATTTTTGTTTTGTTTCAGTCATCGTCTTGTAGCTCGAGTGTGGCCAGTTAGTTAAATGACGACATGACATGAGGCCAGTAACATGGCGGTAGCACGGCGAGTTAGCTAATTACATTGTTTAAATCGACGTAAAACCGTTTGACGCTATATTATCGTTAACTACTTACTAATTTATCATGATATAAATAATTGTATTTATTATCAGTCAGAATGCTCTGTTTTCTGGCTTAGAAAAGACACCGTTCCACATTCCCAAATTAGTCCAGTTGGAGCAGCATGTTTATCTGCTTGTTGGGTTCCAGCTGGTCATAAAGTCGGACTTGCTGTTGACGCACATTTGGCTTGAAGTTAATAATCCATGTTTCCCTTCACAATACGATTATAGGATAATGATAGCAAGCAGCTCGCTACAGTCACGCTTCTATGTTAATACCAATTTGATGTATTGCCTTAAGCCAACGTTTCAGTAGGTTATACATTGTTCTATGTCCATATATAATTATCTGGTGAAATGTAATTAATTTTATGGTTGTATGACTTATCCACAAGAACCCTAGATATGAATGATTCGACATTTCCGTGTTATGTAATCAACCCAGCGATCGTCGTTTTATAGTTAAGTTTGTATCCAATGTGTACTTTACACATAGTAATTTTGTAAAGTTGTATTGATTAGAAATGCTGATATTCAATACGCTCTGTCCTTTCACTTAACAATTAATCAGGTATAAGCATTTGCATACCCATGGTTGTAGTCATGTCTTTTCATCAGCTGGTACACGTGGTTTGCTCCCTATCTACATAACTTAGATGGCTGGGTATTTTTTGAAAAATTCGTGGAAAACTTTCATATTATCCTTGTTTGTTTCCAATCTTTGAAATCTTGCACTATTTCGAATAGTCGTGTTGGGCTGCTCCATGAAAATGAGCACGTCTGGATTTAAAGTCTTTAATACAAATGTGCGCCATTCAAATTGCTTTGTACTTGAACCAATAAAGGGTTTGGGGTGTTAGATTGCTGAGTAAATTTCCATTATTTTCTGAAATGTTAATAAATGGTATACAACTGTGACAATAAACTATGTGAAATGTCCTTTTGTCTTTATTTCCAAGTGTATTTTTTGTGGTAATGTTTGCTATATTGATTTCAGTCTAATCTAAATGCTCTTTAATACAAAAGCATATGCATTGGTGTTGTGTCCTGTCCAATGACATTCCAATGTTGAATGTGTAAAAATTACTAAAAGAAAGAAATTAAGGAATTTTGCAAAAACTGCTCTCTGCACTGTGGCATGTTGGTCACAACTTGTCAACCTTTTTCTGGAATTGTGTAAAATGTAAAGACCAAGTCCCCCCCATCCCCCAATACGAAGATCAAATCTAAACTTGAGTTTAAGTGGATCACTGAGTTGATTTTTTTGATCAAGAAAAACAAACAAGTGAAATGAGCTTCATCCCTTTATTTTTTGTTTAAAGGGCTTGGGCTTCTTGCTAAAAGTCTCTGTGAAACTGGAGTTTATAAATTGATACCAGTAACAAACTAAATTGTACTGACAACCTAACAAAAAAAAAATCCTGCTTGATGGACTGAGCATGAAGCGTGGACTTTGAAGAAGTTTTTTCTTTTACCTGGGACATGGATGTTTTTTGTACCTGCATCTGAGAACTTTCCCCTGATTTTTGATGGATCTGGTTTTGAGGATTTTCATTTTTCAATGCAAAACCGTGGACTTCACCCTAAGTGCTTGATTTTTGTCTTTTGTTCCAGTATTTTTAATTCAAACATACCATTTAGTAACCTCAAACTAATTCAATGTGGTTTTGCATTTCTCCCATGTTGTTCTCTAAACTTGTCAGTTTTCTATCACTTTAGGCGGCACCTGGTGAGAAGCTCCCAGTTTTGTACTTAGTGGATTCCATAGTGAAGAATGTTGGAGGGGATTACCTTGAAGTGTTTGCTAAGAACCTAGTCAATTCCTTTATTTGTGTATTTGAGAAGGTACATAATTCTTTGAATTTGTGTCCATGGTGTTACTTCTGATTGAACGTCATGTGCTTTGTCCATTTAGAATACTGTGTAGTGCTTATTAATTCCTTCACCTTGATATATTGTTTAATTCCTTAATAGTAATCACATTCCTTTTATTTTTATTTTTTTGAATGGTAATTATATAGTTTTGTCAGTGTTATGTGAGAATAAATGGAGTAGTCAGATATTCTTTCCCCCCCCCCTTTCTTTTTGATTCACTTTAGGTGGATGAGGCCACTAGAAAAAGTCTCTTCAAATTGCGTTCCACATGGGATGAAATTTTCCCCTTGAAGAAGCTATATGCACTAGATGTGCGTGTGAACTCTATAGATCCTGCCTGGCCTATAAAACCATTGCCACCAAATGTGAATGCCAGCATTCATGTCAACCCAAAATTTTTAAAACCGGTAAGCATTAGAGGAGTTGTGACTGATCCTTTAATTTCCAAGGAGTGGGAAGATATGTACTACTATGGTTTATCTGAAATGTATGCTTTTCTCTTTGCATAGACTGATGAAACATCTCCAAAGCCTCCTGCCCCACAACCTCCAGCTCCGAGCTTGACACAAGAGCAAATGATAAGACAACAGTTGCTTGCAAAGCAAAAGCAGTTGTTAGAACTTCAGCAAAAGAAGATAGAGCTTGAACTTGAACAAACAAAAGCTCAGTTGGTGAGTTTAATAGACACATGCTTTATAACAAGCTGAACTGTAAAGTGTGCTCCAAGTCAGTATTTGCTGTTTTAAAATTATGATTTGTCAAGAACAGGTGTTATGTAATGTGACTGCATAGAAGCTGTAGTTGGTCTAATGCAGTTGGATCAACATGCTTCATACTTCTTGATGTGTGCCTAAAACGCTTTTAAAAGAGAATTGCTATTTTTGTCCTCAAGGCTGCCAGTCCTGCTATTGCTTCAAACCACAATGCCAGTGCTCCAGTTCGTTTCAGTCAAACGGTTCCTGCACCACAGACCAAACCTTGGCTCCCAGCACCGTCAGAAAAATTGTCAACCAGAGATCCTAGATTAAATAGACCTGGTGCCACAGCTGTAAATGCAAAGGAACAAGTGATGCATAAGAAGGATAGTCAGGTTACACCAAGCTTTCTGAATACATCAGGAAAAAGAGGACAAGTCTCAGCTGAAAGACCTAGTAAGTTGAGGATTCCAAAAAAGGATAACTCTACCATAGAGGAAAGACCTAAATCCAAGTCCATGTCACCATCTGGAAAAGGTGTCCTTGTCAGACCCAGAGGAATGGAGTCTGAACATTCAAAGGCGGCTGAAGTGAATAAGAAGGATCCAAGGCTACATAAGCAGATGCATGAAAGGACAGATTCAAAAGATGAGGATAAAGACAAGAAAAGAAGTTCAGAGAAGAAAGAGAGGGATGAAGGTGTCAAAAACTTGGATAATCTAAAGTCCAGGGGCAAGCTTATAAATGGCTCTCTAAACAAGCAAGGAAGGCTTGAGACCTTTGTAAAAAAAGAAATTAAAGTGAACAAAGCAAATGTTAGAAAAAGGTCTCGGTCAAGATCACGTTCACCACCGTTACATTCTCCCAAAAGAAAAGAAAGGCGATCATCTCCAAAGAGAAAAACCAGGAGTATTACTCCACCCCCCAAGTCTGGAAAGGCTAGACTAAGTAAACATCCACATAATGATGATGCTTTTCCACAGTTGAGTATAAGAGATGAACGAAGTACTAAGAAAAGCCCCCCAGAATCAAGACGATCAAAAAGGCCGCTTGAGGATAGACCTGCTGATCAGAAAGATGGACCACAGCAGAGAATTTCTCCTGCAGAGCATAAAGACGCAAAAGATGGCAAGAGGTGGAGGAGTGGATGGGAAGAAAATAAACAGTAAGTGACTCTAATTTTTTTTTTAACTATTCATTACACTTTTCGTCTTGCTAAAATTGAACTCCAGCTCAAAGTTGAACCTCATTCAAATAAAAAAAATTGTGTGAACAGTCCCAAACAGTCAAATCCAGAGCTTTCAGATGGACGACTGGGCCCCCAGAGACACAAGACTTGGAACACTAATCAAAGACCATCCACACCTCGTACACCTAAGCAACATCGCTTGAGTGTTGATAGCAACATACAAATACCAGAAGCACTCAATTCTGCAAGTAAACGCAATCTTTTAAGAAAGGTGGGACAGTTACATTTTTTATGTTTTGTAATACAGTTTTCTTGGTCTAATACTTTATTACTCTAGAATATTGCTAAACTGGCCATGTTTTGTTTCAGGCTAGCAAAAGGCATGCTGAGGGTGAAATATCCAATGATGAATTCCTCAATGTAGCCCATCAAATAAACCAACTCTTTCAGTATCAAGAGGAAAGACAGCGGTCTGACTCTTGGGATGAATCGTGTGATGAGGGAGTGTATCCATCAAAAAAGAAAGGATTGGGAACAATTTCTGATGCGGCGCTTTCTTATCTTGAGCATAAGTCAAAGTTAAAAAGAACACAGCTCCTTCGCCCAGGTAAGATTTGTCCTATTTGTATGTGAATTGTAACACTTTTTGTTTTTTAATATTACATATAGTTTTAGATTTTTGTAATTTTATTTTGAACAATTTTACCATGACAAATTCAAACATGCTCTAAGTTGTTCATGTTGTTGGTTTTTGTGTTGGAGTCTTAATTTGAATTATTTTTTTATATTCATTTGTCCATCTCCACAGTGCGAAAAGAGGGGCATTCTCCTTTGCATGATATATTGCTCTATCAGCCTCATCATGAAGTGACTGAACGATACAGTGAGAGCTCAGATGTGCATAAAATGTCTGGTGATGTCATAAAGCCAGTCTCTGACCATGAAGATCCTAGAAGAACTGACAGGCCTCCATCATCTACAGGATCCACTTTCAGAAATTCGCCAAGCCCTGTCAGCTTGGATGGGACCTGTGGAAAATCCACAGTATTGAATTTTGAACGGGCATCATCTCCAGTTGAAATGGATCAACAGCCTGACGGAGACATCAGCCCACGCTTTGAAAGTCCCAACAGCGTTCACTCTGGTACAGGCCCAGATGATGGTCCAATAAGTGTAGAGGGTCTTCCAAGGCATGATCATTTCTTGGAACAGGGAAGAAGTGGACTAAATCATGAATCTCCTGGGAATACACCGACTCACTCCTCAGAAGGACCCATGGCACAGGTGAATGCACCACGGCATGATGGACCAAATGTTTCTCAACGATTTGATGGATATAAGAGTTCTCAAGCTCCCTTTGATGGGCCACCTAACCAGATGAGAGAGCCAAGATTAGATGGTCCTCCAATACCTTATGCTGCTCCTCGGTACGAAGGCAATACAGTTGGATTTGATGGGTCTGGTGGGCCTGTAAGGTATCCTGGACATCGCTTTGATGCCCCTCACCGGTTTGAAAGATTTCCCAAAGCCCATGAAAGACCTGTTAGATTTAACAGCCCAGCAGTTTCACACAGGCCAATGAGATACATAGAGCCTCATAACATGGTAAGATTTGACCCTCAAGCCCCAATTCATTACGATCATCAGATGCACCAAAACAGATTTGTTAATCCACCAAGGTTCGATAATCCTCACATGCCACATGGTCCACCAGGATACGAGGAACCACGGTTCCCGGCTAGACTAATGAATTTTGATGAACAGCAGGGTGCAGTCAGATTTGATAGTCCGTCAGGTGGGATGCGCTTTGAGAACCCGGTGCAGCCTGAACCTTTAAGATTTGATGCACCCCCTGTTATGCCAAGATATGACCCTCAAGGTCCTCCAAGATTCTGCGGTCCAAATATTCCAAACCAGCTGAGACCACAGGAGCCAACAATGTATGATCAAACTCAGGGTCAAGCTCCTGTGATAAACCCTGCTGTACCACCGCCCAATTTCAACATGCCACCCATGAACTCGTTTGGTGGCCCAGCTCAACAGTTTCCCATGCAGCAAAATGTTTCACAAGCATCCAACTTCAGTGTGCCAGGCCCTACACCAGATTTCCAAGGTTCATTTAGACCTGCTCCATTCCCTGGTCCAGGTGTTGTTAGTGTTCCTCAGCCTGTAAGTATTCCTTACTCAAGAAGTTTTCTTGTTTAAGGGATAGTTCACCCAAAAATAAAAATTCTGTCGTCATTTCATCAATCAGTAAATTGACACAATAAAACTTTTTGGGTGCACCATCCCTTTATACTTGGATATTTAATGTTTTGTTTATTTTATTTGTCTTGTGTATTTTCAGATGATGGGACCTCAACCCTTCATGCCACCAAACCAAATGTCTTTCCAGCCTGGTAAGAATGTCTTCATTATTTTTATTTGTTTGCATATCCTGAAACATAATTATGCACTACTGTTAACTTGTCAGCCTACATTTTGTTTTTGTTTTGTATTGATTGTAATGTCTACTTTAGACCTCTATTATAGTTTGTGAATTGTTGATTTAGGTTCCCAGTTTCCACAGCCTGAGCCCGAGCCATTCAGACAAATAGATGTGAACGATCTGTTTTCAAAACTTATATCCTTTGAATTAATAAAACCTGCACAAACAGACTCAACCACTGGTAAGCATACTGTATTATTTCACTTCTTACTTTTGGACAAGTAATTGCTCTACACTCTTATAGTTCAAATGAACCTATTTAAAGATTTTTTTTTTATATATAATCTATTTTAGACCCCACATTAGCAAGTCAGACTTCATCTGTGCCTGAAGAAGAAGAGGAGGAGGAGGAGGAACAAGAGGAAGATGAAAATGTCCCAGATTTGACTGGCTTTGTTTTGGATGACATGAAACAGTATGCACATCTACGTACTCTTTGGAGTTTAGACATAAGTGAAGCTGATAGAAATATCTTTATTATTGTGTGACAATGAAAAATGGTTTAATGAGACCAGCTGTTCTGCAAAATTTGTTTAATTTAGGAGACATGACAGCATTATCACCAAACTATATACTGGAATCCAGTGCTATTCCTGCGGCATGCGTTTTACTGCATCTCAGACAGATGTGTATGCGGATCATTTGGACTGGCACTACAGACAGAATCGTTCCGAGAAGGACATCAGTAAGAAAGTTACACATCGCCGTTGGTACTACAGTCTGACGGTAAGTCGGATGTGGTCTTTTCTCATTCCTTTTATTTTTTATTTATTCTGAAAATTGTATTACGGAAATAACTGATGACCTCTTGAAAAGGTGGTCAGGGAACAAAGGATTTTTTTAATATCTGACATGAAGAAATGCTGTGTCTATTAGGATTGGATTGAATTTGAGGAAATTGCTGATCTTGAGGAGAGGGCAAAGAGTCAGTTCTTTGAAAAAGTTCATGAAGAGGTTGTACAGAAAACGCAGGAAGCAGCCAAAGAGAGAGAGTTCCAGAGTGTAAAAGCTGCTAAGGATGTCGTTCATGAGGTAAGGCAAACTACACAGACTTGTGTGTGCTTATTCATAGTTTATAGCGTCATGAAACCCCCATGTTTTATTACTGGATGATTTGAAAAAGACTCAAGAAATGGGCGAGCAAAGCTGTGGAAAAGTAGAAGAGGGGAGGGTCGGAAGAGGGGAGACAACAACCAATAAAACAGACATAGAACACATTCATTATACAGACAAATGATTATTAAAAGATGAGTGGAGAAAAAAAAAAAAAAAACTGACAATACTTACACTTACAACATGTGTCCGAATGCAAAGCTGAACAGGCAGGGGTCAACGAACAGAAACAGTCTTTTGTGACATTTGAATTATCTGCAGTAATGCGATCTCATGCATAATACAGCACAATGATTGGATTGAATTCATCCTTATGAATAATGTGGAGAAAAGCTCCAATCACCACTCCGAATTCACACGTATACATCACTTTTCATGACATTGGTTCAACTTTGCTTTTTAAACCAGAATAACGAAATTGCTGCAGGAAAAAAAACACTTTTCCCTTACTAAGCATAATGAGTGCTCTTGTTGTTTTCGTTGATGTACAACATGTGTATATGTCTGTTAACCTCTCAAAAAAATGTGTTACGGGGTTTCATGACCCTTTAAGAGAAAATAATTTATTTAAAAAGTACCTGCCGAACTAAAAAGTTCTCTTTCTTCCTCCTCAGCTATGTGAGATTTGCCAGGAGCAATTTGAGATGTACTGGGAGGAGGAAGAGGAAGAGTGGCACCTCAAGAATGCCATCAGAGTTGATGGAAAGGTAGGAAATCTTCTAATGAAAAGAAGAGCTGTTCAGATGTTTTAAAGGTGCAGTAAGTGATTTTTGAAAAACACTGTTGTAAGTTAGACCGAACACCACCACAAACTGGTAGCCAATCAGCAGTAGGGGGCGTGTCCACTCATGATGGGGGAGGAGAGCGTAAGCAAGAGGGAGGTTTGAATAAAGACTGTTGAAGGCTGAAAGAGACAACACAAAAGTAAAAATCTCAGAGGAATAACACTGGAAAATGATCAGGCAAGAGCTTTAGGACCCACACTAATATTAGATAAGCTTATAAGTATATATTTTGTGAACTGTTTGTTGTTTTTTGTGCTTGCTTGTTTGTTCTTCATCTTTGCTTTATTTTCCGTGAGGCATTATTTTGCTTTGCTTCTGCTATGATAAGAGACACTCTTGCATTGCATGTTCATGCATTTAAGGGGGCGGAGCAATGAAGGGAGGGGTGTTTGTTTAGGTTGATTTCAAATATGTGTTTAACAATTTTGAAAAATCGCATACTGCACCTTTAATAGCAGTGGCTTTGATGTTTGATAAAAAACTTAATTGTTTTTTCCCCCTCTTTTAGACATATCATCCCTCATGTTACGAAGACTACAAAAATGTGAGTGTTGATTTGTAGTTTATCTTGTTCGTACTTCATATGGAGAATGCCATAATCTTAACATGCATCACACCTACACATTGAAGTCCTGTGGCTGAAACATGCTGTATTTTGGATTCTGCTTTTGTGTAAAGCTTTATTTCATTTATGTGGAAAATAATTCCATCATAATTTCTATCTAGGCAATTAAAACACTTCCCTTTTTTCGTAGACATCCTCCTTTGTGGACTGCACACCCTCACCCAATAAAATGCTTACAGAAAACCCTTTAACAACTTTCCTGAAACAAGAGCAGGGTGATGAGGTGTCATGCTCCACTATTAAAGAAGAGCCCCCCGAGGACGATACGGATGCACCAATGGTAAAAGAGGAGGTTCAGGTTAAGTTAGAAGGCGAATCACAAACCAGTGCAATTATTTTCTAACTCTGCTGCTCTTTAGCCACTTTTTTTTGTGGTTACTTTAGCTGGTCTTTTGTGTTTTTGTAAAGAAGGATATTTTTATATTGCAGCACTCTGGGGCCGGGACCTCAGCTAGTCACTTTAAATACATTTTTGTATTTGTATTTGCCTGCACAATTCAGGTATTTTTTGCCATGTGAATGCCCAATGAAATGTACTGCAAAATATGTACATTTGGGGGTAAATGTATATGTATAATTTAATTTATAAATAAAGATATTTTTGGTATTCTTTGTGTAGTATTGATAAAAAAAAAAAGGTTTGAATTTTTTGGGTTCTCAGAATGAGACATTTGTTCTAACTTTGAGAATGGTGAACAGTGGTTGAATACTAATTTATGAAAGACTTTTTTTTTTTTTTTTTGTCTCCAAAAACAAACAAACAAGGGAAATCCCTTTTCAGTAATTAATAATCCCCTAAATCCAGATGTGGGGCCGATTGTAAATTATAAATGAGAATTTCCTTGACCTCAATATGTAAATAGTTATTTCAGAGTTTACTACTGTATTTGGTTCAGAGTAATGTGTTTAGTTCAAAATGGAAAAAAAAAATCAGGGTGTTTTTTTTTTCTCTCCTTTTGCAGAGGTTCAAAGGGCAATTTTGCTTTATGCGGAATATTCAATAAAAATCTAAAGAATAAATAGTGTCGTGTGAAAAGTGATTATTGTGTGTTTTTTGATTGATTTAAAGTTGTCAGTTTTATGCATAATCCTAAATAAAGATTCAGTTTTAATGGAATATTCTCTGTTCAGTTATTCTGTCCTGAATATTACAATATCATGTGTGTCTGTTTGAAATCTCACTATATTATGCATACAATAAAATGAATAACCATATTTAAACTATATAGTTTAGCACTCATGTTAAAAGAAACCCTTCAACAAAATTGCATTTATTTTACTTTAGAAGAAAACAAAACCTTGCTCAACCATCATGGTAAAAGCTGTTCATATTTCCATATGACTTCTCTTCGAATATACCGTTATAGTGATATGATGGAGCTGGTGTGAAATTGGTCTGGTGGTCATGGACCCTTAAAATGGACATTGTTGATGATGATAAATGAATATGAATGGTAACAAAAAACCAAGTCAAGCTTATGTGGTCAATTTAGCCGTATCATTGCTAACAACTTGATAATTGTTATTACTAACATAAATGTTTGAATTAATTACCAGTGTGCACTATGCTTTGTAAAGGTAAAATTTAACCCATTGAGAAAAATTGTATCCTAATATGTAGAAAATACATCTTATGCTTCAATATATTAAGTGAAATGACTCCAATATATCAGATTCAGTTTTAATAACCCTTAACATTTCATAAAAAATAATAATTTCATGATAACATTAAATACATTTTATACAATGTAAAACAAGTAATAAAAACTCGGTGAGTGTTTTAGCGCAATTTTCTCACCTCATGGGATCACAACACTAAGAGATAGTAAATCTTTTCCTGGATTTTTTTTGTGCGTTCCCGAGATTAGACCTTCCTTAACATAATGCCGAAAACCCGAAGTCTCTAGGTGGTCTGGTTGAGGAGTAGATAGAAGTGCAAGATTGGTGCGCACAGACGCACAGAACAGAAATCATGAGTTAACAAGCGCAATTTCGGGGGAAAATTGTGCTAAAAAGTGGCATTGTCCAAAATCTTTTTACATAGATGATATTTGCCTGTTCATGCATACAGACATGCTCACCAAATCTTTGAACAATTTCAAGAAATTCAATAAACTGACTATATTACACTATGCTGTACTCGCATGAAAGAGAATGTTAAGATATCTTTCAAAAACTGAAAATGTTGATGTATTGTAAAATAAATGTATTGTCAAAATCTTGAGCATTTATTGTCAATATTAAAAAAAGACAATTGTTGGAATTTCTATGATTGTGCTGTGTTCACAACATGTCGTAATTACCGTAATTAAACATTCTATTCTGAGCTGTTCAGGTGGTACAGTGGACATATGGTACATCAGAGTTTACAAGTTGAAAATACGAGTTCCAAGAGGATGTGAACGTTTTTTACAAGTCGGAATCTCGAAATTCCAACTTGGCATGAATGCCCAAACCATAATATGTGGGCCAAAATTGGCCTATGATGACTTTCGATTTGGCCAACCATGTCATATAACATCTAAATTCTGGTCTAAAATAAAAAAAACAGATTAATGATTCTCACATGAAAAACAAGTAATATTGAAACGTAAAAATATAATAAAATAAATATACATTAGCATGATTAAAACAAACGGCAGAACTTTTTAGATAAAACTCTGGCCATTAAATCTCTCCCAGTTTTGTGAGATTCATTTCCAGAAGCGATAGAATCCCAAGGCAATTGCCAAGCAGGTGAAGATGCATGCTGTGAAAAATAATAATGATGAAAAACAGATAATTAAATTTACAGTTTAGATTATGTTCTTATAAAAAGAAATGTAAATCACATCAACAACCTATGCCACTAACAAAGCACTTGATTCATTTATTTATCTGCTATCAAGTTCAGTGTCTTATCTGAAGGACTTGCAAACAAGTCACACATCAGTCAAATATATGTACAGATAGCTGTCATCTGTTTGAAAAGAATCTTCTGTACGTACCTGCAAGATATCTAACAGTCTCTAGCTTGAGTGATTCCAGGAGGGTTTTCAACGAGGCCACTTGTATATCTATTTTCTTTGAAGTTTCCACTGCTTCACTCTCTATATCTGCATTCTGTACAATTGAGGTTAAAAATAACTTTGTAATAATATGTGTATCATTTTGGATATGAATAATGGCAATAAAAGCTTAAACCTTACCTTTTTTTGGAACTCTGTTCTAACCTCCATAAGTTTCTTCTCTTGTTCTGTAAACTGGAAAAATAAAATACTGTGAAAAAGATTTTAAAAAACTTAAATAATACAAAGTGTTAAAATGTTAAACATACCATGTCTGCAACTCTACTTCGCTCCAGATTAATGTCTAACTTTGCATCTGCTCTGATTTTTTGACTTTCTTCCTTCAATGTAAACATAAAAAAGAAAGAAATAAAGCTTACATTAAACAGAAACATGTATTGTGCAGAATGGTTATTGAAATTCACACATTTTACCTACCAGTAGTCTATTCTGTATTTGCTCCAGCTCTGTTTTCATTTTCTAAAGTGTGAAATTTTAGAGAATGTAAAGAACCGAACTGAACTTCAATAAGTTTTAAATTAGTATTACTGCTTTGTGGACAAACAGATTTTGTCCTTAATTTTGTATTTATTCTTATTATAGAGCCAAAAACAAAGGATGAAATTCAGGTTTAAACTTTATTCTTACTGCATTTTCTGAACGCAAGTTGGCAAATTCACTCTTCTCCAGGATAACCATGTCTTTTCTGATAGCGTCTAGATGAGCCATGATTTGCTGTAGAGCTATTTCCTAACGCAAATGAAGAAACCATGTCATTCACTGGGGTTCATTAAAAGTCATTTTTGCTGACAGCAGTTTTGTTATTCATTTACCTGATGGGCTCCAGTGACCATGTCTCTGTATACAATGTCCATATTGGCTGTAGTAAGTGTCACCAATGCTGTGACGATAACTTCTGCTTGCGTCTTCTCAAAGCCTGGATTACATATGCAGGGCAGAATGTAAAATAAAGCATATTTGAACAATTATCTAACAAAACTGCCCAATTTTTCAAGATCTAGATAAGCTAGGGATGCACCGATATGAACACCGATATCGGTTATCGGCTTTTATTTGAAAGCCGATAACCGATATATTGGCCGATAAATCTAAATCAAAATTTTTAAATAATTTTTGAGAGCATGATTACAAAAACAAGTCTCACCATTAAGAGCCATGTCCCAAGTACACAATTATAATGTTCTCATTATTAAATTGTATGTAGCTTAGATAAAAGACTTGCGCAGCACATGTTGCACTTAACTTTATTTTTCTTTTTTGAAGTGATTCCAATCATATTTCAAGCAATTCAAAACCATCATGACGAACAGTGTGCATCTGAAGTGTCTCAGCTGAAGGAAATAATCCATTATATATCGGCTTTAATATATCAACCAAATTTTCTAATCGGGCTGATAACGATAACATTAAAAATTAACATATTGGCCGATACCGATATAGTAGAAAATAAGCATATAAAACACTTAGTAAATGTAAATAGTTTTAATAAATAAATATTTATTATATTTCATCTAATTTAAAAATAAATTAGATGAAAATTAATACAGCATTGTAAAATAGATAGTAGTTATAGGCAACACAGTACAAGTACAACAGTACATACCGCTGGATTCCAGCTCTTTTACGAGCGCATGGGAATCAAACGTGAGTTTCCTCTGCTCCAGTGGCATTAACTCCACTTTTCTCACATCATATGTTTTGAAAGCAGTAGTTTTATGCAATTCTGAAAAGAAACATACGTCTGTAAATCCTTTGAACTGAGTTACTTTACTGCACGGTGTCAGTCGGTCGAACAACACTTACCTCTCCGATGATGACACATTGGTTGAATGTTGAGTTGATGCATCTTTAACAGCGAGGAGAACTGGTATTGTCTCCGCATAAACATTCCCCAACATGACATTGTTATATAAAAAGTTATATGGCGAAACTAAATAAATATAGGATTATTTATGTGTGAATGGAATTGTAATGCGCCTTTAGCTTCTATACTTTTTGCAAATGGATCAACAATGGCAAAGACGAATCTGTCTGTCCTTCGATGCTCTTGCATTCAGGGCAGAACGTCACTTTGTAGACACACACCTTAAAGGGGCAAGTCGATTAAAAAACTCCAAGTCTCTTCGTTTACTATGTGGTTTCCTGGTTTGGTTCAGTCTATGACGGTTCGATAGATTGTGGAAAAGTGAGTTTCCCCCACTGAAGAGTACTGGTAGAGATCGAAAGAGTAAGCAACTAGAAAGGCAGTTTAGCATGAAACAAGTTTAGCGGCCCGGATGTTGTCTCAAAAAGTGCGACGGCGGGTCTAAATAATAATCTCCATCTTTTAACTTTTCACTGTATATTTTTTAATTAAACTGCTATTAAAGTGTATCGTTGTGATTATTAACATAAATTATTATCCACCGCAGACCGCTACGTTAAATACTTTTATCAGCGCTGAGATAACTTTGTTCACCCAAAAATGAAAATTTTGTGATCATTTACTGATGTTGTTCCAAACCTGTATGAGTTTCTTTCTTCTGTTGAACACAAAAAGTGATATTTTAAAGAATGTTGGTAATCAAACAGTTGACAGTAACGTTAGCCATTGACTTCCATCGTAGGAAAAATAAATACTATGGACATCTGTGTTCAACAGAAGAAAGAAACTCATACAGGTTCGCAACAACATGAGGGTGAGTAAATGATGACAAATATTTCATTTTTGGGTGAACTCTCCCTTTAAGATTGACCAATTATAATCTTAGTCGTTGTATGTGCTGGATTGGGTAAGAGATTTTTGAGGCTGATTTTCTTTTGTATATTAACGACCAGCTTTAGGATTTTCAGATTAAAAATATTATGTGATATTAATATGATTATCAATTAATTGAAAATATTATTGAGTGTAAAAATCTCCGTCGAGATACCAAAAACGTCCTGATACGTAAGTTTGTCTCAAAGGAACATTGGGCTTTCTGAGCCATCACGGGCCCCCTGCTGGAGAACTTGATAATGTCAGCAACATTGTGCCACCCAAAGATTGTAATTCGCCATTTAGAAATAAAGTTTTCCTCTGTCAAGGAAACTGTCATGGCTGCGCCCATGCCTAGCGATCATAGCTGGTTTTTTGCTTTGGCTCTCTGTGTTTCATTTCTCAAATATCTTTTGATAAATGCCTAGTAAGTGAATTTTTCGCTCATTATATACTTTCCCTCTCATGTGATCACCACATTAAAAGCTAAAACGCCTTGATATGTCAGATTCATTCTGTCCTCCTTTAACGAAGTGGAAAAAATTCCTTTGCGTTACATATTGTCGAGTAATGTGATGTAACATTTTAATTAAAAGTCGTTATATTTCAGCCACTCGACGGACTTTGAAGTACATAGGAACTGGCTTGCCCTGACTCACAGTCTGCCAGTATCACAGTGGTATTATGAGGTAGTCATATGGATTACACACAATTTTCATACAATTATATAACATACACACGGTTTTTATTTTGTGGTTTATTTTTTATATTTTCAGGCAACATCTGAATGGACATTGGATTATCCTCCCCTTTTTGCTTGGTTTGAATATGGACTTTCTCATATTGCCCGATTTTTTGATAAGGAGATGCTGGTTGTTCAGAATCTGAATTATGCAAGTCCAGCCACAGTCCTGTTCCAAAGGCTGTCAGTCATTGCAGCTGATGTGGTCTTGATTTTTGCAGTTAAAGAGTATGTAGCTTCTACATGACACTTATTTAAAAATAAATACCATTACTTATCTTTGCACAGTTTGATCAAAACAAGTAGTTTTTGTACCGTTGTCTTTTTATCCTTTAAAGCAGGGTTCACCAATCTCGGTCCTGGAGGGCCGCTGTCCTGCAGAGTTTAGCTCCAACCCCAATTAAACACACCTGAACCAGTTAATCAAGGTCTCACTAGGCATACTAGAAACTTTCAAACAGGTGTGTTGGAGCTGGTTGGAGCTAAACTCTGCAGGGACAGCGGCCCTCCAGGACCGAGATTGGTGAACCCTGCTTTAAAGATACTTTTACAGAAATACCATATTAGGGGCTTGCTAATGTTGAATCTGGGATGAAGTACATTGTACTTTTCTAGATGCTGCAAATGCTTGCGAGAAGACAAAGGAAAGGACCTTCTGGGAAAGCCATCTTTCATTCTGACAGCGTTAGTACTGTGGAACTTTGGCCTTCTAATTGTTGACCGTATCCTTGGAGATCTGGCACATTAATTAGTCAAGTCATGCATGCCCTGCTGTGGCTCAGGCATGTCAATTCCCTAACCTGAAATTAATTTCGCTTGACTAAATTCCTGCAGATATTCATTTTCAGTATAATGGCTTCCTGTTTGGAGTTCTTCTACTATCAATAGCAAGACATTTCCAGGTATTGGTCATAATTTCTGTGTGTTAATTAGAGGGTTTTAAGACATAACTAATATGGAATTTTATTTAAATTAGTATCATACATGTGTTTTATTTGATTTTCACTTGGACTTTGTTTTGACTCAGAATGTCTTTATGATTTTCTGTGTTTACAGAATAGACACTTAGAGGGGGCTTTGCTGTTTTCAATACTTCTAAACTTGAAGCATATATATCTATACATCGCCCCTGCATACGGTATCTTCCTGCTGAGATGTTTTTGTTTCACCCAGAACAATGCAGGTAATTAATGGTCTTTGTCAGAATATCGAAAAAAAATATTACAGAATTACAAATTATTTGATCAAAAATACAGAAAAAACAGTGATATTACGAAATATTATTACAATTTAAAATACGATTTATTTCTGTGATCAGTCCAGTCTTCAGAAATTTGTCTAATATGCTGATTTATTATCAATGTTGGAAGCTGTTGTGCTGTTTCCAACATTGATAATAACTGAGTATCAAATCAGCATATTAGAATGATTTCTGAAGAATCATAAAGACTAATGGCTGATGAAAATTCAGCTTTGCGCCACAGAAATAAATTTAAATAGAAAACCTTTATTTTAAATTGTAATAATATTTCACAATATTACTGTTTTTTTCTGTACTTTTGATCAAATAAATGCAGGCTTGATGAGCATAAGAGACTTCTTTCGAAAACTTTAAATATAGTAATGTTTCCAATCTTTTGACCGGTACTGTATATTTTTCAGATGGGTCTTTGCAGTGGAGAGCGTTCAGTCTCTTGCGACTGGTAGCACTAGGAACTATTGTCTTGACTACTTTTGCAGTGTCATTTGGACCCTTTATAGCACTGGTTTGTAATCAGTATATCTAACATGATGAATAGAAAGTTCAAATGAACAGCATTTATTTGAAATGGCTGAATAAAAGTATTAATTTATTTAAAAAAAAAGAAAGAATTGTTTTTATTTTATAACAGAGGTTCACTGATGAATTGTATTTGTCTTTAATAGGGTCAGCTTCCACAAGTCCTGTCACGACTCTTCCCCTTCAAACGTGGTCTGTGTCATGCGTACTGGGCACCAAACTTCTGGGCGCTTTACAATATAGCTGATAAAGCTTTTTCCATTCTGGGTGTGTTCAGTAACTCCAATGATTGTGTTGTATTACTGTAGATAAAATAGAAACAATAGATAGAACCCTTTTTTACACTAATTGTTACTGATTCACTTATTCAGGTGTGAAATTGAAACTGCTTGACGTGAACAAACTTCCCAAGGCCTCAATGACTGGTGGTCTGGTTCAAGAGTTTCAGCACTCTGTGCTTCCTTCAGTTTCTCCTTTAGCAACTCTTGTTCTCACGTTACTGTCAGTGTTGGTGAGTTCTTTTTGATTTCCATTGTTAATCTGAATATTAAACGGATGGCCTTAATTTCATCCATTGACAGAAACTCTATAGTGTATACCATTTTTGTCACTTTGTTCCTTGCAGCCTGCTCTTCTCAGGATATGGCATAGACCTGATGGAGCGAAAGGATTCTTGCGCTGCCTCGTCATTTGTGCCCTTGGATCCTTTATGTTTGGTTGGCATGTACACGAGAAAGCCATTCTGATGGTCATACTTCCTTTAAGGTGATCCTCTGATGATGGTATCCTTACATAAGCATGTCCTGTCAGCCGCCTACTCTTTAAAAAAACAGTTTCTTGTTTTTCAGTTTGCTCGCTGTGGATAGTAGAGAAGATGCCAGGATTTTTCTTATCCTCAGTATAACCGGTCATTATTCCTTATTTCCACTCCTCTTCACAACCCAAGGTATGTCACATTCAGGAATACACCACTCATATACAAAAAGCATTTTGCATCATCACTGATTGTAATTCTTAAACATTTCCATTCTCAATTCCAGAGTTGCCCATTAAGATATTTCTAATGTTGCTGTTTACAATCTTCAGTTTCACTTCCCTAAAAACGCTGTTCAGGTCAGTACTTAAAATGGGATTATTGGACTTGATGTTTAATCAAACGATTGGTAATGTAATTCATTCTTTATTGGATTTTTTCAGGAAGGGCGGGTCTTTGTTGAACCCGCTGGAAGCCACGTATCTCTTGGGCCTGATTCCTCTGGAGCTCATCTGTGAGTTTGTTTACCCGCTGACAGTCTGGCAGAAGACGTTCCCCTTCCTCCCTCTGATGTTCACCTCAGTTTACTGCGCACTGGGAGTGACATATGCCTTCATCAGACTATATATTTCATTGCTGACGTGTTCAGACACCACTAAAAGGATAAAAACGCAGTGAATCATGTGAAACTGTTTTGTTGGACCAAAATGATAGATTTGTAGATATCTCAGGATTTGTTTGGGGATGGTTTGTGGGATATGAGTATTTTTTTATTACATTTTTCACCCATTTCTTATTGTCTCTGATCAAATGAAACAGTGGTTTGTTTATACCATTTTATTAATAAGGCAAAATAAATATTCCATACCAGATGACATACAACCTGATTCTTACTAAGTACAGAAAGACAATACCTTAAGTACTTGATGTTTTTTTTTAACCTGAAATAGGAGGCAAGTGTACAGTGCAGGGTATGAAAGCATAATCATCTCACGAGTTACAAAGCTTTAAATTTGTGGCTTCCATTAGAAAACAAAGCAATCAAAATCAGTTCACACTTGCCTTCTTATGAAAGTGCCGACTGAGCATAAAAACCATTGTTGAAGTCACATCACTGAAGAATTACCACCTTATTACCTCAGTTCTGATCTGTATTCGGTGTGTGATTTCAACTGAACAATGTCATGTTGGCAGAGCTCCTCACCAGACTCTATCTGCGGTACACTGTGGTTACACAATTTAAATGTATTTTTCTAGACGCATACTATAACTGGCTGCTTACTAATGATGCTGTTAAAATATTTCAAAAAGTAAAAGCACTTTTCGAGTCCTTTTGGGATTTGCCTGCGTTTTCCAATGCAAGGCTTATCCAAAGGTCTCAAGAATGTTAAAACACATGCAGACCTCTATACAGTGATATTACAGAATTTGACATTTAAATGTGTGCATTGCCATTCAAAAGTTTAAGGTTGGGGTCAGTAAGATTTTTAAAATTTGAAAATAATTATCATGCTCACCAGGGCTGCATTTATTTGATCAAAAATATGGTATGTACAGTAAAATTGTGTAATATTATTACAATTTAAAATTACCGTTTGAATATATTTGAAAATGTAGCAGCCAATCCTTTAGAAATCATTCTAATATGCTGATTTGGTGCGCAAGAAACATTCTGGAAACGGTGATCTTTTCTTTTCTTTTTTTACATTCTTAAATCAATACAGAGTAACCACAACAGAACAGCTGTTTTTAAAAACAGAAATCTTTTGTAGCATTATAATGTGTCATGGCATAATATATATTTCAACCCCAAACTTTTGAACAGTAAGTTTAAAACATGAAATTGCTAATTTTTAAAACTCAGCTAAAATGACAGGTGGAAATGCATTTAATGAATTTCTTTAATAAGGTAAATTAGATGCGTTCCTTGTATAAAGTGCTGTATTTGCGATATGTTATCAGTGGTTCTCAAATGGTGGGTCGCAACCCAAAAAATGGGTCTTAGGTCTGTTCTGATGGGTCACTGAGAGCAAAATAAATTGACCTCAGTATATGGGAAGTTGACGTGTTCAACATTTGTTGTTACTATGCATTTACTTTGACTCAGTAATGCAGTTCATTGTAATAATATGTTGAATACAACATTTTATAGAAATGTTTGATTTACTGATTTACAATTTTTGTTCAGTGTTGGGTTGCCATTTGTTGTCCTATATAAAATGTAGGCAAAAACAAGTTAAGAACCACTGCTCTATATATTGTTTAATTTACAGTTTTTAGGGCGATTCAGGTCACGTCAATGGACTGTCTCAGAGTTTACTCTCAGAGTAATCTAGTGATGCCATAAACAGTTTAAGCACAAGTACATGGATTATATGATGTGCTCACCCAATGAAAGTCACTAGATGAATGCTCAGTGTTCTCCTCTGAGCCTTTCCTTAAAAAGCACCGCATTGCTCAGGCCTAAGTCTTGCCAGCAGTTCCTTAGTCTCCTGAACCCCTTATAGCATTAGAGGATCAATGTTCAGCTGAGGACATCTCCGATGCAAGGCTTTGTATCTCCACTGGGATCGGAGGTCACCGTGATAGGGCAAAAGTCAGAGTTCTCGTGTGAACTTTCGGTCAAGGAAATCGCACCAGTGCCGTGGGAAGCTACATCTGATCCTCAAGAGCTAGACCTCCAAACTCCATTTTCATTTTCAAGGGGGGAAATTTCTTCATTGTCCTTTAGATGGAGTAAACTCAGCCCACCTTGCCTTGATTTGTTTCTGTCGCCCCATTGACAATAATAACCAGGACTGGGGTGAGGTCCATCAGTTTATTCAGCATTTCCATAATGTCAGGATGTGCTTTCGCTCCTTCAATGAACTCCTCCAGCGTCAGTTCACCTGAACGTTGTGAGTAGAAAGAGTTGCCATAAACTCACTAGAATATAAGAATGCATTCTGATGAGGACTTTCATGAATTAAATGGTGCTCACCTTCTCCATGAACATCAATCTTTTCATATATAAGGGTCACTATTTCCTCTGGCACAATATCACGATTTCTTGTGATGTCTTGTATAGCCTGTTGTAGAAAAAAATATTGTTTTTATAGAAACATCACTGAAAATCTGTATACTAGAACATTTTTTTTACATCTGAACTGCTGCAGTATTGTGTGAAGTAGCCGACCGGCCACCTGAGGTCAGCTGAACATGATACGGCACGCAGTGTCTCAGAAAGCGAGGTACAGAAACAGCACAAGGAAGACCGTTCTGTAACTGGATTAAATCAGCTCATCTACAAGTTAAGCAGACTGATCCAGGGTTCATGTTAACCCGACCTATCTTTTGAATCAGTTTCAAGACTATTTTGGTTCGTTCACAAAGACTTGATGTGGATGCAAATATACAGAATCCATTATAATCCATTCTATCAGAATCCAGCGATAATAATAAGCAAAGGTCATATTGCACACAAAAAAGTAAGCTGTTGAGGATGGTTTATGGTATTTGACGAATCATTCACTTACCGTAAATATTGTTTCCAATTCATCCTTGTCAATTTTCCCATTGCCATCTTGGTCAAAAAGTTTGAAGTACCACTTGAGTTTCTGGTTAATTCCCCCCTTGAGCATCAAGCTAACAGCAGCGATATATTCCACAAAATTGATGTATCCATCCTAAAGAAAGAGAGCAGAACAGTTTTCTTCTCTTTTTTTTTAATCCCAAAGAGACCATTTAAAATGTTTTAATATGAATAGTCCCCCTAAGGAGATTCAGGTGAGGTGAGATTCATCCTGTGCTTTCTTTAGCTTTTTAGCTTGCTTTAACCTGTTTAAGCTTTTTAACTTGAACCAATGTAGGTTTTGTAACATTGTTGCATTATAAGCTTTTCTAAGCTGAACAATGTAAACCAATCAAGTGCGCTTGGGAGGATTACACGACAAAATGTAGCCTACATATTTCTTATTATACTTCACATATCATATTGCCTGTTATGTCTTTTTATATCGATTGAGACATTTCCCATATGGCAAAATATAAAAGCGACCAAAATATATGGCTAGTATAAACGTTAAAATATATTTACAATACGTGTGTTAGTTACTTATATTTCCTCATATATTTTTGGTCCTTTTTATATATATTTTTTTCAATCTAGATATATTTATACTGGCCAAAATATATATTTTTTTAAATTACGTTTTGCATTGACTCAAAATGTATGTTAGGAGTGGATTAGAAGTATTTTCTTGAAGTACATTTTGTAATATATTTTGGCATTTGAACCCATGTTATTTTAGTATTAAGATACTATTCATGTTTTTATTTTTATATTTTGTATTTTCCCTTTTCATTTTAAATCAAAGTTTTAGTAATTTTGTTGTATTTCTGTTCTTTTGAAAAAAAAATGTGTCTGTATAGTTTTTATTAATTTTTTATTTCAGTTTTAATTTTAGTTATTTTAGTACATCAAGATAAATGAAATGAAAATAGAAATATTGCCTTGGCAATAGCTGAAATAAAATAAGTTATGTATATGAAAATGTAAATATATATATATATATATATACATAAAGAAAATTGTGGTTTTAGTTTTAGTTTCATTTAACTATAATAACCCAGATTTGAAACGGTTGAAAAAAAATATTTTAAATATGTTTACTTCTATTTTGGCCCGATTTTTTTTTTTTCTATATTGTTCAGAAGGCATCTGACCACAGTAAAGCGATACAACATTTACATGTATCATTTAGAATCCAAATCAGATACACATTTGCCTCTTCTGCGGTACTAATACCTGTGCAAAGGATAAATGGTTTACCACTAGAGTTGACCTCAGTTTACCCATCTGATCCCTGGTGCACAAATCCTTTTGAAATATCCATTTAAGTTCAAACTCTAAATGATAATTATGTAACAAGAATATGAATGATGATCTCATGCTTTGCAAGACTGAAGATCATCAGAAATTACAAAGTTGATTGTACATGCAAATAAACCAGAGGATGCAATCTTACCCCATCCATGTCGAAAGTGGAGAACACCTGATCCACGTAACTGCTGGCGTCCTCATTCATCCCCTGCAGTCCCAGAATGGACTTGAGCTCAAAAAGCGTGATCAGGCCGGATGGAGACTCCCTCATGAACTTGTTGTACCAGTGGTGCATGTCCTCGGCGAGGATGTCATCCAGACTTGTGTGTTTGTTACCCATGGCTGTGCCCTGCAGAAGTAGGGACCACCCTTGCCTCGCACACCTTCTGGTCCAGGCAGCAGCCTGTGACTCTGTGAGCTCTGCCGACTGGCCTCCGCACTCTCCAGTCTCTGATCTAACCTATTAGATCCAAGTACTAATAAAAAGAGGTGGCACCTGAAAATAACTCCTGCTAATGGGATGATGGCAAGACCGGTCCCTTAAAGAGTAACTGGCACAGAGAGAAGGCTTATGTAACAGACTTCAGCCTCAAGATGAACCATTTGCAGAGTCATTTTAGTGCAGAGTGCATTAGAGGCCACCTCTCAGTATGTTATTTTACTGGTCCTGAACTCTTTGAGGTCTAACAGTTATAGTCTCTTAAGGCAGACTTTAAATCATTCTTATTTTCACTAAATAACAAATCAATTAAAAGTACAACACTAAAAAAAAAATGGTTACACTTTATTTTAAGGTGACATAGGCTAGATACATTGTACTTACTCAAATAAGTAATATTAATTACCTACATGTACTTACTATAGAGTTACGGTTATTTGTTTTAGGGTTCGTTGTAATCATGCATAATTTACTGTTATTACATGTAGTAACGTGTAACTACGTCACCTTAAAATAAAGTGTTACCAAAACTCAAATCAGGCCTTTTAGATACTACAAACTAATTTAGGCATTGCAACATAATATATAGTATGAAAAATGGATATTTATTTTGAGATTTGCAGAAGATTAAATTTAACAAAGTTATTAAATTATTAGTGTTTTGGATGATTATTAACTTTGTGTGATGATTGAAAAGTAAAATAATGCGCAGTAATTTAATTATTTAAACAGTGATTGCACTTATACAGGTAGGCCTATATTATGTTTTTGTGCATAAATTAATGTGAAAGAAAATATTTATGTAAATAAGATGTTTGATTTACATCAGCTAAATAATTGTACAAAATAGACCAAAAAAAAAAAAAAAAATCAGCTACAAATTTTGTAGTTTAGTTTGAATCTGAAAGCTAAAATAAAAAATAAACTGTTTAGTGACGATAGAGAACGTACAATCACTATACTGTTGCGGATGAGAACGATTTAATTTCAAGACAATGCACTCTGAATTACATAACATACCACTTTAATGCAAAAGTTGCCGCTCATGATCTCCGACCACTTTTTTCCCGCTTGCCAGTCAGATCCCTGACTTTTCTCACTTGAAAGTGACGAGGCAGATCCGTGCTCTTCGTTAGGGTTTTAAGGTGGTTTGTTTCCACTACAGTAAATGAGATTAAGTGACTGTAGTCATTAGCTCAAACGTTCATTATGGGCATTATAGCCTGAACCTCTCAACTCATTAATTTCCTGCCATTTCTAAACGCCTTCCTGTAATTTAAGATAGGCCTAAGTTTTCTATGATGGGATTAGTAGCATTGATTCTGTTTAACGTCACGTGATAGAACGAAACAAATTAACGATCAACGCGTGCATACCGATACCATTATGATTTGCACTGAAATATGATATACAGTGAAGATGACCTCGTGTGCAGTATGCAAAAGGCGTGTTATATATCTGGTTTTAAACGGTATTAAAAGTATTATTATTAATAATTATATGTAAATAATAATAGCCTGTAACGTACAATGAACAGTAGCCTACTAGAATAAAAAGTGAACAGGCTATAGCAAATATATATAGTAAATATATATATTTACGCCTAATAGTCACATATCATTTTCTCATCGCAATGATTGTTAACCTCATTAGTTTTTTATCAGACTTTGCTGTGCCTATATTAGCAATCAGGACTATGAGTTAACCAATGAATCTGGCAGTATTTCAGTGCCTGATTAGGAAACATGAGTTGATCCACCGTAATCCTTCCTTACTTGACCCTTAATATCTTATTCCAATCATTAATTAATCTCAGTGCCATTACTGGACATAACGAATCCTTTCAGGACCCAAAAGCAGTATAATGGGTGTGTGCCATTGTGTAGCTGAGTATACTAGTCTGTTGTGTTCAGGGTAAATATTAAAACACAAAATGCACGCTGAATGAGGGCGCTAGAGAGATCCATTTAAATGGTAATCTGTCCCTCAGCTTCCACGAGGTCAGCACTGATTCCAGAGATGGGAAAAGGTCTGGGAGGTTGAGCTTGTCAATGACCTGATTAAGAGATTTTATAAGAGAAATGAATCGCTTCTGCAACATTTCAATGGTTCTCAATGCTTTTTTCACTCGAAGGCCAGCCAAGATATTTCTGATATTTTCTGCTTCAAACGGCTTGTTTTCAATCTTTTTATTTAAACTAGAAATGGCAATATATTAAAAACAACAAAGTAAAATAATTATAAGTAAAATTAAAATAATACATTCCGTAATTCTAGAAGTTTTCACCGAATGTTCTTTAAGGTTTACACTCTTTATGATAAATATATTTACATGACTTTTCCAGTTGTTCATGATTACGGGATAAGGCTTTTATTTTTTAAACAATTTTCTTACTCACAAATAGCAAGCAATTCTCAGAAATTTCTACCCATTAAAATATTTTACATCTTGACATAACAAGAAAAACTGGTAACACTTTATTTTGATGGTCCACTTTAGACATTCTAACTATAAGTAACTTTGCAACTACATGTCAACTATTGATGCTTCACTTTTCAGGTACAAAATGCTATTTTGATGGTCCTCCAACAGACAATCAATAAGTGTTGCAAGTACACGTCAACTTACTCTAACTAAGCCTAACCTAACCTAACAATCTACTAATACTCAAGAGTTGACATGTAGCTGCAAAGTTATAGTTGAGTGTCTTAATAGAATGAGGAATAGAATGAGGCATTTATATAGTGCTTATGTACTATTGTACACCCAAAGCGCTTTACAATCATATCAGGGGATCTCTCCCACCACCACCAGTGTGCAGCATCTACTTGGATGATGCGACGGCAGCCACAGTACAACGGCGCCAGTGCGCTCACCACACACCAGCTATAGGTGGAGAGAGGAGAGAGAGTGATAGAGCCAATTCAATGTAAGGGGATTATTAGGAGGCCATGATTGGGGCCAATGGGTGGAATGTGGCCAGGACACCAGGGTTACACCCCTACTCTTTATGAGAAATGCCATGGGATTTTTAATGACCACAGAGAGTCAGGACCTCGGTTTTACGTCTCATCCGAAGGACGGGACTAATGGACTAAGTGTAACTGAAAAACTAGAAATTTCCTTTACTTATTATTAAGATTATAATAATTTCCAGCTTTTCCAGGTCTAGAAATCACACTCATATTAAATAAAATTCTCTCATAAAGCTAATTATTCAGTGAGAACCTTGTTTTTTAAATAAAACTGAGGGAATGAGTTAAAATAATAGTCTTAATTTTTAGCTTTAGCTCATTTTAAAGCTACACTGTGTAGGATTTTCTCCCATCTAGCGGTGAAATTGTTTATGACTACCAACTGAATATTACTTTATAGCCCCTCCCATCCCGAGGGCGTTTTAATTCCTACGGTGGCCGTATTATTTCAAATCTGCCAGCAGTCGTGAGTAATCTCCCCCTCGCATTCGTCACGGTGCCACTGAGTGTAAAAACGTGAAAGGCGAAGCTTGAATTTCCAGGTATGTCCCTCTTTGGCTAATGTATTTTCAAGATGGAGACGCAACATGGCTGCCGCCATTCGAGCGAGTCGCTCGTTTGTATTCTAAATGACAGATTCTACGCTTACGAGAATACTTCATTAGTTGGTAGAAGTAATTACACATTAATGAGCACATATGATTTTGAAAGAACAAAGTGTTTTTTGCTAAGAATCAACTTAAAAATTACACAGTGTAGCTTTAAAGCTTGTTATACCTTTTAAAAAAAAAAATCATTTTATCTTGTTAACCCATTGTGCTGAGACTCCCTAGTGAATCCTTGCCCTCTGAACCTCTGATGTATTATACAGTACAAAGTATAGTTGTCATTTACACTAGACCACTAGTTATCAGTGAATATTTTTAGCACATATTTTGGCCACTAATGAGGCAAGCTTAATATTGGAATATCCTGTCAAAATTTTGGGCAGAATAGGACTAGCCCAGAGTTACAACCTGAGGTGAGGCTTCTAGAACCAGAACGTTTCATCTTAATGATTCTTACTATTATATGTACACAGGGCTTGGCATTAACTTTTTTGCTCACCAGCCACTGTGGCTAGTGGTTTTCCAAAGTTACTAGTCACTTAGCATTTTCACTGGCCACAATTTTCCAATATGGGGAAAACCTACCAATACTATCTCATAATTTGGTACTGAGTACTGAGAGGCGGCTTTATGTGCACACACTTTGGGTGTGGGCACAAAATCTGTGGGAATGAGTAAAATTGTGTAAGATTGCGTGCGCAATCCCACGCCAAAATTCAAGCCCTGTAACACCAACAATGTTCATCTGGAGCAAATGTAAGGAGCGAGTGAAGAGAGGCGGGTTTGTGTGTCAACACGCTGTTGAAGAGATCATGAAAGAGTGAGAAAGTTCTCTATTCTGCAGAAAATTAGAACTGGAAGCGTTTCAGTATTGATATGTATTGAAAAATCAATATTTTTACAACATTACATTGCACTTTGTTTATTATTTCAGATGCCTTTTTAAAAGACTACAGCAGAAAAAATTATATAAAATTCAACCCGTTAAAGTGGCTAGTAGGAGTGACTGTGTTACACGCCACTGCTGAAATACACCCGCATTTGGAGGATTGGCGGGTGTTAATGTCAAGCCCTGTAAGTACATATTTAATTTCAATATTTGTTTTACATGCAACAGTACAATGAGAAAACAGAATTTTCCAATGAAATTTGTTATTTTTTCAAATTTCCATTTTTAATTTCTGCAAGTCTCAAAATCGCAAGATCAATATTCATATTTTTGATAGGAATACAGCTACGCAAAACACGAACATAATAAAAAAATCTTTTAGTGGAGACAAATAATTAATATACAAAAAATATCTCAAAACCAAACTTATGTGTAAATTCATACAATCGGCTCAGAACAGAGGTATTATCAAAATATCAACACAACTGTACAGGGAATATACTGTTGCTCTCTGCATCTGAAGGATTCACTTCCACATTCAAACGACTCAAATGTTTGACACAGACTAGAAGTCTAATACCAAGTTATTCACATTATCTCTTCTCCTGACGTCTTTGCTTTGGTTAAGCAGTGAGTTTAAGGGAGTTCTTCGGCATGAGCCAGTCGATTTGACCTTCTTCTCAATTTAGAGACTTTAAATCCCTGCAAAATATAAATGAAATCAAATGAAACAATAGGTCTGTGCTTAAAACTAGTAGTGAACATAAATATGCTAGTGTGGCATTGTCCTCTCTTCCTCCATCCTGGAGCTAAAGGTGTAAATACTCACTTGGTTCTAATGATTCACTTCATCTTCTTTCTGTTCCTCTTCTTTCTCATCTGTTGTGTCAGGTTCTGTCTGTACTTTTCCATGAGGTACCATGACTGGCTCTTCACGTGTTTCTTCTGTACTGTTAGCCAGCTGTGGTTCAGCCTCACTTTTCACTTCCTTTAGCTCTTGTTCCATCTTCTCTTCCTTTAACTCGTGTTCCATCTTCTTTTCCTTTAGCTCTTGTTCCATCTTCTCTTCCTTTAACTCGTGTTCCATCTTCTTTTCCTTTAGCTCTTGTTCCATCTTCTCTTCCTTTAACTCGTGTTCCATCTTCTTTTCCTTTAGCTCTTGTTCCATCTTCTCTTCCTTTAACTCGTGTTCCATCTTCTCTTCCTTTAGCTCTTGTTCCATCTTCTCTTCCTTTAACTCGTGTTCCATCTTCTCTTCCTTTAACTCGTGTTCCATCTTCTTTTCCTTTAGCTCTTGTTCCATCTTCTCTTCTTTCTCTTCTCCCTCTTTCTTTTCTGAAGTCACAGTCTCCACTTTTCCCTCTGGTTCCGCCTTCTCTGAATCTGTCGATTTAGTTTCCTGTTCAATCTGTTGCTTAGAGGAGAGAGATTCTGAGTCTGGTGACGCCTTCTGTTCTGCAAACACATCTCCTTCGTGTCCATTTGGAGTCGTGGGTTCGAGGGTTGCTGAGGCTGTTTTATCCTCCTCTTCATCGGCACTTGACTTCCTGTTTCGGCGAGACGGTGGCCGCCGCTTGATGGAATGTCGCGCTCTACCCTGCGCAGATTCAAAAAACACATACAAATTCAAATACTGCACCAATTTTTATCGGTTTTAATCAAGTGTGCCGCACACGTCCTGAAAAGTGAAGCCAAAGCATTTTGATCGCCCCCTGGTGGCTGGCTGCAGTATCGGTCATAAACCCCGCCCACTCCATGTAATCGAATGGGACACGAGCCAAACAAAAAAAATCTAATTTTGAGTCATTTTAGGTAGTTCATCATGTAGACATATGTTTAAGTGTTCATTTTCCAGTAAGTTTGGTTTTAGTTCTATCTGATGCTATAAAAACGTGGTGTAACATCATGATTGACAGCTGTGCTTGCGATTGAGTTTGCTCCACCTCAGGATAACTCTGGCTCCAAATAATCAGCAACGACCCCTTCTGGGATATTTTGGCTTCCTTTTTCTCATCCATCTTTGGTTTTAATTCATTGACATAATGAAATGATATAAAAGCCTCAAACCTTAATGATGCTTTTGAGAACAGTTCCCTCTGTGGGATTCTCAAAGCTGGCAGGGGTTTCCTCCTGTTTGGGTGTGACAATGGCAGGAGGACTAGAGGGGCTGCTGGGAGAGCCGGGGGAGAAGGACGGCACCGGTAACTTCAACACCCCCGGGTTCTTTGCGAAGGGTAGTGGCCCCGTGGGAGAAAGTGCAAGGTTGGCCTGTGTGAAATGAGATGGAAAATCACGTCCAATATGGCTCTTCTAAAGCAATACAACCTCTGTCCACTAGAGGGAAACACTGCTGTATAAGATTAGGGAACTGAGAATAACAAACCTGCAGTTTCTCAATAAGGGCCGAGTTTCTGTTCTTCCTGGGTGATACTGTTTCAGCTCCTTTCTGAATGGATAAAAAAAGAAAAAGAAAATCTGCATCATTGCTACACAACATTGAATATTTAGATTTGAGGTAATATAAAAACTAAGAAATTATATTTGAATTAAAGTAAATTAATTTAACCCTCTATGGTACGCATTATGTTCTAACCAGGAAATATTTTTTCAAATAAGTTTTATTACATGAATTCGCTTTAATCATAAAAAAAAGAAAAAAAAAAAAAAGAAAAAAGATTTACTTATACATCTGGAATATGGTCAAAAAAGTAGTTTTCTATTTCATTGCACATTTCTTTTAGAAATTTATAGATTTATATACTTGGAACTCATGCAAACCAAAAATAAGTAGATCCCTATAATTTAAACTCATTCTCACTCTAATCAGCTAACTCTGCACTCTTCCTATTGCTCTTTCTGTAAAATATTGCTGTATTAATTTTCTGAAAATAAGAAATCATTTTGTTATTTATACATAAATACAGCTATACTACAATAAACACTTCAAATAAATAAATAACTGCAATCATATTGTTGATGCTACTATCAATAAAAAAATCCCAATGGGAAAATATATTACTGCAATTCCACTGTGGTACAGCGTTGCCATCCGGCAACATACCTATTTTTCCATAGTGGTACAGCGTTGAATAAAATTTCTAATTTACTTATCAAAGATACTGCAAAAAAATCCCCTTTGAGAAAAGAGGTTTAGAAATGAGGTTAATAGAGCAATTTCTGGAGTACTTCAACAGGTGTTTTCCGTGTGAGGGTGACAGTGGGAAAGAGAGATTTGGAGGGACATTCAAATGTCATGTGACTTAAAAACAGCACATCATTGGCTGCCTTAAGGCCTGCCCACAGTGCAATGAATTGTATTTCTTTCTGAATAACATGGAAATGAGTAGAAATGAATTGTTGCCAAATGGCAATACCATTAAGGGTTAATTAACTCCCTGATCCTCTCACCTCATCTTGGCCTTGAGCTGCATCATTACTAGCGGGCAGCGGGAGCGAGCGTGGGGGTCTCCTCCGCACAGGCTTGTTCTGGAACAAAAGAACAGCTCAGATCCACATGCTTAAACATGTACGTCCACTTTACCTTACCGCCGAAATACTTCCACAGAATTCTAGCTATCAATAACGTAAGGTTACACTTTATTTGACCCTTTAGACATTCTGTTGACTATAAGTAATGTTGCACCTGTCAACTAACCCTCATTAGAGTATTAGTAGAGTATTAGTAGACTGTTAAGGTTAGTAGTAAAATAAGTTGACCTGTAGTTGCAAAGTTTCTTATAGTCAGTAATGTCTGTTGGGGGATCATCTAAACACTAATACTCTAATGAGAGTTGAATTAAATAAATGTGATTTAAAAAAAAATAGTTTTATAATAAGAATAAAAAAAGTCTATTAATACAATTATTTAAAATAAAATATTAAATAAAAATAAATAAATAAATAAAAATACATTTATTTAAACAACCATATCTAAAAAATTAATAGTTTGGAATGAGGAAATGTTTGAGAAATGTTACCAAAGTGAGCAACAGCGCTTAAAAAGGAGGGAAGCAGGAAGATAGTGGTAAAAACAAGATAACCCATCTGACACCTGCATAGACATGCAACATAGTATTTCTGCATTGCATAATGATCGCTCTTATTAATATCTGTGCTTAGGTACGCCTTGCTTCGGTGTCTGTTTCCTAAGTGATTGCCATGCAGTACATGAGGATATACAAGAGTCACACATTCAAAAAAAATATGACACGCACAAAACCAAAAATACACTGTGGAATTGTTCCAAAGAATGAGACTGGGAAATTTGTTTCCTTGTCTGAAATATAGGGGAAAGAACCAACTATCTCTGAGCTTTTCCCCTGTATTATACACTTTCCGTTTTAAATGAACACACAAGGTATCAGGTAACAGGTCTCCGCTACAAAATCATTCTACATAATTGTTCACCTATCTAGCAGTATAGATATCTTAATATAAGTATATACCTATTCTTTTGCTTTGGATAATGAACCTCACATATTTTAATGGTAATGTCATTTATATTATCATTTGTGGGGGTTTTTTTCTCTTGATTTTGTTGTCTGGGAAGATTCACGTCCTCTTTTATCGTTTTGTCAACACTAAGGGTTAACTGTTTTTTAAGGAAATGAGGAAAAAGCAGGAAAACTGAAGACAAAATGAAAAAACGACAACAAAAACTAGGCAATAGCAGAAAAAAATAGATGACTTTGTCCAGACTTCGAATCATTGACGTCCAGAAAAAGGCGACGGGACATGTTAGGAATATGAAGTGCGAAAGCAGAGAGGATGTGATCATACAATATGAAACCTCACCACTTCAGCATCTGTCGTATGGGGTTTTGGACAACTGAATTTTCCAGCTAGTTCAGCCACAGAGCGCTTTTTTACAACAGAATGCTCCTGAAATACAAAATGTTAGTGTATGAATGAGAATGTCCCCTTCTTTTTGATTAATAATCTGTAACACTAAAATGAATGTATTTTTAATTGTGGAATCTCCGCCCACCTTAATATATAACAAATCTTCTTAAAATGTAGGAGAACACACAATACTGCAAAGTCCAAAGCAACACCTCCCAATTAGCCTAGAGGAGTTTAGTCCACGTTTTACTTTGCAATCTTCTAGTAAAGATTTCTGACAAGTTTTGTAATGCTGACTTTCACAGAGAAGGCTGAGAAAAGTCTTGTTTTTCACCACAGGAAACCACGAGAGTCGTGAGCACTCATTAGAGCAAAGTGATGAAAAAAGTGCAATTCAAAAGAAATGGTTGAGAAACCATCCTCAGGGGGACAGAGGCTCAGTCGGGTATGACTTCAGCCCACTGTTATCATCCCCTTCTCAGGCTCTTCCATCCACATGCTTCCATCTACGACCATTAGCACTCTTACTATCAGCGGAGGGAAACCAGTTTGCCTTGTCGAGAGTGATAGCACAATGTGGTATTTTTGGGGTGAGGCAATGTCTATGGACTCAGACAACTGTTTGCCATCAAGGCGTTCAGTCACTGAGCTTTGTGGGAACCCACCATTACTGAGCTGCATGCAGTCTATAGCTTACAGGATGTTGGTTATACAATGATGAGGCAACTTAAGCCGAGCTGATGAATATAAGACAAGTCAAAAACAGGAAGGGTGCTTGAGCAGGCCAAGAGCTTAAAATCAGATGCGTCATTTCCATGTAAACTATTATTGAGCAAAGTTGATTTTGAATGCAACTTTTTGCTGAAATTGTGGGACAATTCGCAGGTACAGTGCAATGCAGATCGAATGCAATGATTGGACGAACATTTTCTGGTCCTGAGACTTCCACAGTAAATATATGTACATGTTTTTTTTATATTTATATTTAGACCTTCTATTATTGATTGATATGAGGATGTGAAGAGAGTTTCAACCAGCATCGCAAAAAGTATTTATATAAAAAAGTGCCTAGCAATTTATATTTATTTAACTGTTGTATAAAAGCAATACCGCAATGATACTGTTTTAATCTAATTTTATATTCCTTTTAATATGTAAATACATTATGTTGGGATTTGAACCAGAATCTTTACTACTACACTAAACATGTCCAACTAACACAAATATGATGTATATTTTGCAACTGAACTTACCAAACATCCAAAACAATGCTGTCTTCTGGGATAAATGCACTTGTTGTATGTGAGTACATATGATGGTATTTTTACTAGCTAAGAAAACCCAGAGAGCTTATAAAATGTGTGAAGGAATCGAAACAGTGCCAGGAATTCCTCCGTTGCACACAAACCATGATCTACTGAAAGGAGACGTGGGCCCGACGCCTGTACTGAACTATGACGAGAGGAACCAGGTATGCTTGAGCATTCTGTCCTTATCAAGGTCACACTTGTGACATCACATCCTGTTTTTAGTTCGTTTAGATGCGTTTGGTCCGTGTTGAGTTTATATTTCAGTTGAACTGCACCAGAGTTTATTTGGAAGTGGATCGAGATCCCCTGAAAAGGGGTGTGCACCAGGGTTCGGTTGGCACCGTTCACACTTTTTGAAATGAACTGCACTAACAAGGCAATCGCAGCAGCAATCGAGTTGATTTTAAGGTGTGAACACACCCTAAGTGAGCCTGGGAGCCGTTTTAAAATAAAAATAGGTACATGACGCCACTGCTTAAAATGGCCGAAAAAGACACCTGGCAACTTGACGCATTTAGACCTCTGTTCAAAAGGCCTCTATTTCCCCCAACCTTTTTCTGTCTGTTTCTCTCAGTCGTGCCTGTGTCTGCTGCACATGTGTTCCAGCTTCACTAGATCCAGTCCTCTTTAAGATAAAAGCATTCCATCTCATCATGACATCATCTGCCCCATTTAATGCCCAAGATGGAGAGAAAAAAAGCTTGTTCTGTGAAAATTCTTGTTGCAATTTTAAATCTATTCACGTTTAGGATTCACTGATGCATCATTGCATCTCTCAAACTTTGATATTCTGTGTTTTGTTTAGCATTGTTACAAGAAAACTAGAAATTAGTCATAAGAGAAACAGATACAAGCAAGTTTGGCCCATATCATTCAGTTACGCATTTATTTTGCAACCCAGTTCGCTGTAGAATGAATCCAGCCTGAGAAAGCGTCCTCCGGTGTGACCCCCAAGAAACGTTCATAGAAATTCTTAGTGTCACTGACAAATTAAAAATGTTATGCTAACTGCCAAAAACAACATGGCAAGACGATGAGGACCTGCCCCAGAGACTGAACCGCTCCCATGCCTGAAATGCAACGTAAGAGCATGCTTGCCATTTTAAACAACAGCAACTGAGAAAACACTGATTTCCTTCAACCAGTTCCCCTCTACAATCACATATTTGAAGATTCAGCAAGTACAAGTGACATTACAGTACATTTTATGCAAATATATACATAATCTGCCATTGTTATGTATACTCTGTGGGAATATTTTAGAGAGGAAGACCTTAAAACATGAAAAAAAATCACAAATGGTGTGGTGTTTACTTTTGAAAGCTTTAATGCAAGCGCCGTGCCTCTCACATGTAAAGTATAGGGCGTTGAGCTCATTACTACTCATTTAAGGCAGGGCGGGCTGCTTTTTCTCTTGAGACCCAGTGGGTGGTGAGATTTACAGCAAATGTGTGTCTGAATGTGTGTGTGCCACAGCGGTGCCTTTGCACACACACTTGCAAAGATGACCCCTGATCATGTAATCTCTGTCACTCACAACTCATCACTCACTCATAGTTTCTCCATCTTTTGCTACCTTAATAAACACTGTGTAAGCAACAAAAACTCAGATTCGTTCCAAAGCTTACTTTACCTTTAAAACAGTTGGCAGCAGTCAGATGACACACAGCGAGTAAACAAAGCAACAAACAGCACAAACGCATTCAATTCAGCATTGTCCTCTCTTCATCTCCAAAACAGAGACATGCTCATGATGACATCGTGTTTTACCACGCTGCAGTGCTGGAGCAGGAATCAGCTCATTAAACACGAGGCCATCATGAGTGTGGGAGCAGTTATGTGTAAAAAAACATTCAAGTAAGCGGCACTCTGGGGCATTTCATCTGCGTTTCCTCTTCAACTGTTTCAGCCACACTGTGACCAGGGGTGTTTTTTCAGAGGCAGAAAGGGAGTAAACAAAATTAAACGAAACTTAGACAAATATTCAAAACCTGAGATTGAACAGAATGTGAAGAATTCTATTTCTAGTAACAATTTACAAAAGCAAAAGCCCCAATTTCCGTTTGTAACAGCAATATCATATAAAAACTACAACAAATATTATTTTTACTGTATTATTGAAATACTTATTTCACTAACATTCAAAAGCTTGGGGTCAGTAGATTTAAATAATTGGTCACACTTCAGTTTAGGGTCCAATTCTCACTATTAACTATGACTTTTGCCTCAATAAACTCCTAATTACTGATTATTAATAGTTAGTAAGGCAGTTGTTAAATTTAGGTATTGGGTAGGATTAAGGAATGTAGAATATGGTCATGCAGAATAAGACATTAATATGTGCTTTATAAGTACTAATAAACAGTCAATATCCTAGTAATATGCATGCTAATAAGCAACTAAATAATAGAGAGAACTGGACCATAGACTAAAGTGTTATCAAATAATTAATACTTTTACTTAATTAATTAATACTTTTGTATTTTGATCAAATAGATGCAGCATAATAATAATATACTTTTTCAAAAACATTAAAGATCTTACCGACCCCAAACTTTTGAAGAGATGTGAGCGTATGATGTGACCAAATACTACTAATATAACATAACACATACATTTGATTTTTATAAGTATTGTTTTGCATCTAGGTTTTCCATCTGCCTTTGACCCGGAAACTATGAAAACATCAAATGTGGCTGGAACATTAACTTCGTTAGACTTAAAATCTCCAAAAGCAAACCCAAACACCCTTCTCATTTTAGAAGTCTACCAGCACACACAACACTGATTGTAACCCAGGCAGTGGAAAACAGAATCTTATTAGTGTCTCACAAAGAATCTGTTGTACGTCAGAGAGTTGAAGAACATGAGGAAGCAGCCATGATTCAATTTACACTGAAACATGTCCCCTAATGGGAGAGGATGCACAGGAAGGAAAAGACAGAGCCTTTCCATCTTAACGGAATGCCATGATCACAGACGCGTTTACCTGCACAAACCGTCCTTGCTTTTCAAAGCATGTCAGAATGCAATTTATAATTCCTTTTAAAGCAATAGTCAAATAGCTAGTTCACACTTTTCTTTGAAGAACGTTGGTAACAAAATAGTTTTGGTTACATTGACATTCATTGTATGGACAAAACAAAAATCATTGAGACATTTCTCAAAATATCTTCTGTTTCACAGAACAAAGAATTATCCCTATTAAAAAATAAATAAAGTAAAAATAATTAAAGTCAAGCTTTTAATGTTGTTTTTGTGTCTATGTGGTGTTTTCAATATGCTTTAAGACAAACCATGTGCAAATTCATAAGTCAACACCATTGCTGAGTATTTTCTCTAAAACTGCCGTGAAAAAAAGAAAGTCTCAAAAACGTGTTTTGAAATCGCTGGTGTTTCTGACGTCACAAACTGCCTTGCAACCAATCACGTCAACGCGTGGAATCTTTGAGCTGGTGTGAGTGAGTGGAGGTGGGGCTAATTTGCATATTCATCGAATATATACTAAATAGAGGCAAGGTAGTTACATTCAAGCTATTTTTAATAATCTTTTTAAAGGAAAAAAACTTTAAATATGTAATTTTGATGATTAAAGATGAATTTAAGAGACAAAATTATTGACTACAGGGGGGCTTTAAATAAAATACAAAATTACTAATTTGATCACTCACAAAAATCGATGATATGTCGAAATATTTACAATTTATGTTCCTTGCAACAAAAAAAAAAAGAAAGAATACATTGCCACTTTTAAATGGCAGTCAATAGAAAAAGATCTACCAGCTGGGGATAGCTGGGTCATGCTAACTAGCCAAACCTTGACCTCTTGTCTATGTGTGTACAACTAGCTACCCGAATTATAACACTTTAGATAACTTGACAATTGAGGTTTGTTAGCACCCACAGTAATGTATTTTCTGTACTGAAATACCACACATTTGTGTGTAGAGTATGTTTAAGGCCTAAGCCACAAATTCTTCACAAAATAACAAGAGATCAAGGACAATCAGTTTCTTCTATCTAGAGTGTTCTCCAGCCAGAAATGCCCCAGTACTATGACCTCATGTTCTGGCTCTAATATATTTGGAGTGGAAGGTGTGTTGGAAAAGTCGAGCTTTCGAGAAACACTCTGGTGTGAGTCAGTGAGTTATGATGACGGACTCCACCTCACACCCATATCCCATCAGGGTCCAGGTCTTGAATCAATCACACAGTGTTCCAGGAGTATGTAGACTCCATCTACATCCTGTAACAGGACAACCTGCCTCCACTTGCCATTATTCGACATCTGCAAGATTTGCATGGATGGAACGGCCATTACCTAACAGTGATACCATTTACCAAACAACACTTCCATGAAACATGGCATTAAAAAGAAATGGACATTACGTCCTTAAGTCAGCTGCACTGCGCATTTACATCATTCGCTAATACTCCAAATGAAGTCATGTCCATGAATTTTGAAGGGTGGCTGGGACAAGTTCACACCCATATGCTCTCACAGTCTCCCAGCACAGTTCAGCAAGTTCTCTATGAGGTAATGAATGATTGCTCTCCTTAACACTCTTTAGTACAAAGAACAAACAAAATATACAAGTCTTTTAGGGAGGAAGCTTGTTATAGTTGGTTAATGTCATGTTGCAATAACATTTCCCTTCTCCAAATCTCTGTTTCATCTATGAGCAAACTGAGGTTGCGTACAGCTCAGTCAAGAGAGGGCCGTCGCCCATAACAGCTGCCGAGGTGGGACTGACACTGACCCGCATGCTCACATAGCTGACATTCAGGAGATAATCAACTTAAATAACCAGAAGTCCATGCAGTACAGTGCTCTGGGAGTCAATATGACTGAGAAATACAGTCAATCCAGGCTTCACAACTCCTATAGCAGCCGAAATACTTTCTTTGATGGCAGGAATGAAAACATCTTTAAATGTGGCTCAGCTCAGATTGTATTCACAGAGAATGGTTTCTCTGGCTTAAAAATATGCAAAAGTTAAATATCATAATAAATTGAGAAGCTTGTTTATTTTGTCTTTCTTTCACAGCAATCTCAATATTTGTGCAATTTGCCACTGCATATCTGAGTAAACACACAGTTCTCCTGACCAAGTCTTTTCTTAAACAATAGAACATGCAATTTTGTATGTTATACACTAGGTTCCCAAGAGGAACCAGCACATTAAATTTAGTTTGAAAAATTATGCAACAATATTGTGTAACGCCACACTACACTCTGCCTCCATGATCAGCAAATATTAGACACAGATAACATAAAGCACCAGCACTATTGATGAGTAACACTTCACCCATTTAAGTAAGTCTAAGATGTTTCCAGTTGCAGACTCATTTGCATGAACATAAAAGTTGCAAAAGAACTGAATAGAAGGCACATTTCAACTCTTATTAAGTATATCTTATAGAAATATAATTTGTTAGTCAAATACGAATTTATTTTTAGGAAAAAGACTTAGAGGCACAATATGTAACTTTTTTGCTTTAAAAATAGCAAAAATCACTATATCTATGTTATATATTTTTTTTAGTTGTGTACTTACATTATCCCGACTGTTTCCAACAACTTTCAAACCAGGAGAAATTTGTAATTTAATTCGAGAAACGTCCCGTTTCTTTATTTCCGTTTTGTCGCCGCCAATGCCGTCATATCCGCGTTGTCCCTGGTTTCCGCTCGTGCTGCCATGGCAACCACAGCTATGAACCAGAGCCGTCTGATAGTAACCAAAGCAACTGACGCGGACAACTTTGTAAGTTAGTTCGCAATGTCTATTTGCACGCTGTTGTTGTTTTGTTCAAACATTATGGACCATGGCAAGCAGACTTTGGATAAAAAAGGAGAACTAAAACGAGAATCAATATCAGCGCGGTGTTTTCGAGATGCCGAGAGCTCCCATAGACAGTATATAAACGAGAGCTCCACGTCCGAGACTTCGACCGCTCCTACATGTACGTTACTTTATTAAACAGGTGAGCACATTTACATAAAACTAATCAATGTATATGATAAAATGTTAGAATATGATCTGTATGTTATTCTAATGTTGATCTAGTTTACTGCTGTATATCTCATACAGACAGACTAACACATACATTTCAACACATTTAAATGCAGTTTAGTGTGCTAGTGTAATGTTAGACCAAGTGAAACAGCGCTGTGTTACCTCACAAGTTTAATCTGTCTAATAAACTGACCTGTGAGTAGTAATTCTGCGTGTAGTTCGGTAGAATGAATTGTCCATATTCCTTTTAACGTTATATCCGCGGGACTCGCGTCGCGTTTGGAGCTGATAGCTGTCTCTTAGCAATCCCGAACTGCTTCATATCACAGTCATGATAAAAGCATCGATGTATTCAGTCATCCATAAACATTATTAGATCGGTCGGCTTGACGTAGGCGACAAGATCCATAATTCTTAGCAAATGTTGCGTCATCAATCTACGCCTTTGTTATTGTAAATAGGTTAGCGACCCCTAGTGGCGAAAAATGCCATACTGTGCCTTTAGGCTAAATAATAACGTTAGATGTAAATGTTAACTGATGGATTGTTAGGCATTTATTTTGGTATGTCCAACTCAATCATTTAAGTGCAATTCATAGATTTTTATTAAGGTAGCATAGCTATTTGTTATTTTGACATTTACAAAGCCACTAAAATATGGATGGCAACTTTATTGGCACGTAATATAGAGGCTATATAGGAGCAGTGTTGCCAACTATTTTCAATGGAAAGTAGCTAAAGCCTGCTCAAAAAGTAGCTAAACATTGCTAGATGATGTAAACTGTCAGCAATTTACATCAGTTTTCTATCCTAATCCGTGCTCACATACTGTATTTTAATAAAATAGGCCTATATAGCCATTTACATATTTTGTGTCAGACAATGGAAAGGATATGATACAATGATTGGCTATGTTAACCAGCAGTCCAGAAAGTCACTAGATTTATTTAAAAGTTGCTAATGGGTTCTGAAACGACACTAATAGTGACAAAGTCATAACACAAGTTGGCAACACTGTATAAGACAAATATAGTAGAAAAGAAATATAGTATAGACAAATATAGTACTCCCAGAAATATATGGTTAGAGCCTTCAGTCACTTTAAATTGAAAGCAAACTGTATGTTCAAATCAGTGATCAAATCTGCAAGCACAAGAATACATGTGCATACAAACACAAGCACGTGGGTCTACCATCCAAACCCGCCATTTTAATCTGTCATAGGATGAGGTTACACCACTTCCTGTGACAGTTAGCTTGCTGCCATTCCACTCATACTTTCTTGCTAACTTGAGACAAGGGAGGCAGTTTCAAGGCAATATAATTCATTGGTCAAAACGCAATTCAAAGAGTCATTGAGATCAACACAGCCATAAAACTGCTACTGATGAGAGCAGCCTCTGCAAACAAGCTTATGTAATTATGATTGATGGAGGTTTGCAGGTGGGGTGACAAATCTGAACGACACAGCCACAGCTATGCTTTATTCATCTTTCACCCACTGACTCCAAACTCACATATGAACCAGACAAATACCTGCTGAGAGGAATATGTGGAATGTAAACCATGTATTATCTCTCAATCAAGACTGCAGTTTGAGGTTACAGACATTTAAAAGCAGAATTAATTTGTTTGAAGTAGAAACATTATGAATTTAAAGAATTAAAAACTGCACTAGCAATAACTTTTTTAATTCAAACATATTGTATTTTTTAAAAACAAAACAATATAATATATAAATGTGTACAGTGGAGTCAAAACGTCCAAGACCACAAAATCAGATTTAAAATCCAATTTAAAACTTAAAAGAAAAGTTTTATGATTTTGAAATTTTTCAAAGAAACGTTATGATGTAAAATGAATAAGACATTCAAGAAGATTTAAGAAACTATTCAATATAACAATCAGGTTTCACACAAGAGAGTTCATGCTGATTTAGTGCTGCTGTCATTAAAGCAAATTAACGAACCAATATTTAGGCATTTTTAAAGTTAATGCTAATATTTACTTAAATTGTTAAGCTGTGTAGATCATTTGTACTGAAAATGTATTAAATTATAAAAATGCAAAAAAACAAGCTTTTCACTAGTGATCACATTTGAACCCTACTATAATCAAGACGGAATACTGCATATAATGCAGTTATATCTATGGCATCTATAAAAGTTGATGCTTTGACGTCTTATATCATCTCGTGGCATCTCATGGACTGAAATGCAACAGAACAAGTTGTTGTTTACTCTGCTGCTCATCGCATGTTGTCTAGTACTACAAAGGAAATAAACTTTCAAAGTTTGAAAAAAAAAAAAAACACAAAAAAAAAATCGCAACAACAAACAGTGTGAAGCAAAAGCATAGTAAATTATTGCATACCTCCATCTTCCAGCGCTGTTGGCGAGTTCTCAACTTATTGTCGCTGTTTTGGTGTGACACTTGCTGAAGTAACCCGCGCTCTCTCTCCACACATGAGCGCAAAGTGTGCACGCGCTCTCTCTCTCAGAAGTCAAGAGGGTGGTCTTTAGTTATATTTAGGTCTGACTCTTACAACATTTCCACGGTCAAAAGATTGAGCCATGCACAGCAAGAAGAGCTGTTGCAGAGAACTGACCTGTAGTTTATTACACATATTCCCAGATAGATTATAGAAACTACTGATGAAACATCTGCGCTACTGTAATTGCTTCAAATACCGTTATTAGCCTACCAAGCAAGTAGCCTAAATACCAATGTTCACTTGTTAATGTTTTGCAAAAAACGTTTTACACATAAAGAACAGCACTTGATAAATATGATTAAAATTATGTTCATGTATTGAAGACTCCAGACATCAGTCTTCTAGAAAAAACATTTATTCTACATTGAGCAGGTCGCCCCCTCATGGGCGCAGCCATGTTTACATCATGACGAGCCATAGCACAATCGCATGCCTGAAGATACCTGTAGTTTCAGTTGCAGTTTAAAATTGGTCCGTTAACATCCACACGATATTAATATTAAGAGATTATTATATCAATGTTTCATTGAACAACACATTTTTCACAAGATACAAATATGAGCCCTTTGAGCTTTTAAAATCTCAGAAGACCCTTATAGTTTGGTGACCAACATATAACTTAATTTTAAAACACTGACTAAAAATGGTGAGCTGCCTATCTAGACAGCTTGCATATATAATGGCAAAAAAAAAAAAAAAAAACAGCGTTCAAAAAATTTCTGCACATGCAGTACCCCAAAATACTGTCTAGGTCTGTAGCTCACAAGCCTTTGAGGAACAACCTTGTTGATGCAGAGGACGTTCTTATCTACTTCTGTCAGGCTGGTCAGCACGTAAAATTATGGGAGGGGCTTCTGTAAGAGAACATTGGTTTAGCGACATACTTCCATTTATGGATGAAATGAAAGAGGAAGATTATTTTTATTTTTTTAACTGACCTAAGACTATTCTGTTGTATAAACAAAACAATCACTGTGGAAACTGTTTCCATGCCACTTTTTATATATTGACTCTCTAAGGATTGCATCTTGATTTTAATGCATACATAATCTAATTAAAGATTTTAATCTACATAAAACACATTTCTAATGAACTCCCTGTGACCATGATATTTCGAAGATTATAAGATGTGCAGATATTAAAAAGATCAGCTGATATCTACCACACAAAACAGAGCTTCCTCATGTGAATCCAATGACAAATAAACAGCACAGACATCTACCACATAACTATAAAAAAAAAGTGTCAGTATGTAAACCTAAAAAGAGGAATGTGCGCAGTTTTAATGTGTCGACAAGGAGAGCTACGAGAAGCAGGTGTGTGCAGAAAGCCACATGCTTTGCTTGCAGTACTTGGGCTTCCTGATCACACAGACTTCAACACGAGACTCTGTAGACATGTGCCAAAGATGCACAGAGAGATGTGAAACCACAGTAAAGGTCCAACATAATTTAAGACATTGAAAATAAACACTGAAAATATATATACTATAGTATGCCTAAATATTAGCATGATAATTCAACACCATAATAATAAGGCGGTGTTCATGCTTACAGTGATTCACACTAAAAAGACATTAATTTTCAGAAAGCAGGTGATTTTCAGCAAAAGCAATCACGAGCAAAGCTACAACGTTGAGAAAAGTGACGCAATGCAGCAACTACCAATGGAAGACAGTATGGATTACTATGGAAGCTTGTTTCCAACATGGAATAAAACAATTTAAAAGATAATTGGCACTTTTTATCCAACAATTCTGACTTTTTTTTCTCACAATTGCGTGTTATTAAGTCAGAATTTCGAGGTATATACTGCGTCCCAATTCAGAGGCTGCATCCTTCGAAGGCCATGAAGGTTGGAACGAGCATTGTTAAATGGGACGGTCGGCTAGCAACTGTGACAGCTGCTGTTGATGAGTGACAGTAATGCTTGTACTTATATATAATAGCATCCTAGTAAGATACAAGTCAACATTTGAACCGCTTTAAAAGTATTTATTTTTATTTTTACATTTGTATCATTTAATATTTGAGTGAGTAAGTTATATCTGAGAAAAAAAGTCATAACCGCAAGATGTAAACTCGCAATTGCTAGAAAAAAGTCACAATTAGCTTTTTTTATTATTCTGTAGTCTAAACAAGCTTCCAGACAGTGATCTGCTGCCTCATTTAATTAAATATAGAGTTGAGCGGGAAAACAACAACTTTAAATAAATACATTTTAAAATAAAATGAAGGAATATACCTGGTTCAATACAAGTTAAGCTTAAAAAAAAGGTTACATTTAGGGTACATTCAAGTCCTTCTGGGAAATTCTTATTTACGAGTAGGGAAGTCGTAATTACAGCTTTAGGTGAGTTCAAATCACAATGGACAAAGCGAGATGGTGATGCACATTTTCTGCCAAAAATTTAGCAAGATTTTTTTTAACTCTACTTCTACAAAATGATGAATAATCAATCAGCATCAGGTGCGTTTTGCTTTTATTAAATTTAGGAAGGTGCAGCAAATCGTAATTGTACAATACTGTACTGCATCTAGAGTTCTCCACTCTTTGTAGTGATGATCAGGTGCGTTCAACATGTAAATACGATTTTTCCAACATGACTTGAATGTATACAATAGAAGCACATAGGGCCATTTTTTGGAGCATTTAAAGCTTTTAATTATAAAAAAGCATGTTTATTCTTTTGTTAAAAAAACCTATTTGTACTGTAAAGTTGTTCTCATAATTTTTATGGTCATTTTAGGGTTTATGGGATAGTGTCAAGGTGATGAAGTTGTACAAATGATCTTTACACAGAAAAGTTCTTTCAATCGTAGCTATTGAAAGTGAGTAGCCTATTAACATTAATAATGTTAAATTAGCCTCATTCACTTCCATTACCAAGTAATAACCCAGAATTTACAGTACCAGTCAAAAGTTTGGAAACACTACTATTTTTAATGCTTTTGAAAGAAGTCTCTTATGCTCATCAAGCCTGCAGTAAAAAAAAAAACAAAAAAAAAAAAACAGTAATATTATGAAATATTATTACAATTTAAAATAATGGTTCTCTTTTTTAATATACTTTAAAATGTAATTTATTTTTGTGATGCAAAGCTGAATTTTCATCAGCAAGTACTCCAGTCTTTGGTGTCTTATGATCCTTCAGAAATCATTCTAATATGCTGATTTATGATCAATGTTGGAAACAGTTGTGCTGCTTAATATTTTTTTATAACCTGAGATACTTTTTTCAGGATTATTTGATGAATAAAAAGTTAAAAAGAACTGTATTTATTTAGAATAGAAATCTTTTGTAACAATATACACTACCGTTCAAAAGTTTGGGAACAATAACTATTTTTTTTTAAAGAAATTAGTACTTTAATTCAACAAGAATGCGTTAAATTGATAAAAGGTGATGGTAACGATTTATATTGTTAGAAATGTTTTTATTTTGAATAAATGCTGTTTTTATGAATAAATGCTGTTAACGTTTTACTCAATGAATCCTGAAAAAAGTATTCCAAAAAAATATATTAAACAGCACAACTGTTTCCATCATTGATAATAACTGAGTATCAAATTATCATATTAGAATGATTTCTGAAGGATCATAAGACACCAAAGACTGGAGTACTTGCTGATGAAAATTCAGCTTTGCATCACAAAAATAAATTACATTTTAAAGTATATTAAAAAAGAGAACCATTATTTTAAATTGTAATAATATTTCATAATATTACTGTTTTTTTTTTTTTTATGTTTTTTTTTAACTGCAGGCTTGATGAGCATAAGAGACTTCTTGCAAAAGCATTAAAAATAGTAGTGTTTCCAAACTTTTGACTGGTACTGTAGCTTTTTTTTTTTTTTTTGAAAAATTAAGTAAAGTCATAATTAATTTATGTGGTAATCAAAATGATGTTGATTGAGCTTAACTTGTAATGAGCCCAGAATATTCCTTTAAACACTGTCAGTTTAAACGCCCCTAATGCCGGGGGACACACAGCTGAAACATTCTAAGACTTTTACAGAGTTTCCAACGACTGCAGCAGATTTTAAACACCAACTGTGAACACCGACTGAACGCAACTGTCTCTGACTAGTCACGTTTGGGCATGATCAGTCGTAAGTATCAAATACTTGATACTTGAAAATAGGGCTGGAAAATGCGCATAACAATCTCATGCGATATATCGCCCAGCCCTACTTGAAAATCATTCTTAAAGGCCAGTCAGTCAAAATATGACCTTTTTGTGTTATGAAGTACCCAGAAGAAAGAGGTACTTCTGGTCTGTTCTTTGTTATCTGTTAAGCCTTGTTTCATTTACTTCTGTAAAACCTGTAACTCTTCCTGCTGTGGGTTTCTCCCTGCAGCACAAGCGCTGCTTTTTCTTCCTCCTGCCAATTTAGCGAAGAAAGATCTAGAATTTTCCCCAACGAAGAAGAAAAGGATAGGGTCCAGACAACTGTTAGCTGTACACAAACAATGCGCTACAACGGCAGCCTTGCGGACTACCAAAATAAAGTCACACGAGTCTCCGTATCCGTTTATCTTGACATGCTTCTCAGCTGATAAGAAGATCGTCCGCACTACGTGATAAGGTAAAAAGCACACCAGAAAGATCCCAAGGCTGATGATGACCAGAGCACATGCCTTCTTCCTGCAAGGTCTGGTCCTACCTAATGCAGGACTAGGCCTCAGAAGATTCTTTGCGACAAAGACAGAGCAGAAAATGATGACCACCAAGGGCACCACAAAGCCCACTGGAAACGTGACGTTGTTGATGAGGAGCAATTGGTCAACGCTGTCCATCGCCAAATCCAAGCATTGAGAACTGCCCTCATCTTGAAGTTTTTTCTTAGTGAACAACAGCGGACAGCAGGCTAAACCCATCAAGACCCAAATGAGGGCACACACGATACCGGTGACGTAGTGGGTCTGTATGCGCATGTACAGGTACGGCCGCGCCAGCGCCAGGTAGCGCAAGACGTTCAGGGCAACTAGGAAATACACCGAGCTGTACATATTGAGATAAAACACGTATAAGATGAGTCGACAGGCGACGTGACCAAACAGCCATTGAGAGTTCAGCATGTAGTAAGTGATCCTCAGGGGCAAAGAGCACACCAGCATCAGGTCTGAGGCCAACAGGTTCACCATTAATAGGGTGACTGGAGTGAAACTCTTCTGGGTCCTCCATTGGCTGAAGAAGATGCAGATAGATAAAGAGTTGCCAACGAGTCCGAGGACAAAAATCAGAATGTATGCTGTAGGGTACACTAGGCGTTTGAAGTGAACGGTGTCGTTGAAGCCTGAACAGGAGACGTTTTCCTCGAGTCCTGGAACAGACATTTTCATGTCCTTCCCTGTAGAAAGATGACAATTTGTTTTTTAAAGGGATAGATCACCACCCCCCCCAATACATTTTTTTTTTGTCGTTCCAAAAGGAAGATATTTTGGTCCATACAATGAAAGTCAAAAACAACATTGTACCTCATTGACTCATTTTGTGCACAAAAAAGGGACATATTTTAAAAATATATTTGTTTCTTGATGAAGTAAGCCATTTTTGAGAGAACTATCCCTTTGAGAATGTATGCATTACCTTAGTATTATACTGTGCACTCAAAAGTTATTTATTGGCATCTGTGGTTCCATGATATCCATGGAAACTTTCCATTGCATTCCATTCTTTATAGTGGAAGAAGGTTCTTCAGATTAAAATATTCTTCACACTAAGAAAACAGTGGTTCTTCCAAGAACTGTTCAATGAACAGTTATTTGAGGAGTCCAAAATGGTACTTTTATTGCATCACTAAGAAAACCCCCTTCTGGAACCCCCTTTTTTAAAGAGTGCAAGTGCTTTGTAATCTTACTGGAAGTTTTACTGTATGCAGAATTTGCAATTCACATTCTCATTGTCATTGTCTTCTATTTTCAATAGCTGTACGACAAAACAGGCTTTTCTAGTCTAGAACGAACAATCTTCGTTACATACCCAGTTAGTAACATGTCTTTTAAAAATGAATCCTAATATCAAATTACTTCTCAAACATTTAACGAGAGACACATTTAACAGCAAACATCAAAAGCAAGACTGTACCTTTTCTGCAGAGTGTAGAGATTTTCCAAAAGCGCTCACAGTTTTGTCACTAGCCCAACCAGCCCAGCATTGTCAGCTACTGGAGGAGGTGAGGTACAAAACACAGTAGGAGGAGGATGTCCCAAGAAAGACCTCCCCATCATCACTTCAATCAGTTCAAAAGGTCTGATTCATTTCCTTCTCTAAGAACAACAGCCATCCTATAACATCACTTGTTGCGTGCAGTGTTAAGTATGGCAGTTCTGTTAATGGCTTTAGATTTTAAGTGTTTTGAATACTGTCCTGATATATAGCATGTATGAATGGTCCAAAGTCCAAAGCTTATCTTTATATGTAAAGTGAGACAGGCCATTTAGATGTAAAACACTAAAACATTGGTTATTCTGTTTTGTGAACATTGGTTATTGTTTTGTGTACGGCAGCTTTAAACCACAACAACTTATGAAGATGTGCATGTTTCCTTCCCCTTTGTTCAGTTTTTCTGGTAATATGTAATTTAAGCCACCAAGTTGTGCTGCCCTAAATTTTCTCTTTGATCTCAAGCACTTCTGATGATGATGTGCTGATAACCTTTTAACAAAAGCCACTGTTGAGAAAGCAGTCTTTCTGAGCGTCTATGACGACAGCAGTACATTAAAACCCATAAGTTACGTGCTGGGGAAAACAAACTGCATTGAACTTCAGCTTCTGCCTTTAAGTTCCAGTATTTGAGTCACGATCATACTGAAGAATTAAAACGAGTGATGCACGTATGAAATAAATGACTGGGAAGCAGGGATGCAAAAATTATTTCATAGTAAAAATGAAGTCTCTGCTAAGAGATGATTCTCTGAACTTCAAACATAACTAATGCTAGCAAGACATCTACAAGCTTGCCATTTCCTGCCAAACAGCATTCCGGTAGGGAATAAATCTGCTGACACTTGCCTAAACAGAGCCATTAAAAAAAAAAAAACAGTGTTATTAATCATTTTAGCAACATGTGTTATAGCTAGTCTCAGTTTGTGGCAACAAGAAGCAGGCAAAGCTGCCACTGTCCTCATTGAATCAACAACAGGACACTTGATTTTTCTTAAACAAGTCAGTTGTTAAACTTTTGAGGCATTACATAATTTTTCAAAAAGAACATTTGAGGTATAACATAATTTTTTCAAATATTAGTAACAAAAGCTCAATAACAGCCTTAAAATTCAATAGCAAAAACAACATTTTTGCCCAGGAAGAACATAAAAAGGTCAGACCGCACATATGCACATTCACTCACACAGCAATCGCATCCTAAAAACCCAGTAATGCCTAAACAGTAACATTTATAATACAGTATCCAAATTAAATCCATTTACTTTTATCACGCAAAATGGGGAGTCCTCAAAAATATGCTTTGAGAAAGGCCACAAGCGGGGTTCACATCTGCGAAAGATGTGATGTCTTTACCTAAAACATGATTAAAGGAAACACTGATGTAAAATTGGATCTTAAACCTTATGTCATTCACATTTTCCTGTACAGCAATGAGGAAAAGCTGGAAGCTCTAGAATTAATGGAAAAAAACACCCAGGAAAAAAAACAAAAAACAATAAATTATCATCATGACACTAAACCCGCCAGTTTTTTTGTTTGTAGATCACTTAAGAGGTATGCTTCATGTTATTTCCTCTACCACAATGTCAACTACAAAACAAAGAATAAAACCTCCTTCATGGACGCTCGCATGCTTAAAACAATCTAAAATGAACTAACACAGGTAAAAGCACCTGTGCTATTTCAGGAAATGCAGTGCACCGCTTAATTACTAAAACAGGTTAAGTAGTCTAAAATGTAGCAACGCAAAACACCCAGGGATGTCAGCCATTCCTGATCATGGCGGAGTGGTTTTCCTCAGGCAGTACAGAGCGGTTTTATTTAGGGCTCTGAATGCTCTTTAACGGACTCCTCCTTCAGTTTTTGTTCCTGCATACGAGTACGTGTCGAGCCTGAAGAGACGAGAACAAACGTTTAAGCAACAACAGCATATCACGTGATGTTAAATTATACGCAACAATGACTGCCATTTTGCTATGATTCTGAATCAGCAATGCATGTCATAGCATGAATTAAGCTGGATAGAAAATAAGTTTTATTCATTGAATATTTAGCTAGAAAATATGGGATGCTTGTAATTCTTAATTATTATTAAGAGAAACACTATCATTCAAAAGGTTTGAGGTCGGTAAGATTTTTTTGAATGTCTCATTCTCACCAAGACTGAATTTATTTGAACAAAAATACAGTAAAATCAGTAATAATGTGAAATATTATTATAATTTAAAATACCTGTTTTCTATTTAAATGTATTTAAAAAAGTAGTTCCTGTTAAAGCAAAGCTGAAGTATAAGAAACAATACTTCAGAAATCAATCTAATATGCTGATTTGCTGCTCATTAAACATTTCTTATTATTATCAAAGTTGAAAACAGCTGTGCTGCTTAATATGTTTTGGAAACAGGGATTCATTTTTTCGCCAGAATAAATAAGAGCAAAGAACAGCATTTGATTTTTAGATCATTATAAATGTCTTTACTGTCACTCTACATGTTGTAAAGCTTTTATTGCACTGATGTCAGAATTATAATTCATTTATGAACAAACGTTTCTTTTGGTTTGCATCTATCAAGTTACAAATAAAAAGAGAAAACAAATAAGCTTTTACTCATTTCTGAAGTATTTAATTTTATTACAATGTGGTTATTTAATGCACACTACCGTTCAAAAGTTTGATGTCAGTAAGATTTCTTTTAAAGAAATTAATATTTTTATGAAGCAAGAATGCATCAAATTGATCCAAAGGCACAGCAAAGACTAACAAATGATTTTTATTGTTGTTCTTTTGAACTTTCTATTCTATTAAAGAATTTTAAAGAATACTATTTTTATTCTCCAAAAAAATTAAGCTGCACAAATGTTATAAAACTTGGATAATAATAGGAAATGCTTCTTGGAGGATCATGTGACACTGAAGACTGGAGTAATGGCTGCTAATAATTCAGCTTTGCCATCACAGGAATAAATTAAATTTGATTTTTTTTTTTATTGAAAACAGTTATGCATTGTAATAATGTTTGTACTGTATTTTTGATCAAATATACCCATTCAAATAAAACCTAAATCGAATAAAGCCAATAAAGAAATCTTGCTGACCCCAAACTATTGAATTAACTATTGAACTATTGAATACCCTGTTTTAAAGTATATAGTAAACACCACCATTTGACTCAAAACTAAAAATCTGCCATGTCTAGACAGGAAGAAGTGTGACGGCTTTTTGTGGTTCTGTGAAATCCTGCTTACAATTCAGACAACAGACATGTACAAAGGTTGAAGGAAACTTACTCATCTCAGCCAGCTTCTGGATCAGTGTTGACTCGCCACTTGATTTGCTAAAAATGAAAATGAAAAAATTCTCAATTTCAATCAAACAGTCTCAATGATTCACTGGATTCAAACTTCGAGAGATAAATGAAGAAAAATAGAACATAAATCCCACCTTCCATCAGCTTCATCTTGTCCATCCATGTCAAAGCGCAGTCTCTTCAGGGGTTTGGGGGCAGCGCCTCCATCCAGACTCCTCTTGAGGGACCAATCAGTGCTGCTCACCATCTGATTGATCTTCTGAAACTTGTCTGCAGACTGTTGAGATGAGGAAAGAGATTTTTAAATAAATTCTAACACATTTTAAATAGTCTGAAAGTTTAATAAGTGCTTTCCATCACTAACCCCAAAGGATTCGCCGATAGATATAAGAATTCTGTCCAGGACACCACAAAGAAAAGATACAATTAGTACAAATCAACTATAATCTGCACATAATATATGTATATTATATGTATTATATATTATATTATATATACATACATATATGTACATAAGGATAAGGATAAACTAGTCAACCTCACTAATCATCACAGTAAAAGAGAAAGTTATCAAGTCACAATTCAAGGTTTAAAATGTAAAGGTATTAAGATTTAATTCTGTATATGCCCAAAATTAGTAGACAATCTCCCGAATGTAATGACAGATGTGAACACTGACCTGCTCCGTGGGGTCATGGGTACAGGGGACATCCGGCTACTTTTCAAGGGGGAGACGTAGACGTTATTGCTGCCGGGCACGCGCAGAGGAGAGTTTTTATAGGGGCTGCAGGGGATGTGAGGAATGGGAGACAGAGGAGGCGGCTGGGAGACAAACAGAAACATCCTCAAGTCAACCACTTGAGTGTTGTAGGAACACAAGTTGTTGTAGGAACACTTTCGTTCAATTGAACATGATTTCAAGCCACTAGGGGGCAGTATAACACAAGAAATTATTCAATAAAAGTGTAAAAGGTAGCATGTCTCACCCGAGGAGAGGAATATTGAAGAATGTTAGTCTTGAGCTTCTGCATGAAGACCAGATTGTAGAAGACAATGATGGAGTCGTACTGACCCTCTCTGATCAGCACGCGCTTAAATGTCTGACACATCCGGAAAAATCAAAGAGAGAGCAATGGGTTGTTTTTTGTTTGTTAATATCACTTTAAATGCATTCTTAATATACTTGAATGATCATCTGAAACAAGTCATTTGAAAGGGAACAAGACATTTGACTCTCACCTCCTGATTAGTATTGGGCAGCTCTTTATAAGCGGTCACGATCGTTTTGAAGCGCAAGTCCACGTTCTTCACCTTGCATATGGCATACATAGCCGACATGATCAACTGCAATGAACAGAGGAGCGGGTCAAGTTTATAAGACATTTTACTGAACATACCCACAAAGCAAAAAAAAAAAAAAAAAGCAAATGCAGCATATTATAATGTCTATGAAAACAAAGAAATGGTAGTACCTGGTCTAAGTGTCTCTCTTGCATTAATTCGTACTCGTTCTGGAGGGTGTGCTGAAGCAGGGTCCATATTATAGGTTCCAGTTCTGGGTGTGAGGTCAGCAGGTGCGAGAACAGCGTTCTCAGTCGCAGGTAGGCCATCCTGTACACTGCAAAAAAACAAAACAACAACAAAAACCAGTTTTTTCTCAAGTTAGAAAAGTAGCATGTTATGTATTAATGACTCTGTCAAAGAATGCTTTATGCTTTAACCTACACTTTTTGTAGAAAAGGCTCAGAGAGTTTGAACGGGGTGCTCTGGTGCCTGGTGTTGGGGGCTCAGCCTCTGCTGAAGGGGGTAGACGGCTCGGCCGCACAGGAGAGAGATACCTGGGAAAGGTGAGAAGGTTAAACTTGCATACATACTTTAACCTTACTTACAAGGTTAAAGTTACATACTCATTTTACCAAAGAAAAAAATATAAAAATGAGACAGCTAATATATGTCAGTGGTTAAAAAGTTTGGTGTTGGTATGATTTTTAAAATGTTTTTAAAAGAAGTCTCTTATGCTCACCAAGGCTGCATTTATTTGATCAACAATATAGTGAAATATTATTACTAATACCAATTTTCAATAACTAAATGATTTTCTATTTGAACATATTTTTAAAATGTAATTTATTCCTGTGATGGGAAAGCTCTGAAAGCTGAATTTGATCCTTCTGAAATCATTCTAATAATCTGATTGCTGCTCAAGAAACATTTATTTTTATGATCAATTATGAACAGTTCACAGTTGTGCTGCTTAAAGGGTTAGTTCACCCAAAAATTAAATTATCCCATAATTTACACCATCCTAGGTGTATATGACTTTCTTCTTTATCCAAACACAATCGGAGAACAAACACTGTTCCAAGCTTTATAATGGGAGTGAATGGTACCATTTTTTTTTTTTTTTTTTTTTTTAAAAGCACATCCATCCATCATAACAGTAACCCATACGGCTTCAGGAAGCAAAGAAGCGATTTTTTTGTAAAATATGCCCTCTGACCCAACATATGTTGTATTGATAAACGAGAAAGCTTAGATGATAGAGCAAAACAAAAAACTGGTCACGAATTAGGAGTCTAAAACGAGAATTTTTAAAGAGAAACGTCGGAGGAGCTTGAGTTCGTTGCTCAGCCCTATTTGTTTGAACCACGAGAGGGTTCAAGCTACTCTAACCTAAGCTTACGCTACGCCTAAGTCCTACGTCGGATCAGAGGTCATTCTTCAGACGGAACTAGACTCGCTGACGGTCATTACTGGAAGCCTGTGATTACAGTTCATAAAGTTATAAATATGGATTTTTTCTTAGAAAAATGCACTGCTTTGCTTAAGAAGGCCTTTATAAAGTATGGATTACTTTTATGATGATGGATGCGCTTTTTTGGTTTTAAAAAAAAGGGTACCATTTACTCCCATTTGAAAGCTTGGAAGAGCCCGGTTCTTTTTTAATATAACTCTGTGTTTGGCTGAAAGAAGAAACTCATATACACTTAGCATGGCTTGAGGGTGAGTAAATTATGGGATAATTTTCCTTTTTGGGTGAACTAACCCTTTGATATTTTTGAAATAACAGTGACACATTCTTGGATTAATAGGATTAAAAGGTCAAAATAACAGCATTTATTTGAATTAGAATTTTCTAAACATCTTTTATATTTATGTCTTTACTGTCACTTTTGATCAATTGAATGCGTCCTTGCTGAATAAAAGTAAAAAATAATAAAAAAATTAAATAAAAAAAACCTTACTGACCCCAAACTTTTGAACAGAACTGTAAGTCTGTAATATCAAGAATCTTTATGCCACTGTTACTTTAGAAATCACGAAAGCAAATTATTAAAAACTGTCGTTTTCTTTTTGCTGGTGGGATTCTCTCTGAAACTGGTCTGAGATCCTCCGGCCGTGATTAAAGCATATCACTGCTGCGCAGCAGGTTATAGGACACTAGAGATCTTATTCCCGAGTACTAGTGTAAAAAGGGACGAGACGTTGTCCGACTCGAAGCCAGTTGTCGACTGTAGATGCAGTGCTAGAGTATAAATATTATTAAGTGTCAAGTATGCTTGGGTGTCAACTGGAGATACCCAAGGTAAACTTAAAGGTGACATATTATTCCCATTTTCACAAGATGTAATATAAATCTTTGGTGTCCCCAGAATGTGTCTGTGATATTTCAGCTCAAAGTACCCCCCTAGATAATTTATTATAGCTTGTCAAAGTTGCCCCTTTTTGGGTATGAGCAAAAACGCGCCACTTTTGAGTGTCCCTTTAAATGCAAATGAGCTACTGCTCCCCGCCCCCGTTCAGAAGACGGACGATACTTAACAAGAGCTTCGGAAACACTATAACAAAACACGCAAATAATCTCACACATCCAAAATCTCAGAAATAACCAGTAGCGGAGTGCAGCCTTACGGAGAGACTCAGGACAAAAGCCCTTCCTACGTCAGGGGATCATTCCTACGTTACTGGGTTGTCAATTTTCATGTTTTCTGGGTTGGTAGATGCACTGGGGACCCGATTATAGCACTTAAAAATGGAAAAAGTCAGATTTTCATGATATGTCCCCTTTAAAGGGATAGTTCACCCAAAAATTTAAATTAGCCCATGATTTACTCACCCTGTTATTTTAGTCAATAAAGTTTTAAATAGGAATATTTTTCTTACACGAACGCAACGCATCGCCTTTATTTTGCTGTAGTGTTTTAGGAAATATCAGTTAACATTTCTAAACATTCCTTTTGCCATTAATTGTAAGATTTTCTATGCACAAGGAGTCAGACAACAGCCAGTATGATTCACACAGAGATCTGATCTCACCAACATCGAGTCCATCAGGGATTACATGAAGAAACAGAAAAACAGACTAAATCCAGAAGAACTGTGGCAACGTCTCCAAGACGCTTGAAGTCCAGGTGTACAAGTCGTTTTAAACGCAAAGGATGGTCACACCAAATATTGATTTGATTTAGCTAATTGATAAATATCATCTATTGTTTTTTAAAGGAGCCTGACTTTACAGCATTTTTACACAAGTGACTATAAATTCTCACAGTACTGTAGCTTTGCAGGTAGTTTTCTTCAAATGTCTTGGAGACGTTGCCGCAGTTCTTCTGAATTTAGTCTGTCTCCATTTTTTCTGTTTGTTAATGTAATCACAGACGGACTCGATGTTGGTGAGATCAGATCTCCGTGTGGAGCACCGGCTGTTGTCAGACTCCTTGTGCATAGAAAATCTCAATGGATTACTACAATTAATGACAAAAGGAATGTTTCCTATATGTCCTACTGACACATTACAGCAAAAGATATAAATAACTGTCTTAAAACCATTTTTTGGGGCGAAAATATCAACGTGCCTAAGACATTTGCACAGTACAGTATATGTTTTTGTTTTTTTTAAATAAATGCAACATGAATTTGCAAGATCTGAAATGTCGACTGTTTTCCACCATCACGTGCAAATCTAGCGCAAGAGGCAACACATGTAATATGTTAACCTTGTTTTACAGACAAGACTAATATAGACTAACCACAGCGCACAGCCCCTGGGCCTAATAACCTACAAGCTTGTGTTAGCGACCTCAAAAGTCCCCAGGATTTTTTTGGTTCCTTCTTCTGCTTGTTAATCATAAAGGAAGCACGCCACTTCGTTCTCACGAAAAGGATCCTTGAAACTAACATTAATCAATGACTAATCTGACATTATACAATAGGCAAGGCAAGATTATTTATATAGCACATTTCATACACTATGGCAGTATTTCATACAAGTGCTTTACACAGAAAGGAATTAAAATAATCCAAAAATAAAAGCAAGGAAAATTAAAATGGTTATAAAAGGAATTAAAAGAGATATACGATACAGTTATAAAATGAATAAAACGAGTAAAAAGATGATACATAGATAAACTTCTCATCTGGCAAAACACCGGTGTATCATATTTTTCACAACTCCCAGTTTTACTCTGAGATTTTCCTATTTGTTCGGAAGCTCTAGGAATGGAATCGATCCAGTCCGCACTCCACAGAACCTCGAGTTTAATTACACATCAAGCTCACTACTCCAACACAGACCCAGGTCATCAGCATGGTTTCATCTCTCAAATTCCCCAAATAAGTAATTTATGTTTGTCTCTTTCCAATTCTCAGTGCCATTTGAGTTTAGTTTAGAATTAAAAGAAAGAATACAGTGCAATCAGTCGGACGTACAGTGGATACAGTTTCAAAAAGAATTAAGAGTAAAAATTTAATTAACAGTTCATGTTAGTATTTTGTATTTACAATGGTGACTGCTTCTGTAGTTTCTAATCTACCACTTTATATTCACTTATTTTGTTATTTTTCATATTTTTGATGACTGTAGTGGCTTATACTAACTTTATTGTAACACTCTTAAATAAACATATATATTTTAGTAGTTCATGCACTTCCTGTGAATCAGACCACGATCTTGGTGTTGCGTGTACCATGCTCACTATATTTTAGCTACAAGTAGACCAATTATAAATAATCCTTTCAAAATGCCCCAATAAAAGTCAAAGTCAAATCACATTCAGAAATTATTTAGCAATTCAAGGAAATTTCAATCCCCTTTGGAAATGAAGATTTGAGCTAAACCATTTGCTAATCAGTGTAGAGGTATTTTGTGTGTCAAAGGTTAATGGTAAGGCCCTAATGCTTGAGGCCGGACTAAAAACCTACTAAAGATGTTAATTCAGATTTCACAGCAGGGACATGCACAGACATTTTGAGGGGCAGCGGACAAAACCAAGAAAAATGGCAAGCAAAATAATCATTATTACAATAATACCCTCAAAACAAAAATAAAAAACATTACATATTGCAAAAGCATGAGATTAATCATGATTACGTGCTATTGTATGTATTGACATTCATTTTATTTTAAGTCCTAAACAAGTGTCAGAAATATCATTTTCCATTAAGTGGCAATATTTGCCAGTAGATGGCAGCAAGTCACTGTCTTCATGAGTGAGTCATTGAATCATTTAATTCAACGGATTCGTTCAAAACACAGATTCATTTAGGAAACAAAACACCATTGTGTGTTGCTCAGAGACGAACACTTTTGTATAAAATCAATATCTCAGCTGCAATCGTGCTGATAGGTATTTGAGAAAAGACAGCTCTATTGCTTATGTGATATCTTATTAAAAAAAGAACTGAGGAATTTTTATTAATTTTCATGGCATTTTTGCCCCATGCTCCTAATTAAATTCTGAACCTGGTAACCTTTTAGTTTATTAATTGACTAATGGACTAGACTACTGAAATGTGACAGTCTACCATTAAAGATTTCTCTATTGAATTTGATGAAAATTTGACAATTGAAATTTGTAAATCTTAAAAACAGACAGAAATATTTTTTGAGTGTAAATCTTAAATTGCTGAATAAACTGCTTAAATTTCCAGACTGAATCAGCTTTCCTGTTCTGCGTTTATATTGCATTTAAGCCCCGTTCATTCTACATCAATCCCAATAGACATTTTAAAGCACTGTGTGATTAGTTCACTTCAGTATTCTGTGCTGCTTCATAAATGTATATATTGCAAAAGTCCGATTATGTTGATAAACAGGTTTATACTTAATTTTTGTCTCACACATGTGAATGTGCAACATTCATTGAGTAGTGGTAGAGAGCGACTTCAAAAGAGTTGATTCCTCAATTTAAACTAGCCCTAGTAAGTAGCCCTTTCTTTTATACTTATGCCACTGTATCCTTTTGAACAGGATGTTGTGACTGGCTCAGAATTACATAGCCCTAGTTTAGAGAGATGACTCACAGGTCAGCAGCGGTGTGGTTGTGATGGAGGGGTTGGTTCAATGTTGCGGGGGGCTCTGCTTGTTCACCAGGTCCTTCCTCACGAGACTGTTTGAGGAGGTCAAAGAGAGGAGAGTCCTGCAGAGAAGCACAAGACATTGAGTTACATCACTGATCTGAAACCGAGAATATTGCCGGCTCAGTGAAAAGGGAACCGATTAGAGGATAGTCAGGATACAATGAGTCTTATACTGAATGGGTATACTTGTACCATTTCTCATTTCATTTGAACACTATTTGATCAATAAATCCATTCATTTAATTCATCTGAAGTACTTTATTTACACCCAAAACCTCATGATTATGTCTGCATGTAAATCAAGACATTTTTTGCAATAAATAACTTATTAAATAAAGTAAATAATACTTACTAAGCTATATAATAAACTTTTTTTTTAATATAAAATCTATCAAATATTTTTTTTCTTGGTGATTTAATAATGCATCAAAGAGTTAACTTAAAATAAGAGAAAAAAATCTAAAACACCTGCAAATTGATATATATTTGCAAGCTTTCTAATACAATAATTTTATTTTAAAAAATTCCCAGGTTCGACAAACAGTAAATTAACTCTCAACACTCCCTTGATTTACAAGCTCAGAGTCTGCATATTGTGTTGTATGCGTCACATTGAGTTAAACGTAAACTTTGGACTGACAATCCCTCTTTGTATGCACCTAGGAATCAATGAACGATGTTACATAATGCGCATACACACACACACACACACACACACACACACACACAAAAGAACAGCCTAGAGCAACAGTTACAAACTTCTTTTATCCTTTCCTTGACCCAAATGTGAGACATTCAAACTGACCAATCAGAAGATGACAACTTCCCCCACATACTAAAGGTGTGACAATTAGCAGACCCCCGATAAACACAGATCTTGGCCTACAGGCTTTGTTCACTATCAGCATTCAGCACCTCTCTGCCTTTAGGAATTTCAAATGGCCCTTGTAGGGGGTTGGAACAGAAAAGCAAATGTCTTTGTTGATCTTCTCCCTTACAACATCCATTTTACTTAATGAAAGAAAGAATCAGTCTTTGAGAGGCTGTTTTCACTATTAAGTTTTTTTTTATTCATCCAGTATAGAATAACAAAGAAATTAGAGCATTTAATAGTTAACAAAAGTAATTTAACAGGAAATAATTGAGATCTTATCTTTAATATTAAAGAAATGATGCAAGACTGTAATATGCTAAAACATCATTCACGGGGTATTCAAACCAATAACGTGTGAACTGTGTTTAGAAACTCATTCTGAAAGTGTGCTACGTGTAAGAGGGAAGAACTAGGGAGCTATAAATGGAAATTTACAGAGGAGGCGCTTTAACCTCAGCCCCACCTTCTCGTCTGCTTTCCGGTCCTCCACATTGATGCACATCTCATTGTGTAAACTAGAGACTGAACAGAGCAGGCTGGGTACTAAATAGCTCACATGGCTACAGCAAAATGACAAACTATGACTAAAATCTTAAAGAGACAAAGAAGATCATCAACTCACAGTGAAGGGAAGCCAAGAGGAGAAACAAGAAACTGAAATCAAAACTGGGCTGATTTATGGATATATCTTGTCGCTTTTTTGTGAAGAAAATCAACAGGCTATGGATGAACTATTCATCAAAGGGTAAAGATTGAAGTCTTATTAGTATCACAAATCTTGCAAGCACCTTGGAACTTCAGATATGAAGAGCAAACAACTACAACTTCCTTAGATAACAAAGCAGCTATTCATTGAAGCACACACAAACGAATCTTCCACCATACCTTGTTGAGAAAAAAATCTAATGTGGCTTGCTCATGCAAATGCTTATTTGTGAAGTTCCGTTGCACATTGACAGTAGGATTATGCAACATCTGAATGGTAAGAAGCTTCTTAAGCCAGCCCTGTGAAATGTATACAGACTGGATTTGTATACTTTTACATGGATCTCTGGAATTTCATGTTGTGGTTCTCTGACCTTTGAATGCAACACAGGACACTGACTCCTTTTAAGCCAAACTCTAAACATTAATGATGACCGACAACAAGAGTTGTGCCATCGATGATACTTTTAAATATGTGTTATACAGCTCTGCTTTCAGTATCGTCTTTATTCTGGGGCTTCTCTTCAACGTGATGGCCATGTACATTTTTGGATGCAGACTGAAAATGCGCAACGAGACCACGACGTACATGATGAACCTCGTGGCCTCGGATACCCTCTTTGTCTTCAGCTTGCCTTTCAGGACGTTCTACTTCATCAATCGTGAGTGGCCTTTCGGTAAAGCTCTCTGCCAAATCTCAGTGTCCTTGTTCTACACCAATATGTATGGCAGCATCCTCTTCCTCACGTGCATCAGCGTGGATCGCTTCCTGGCAATCGTTCATCCCTTCGCATCTAAAACATTGAGGACCAAGCGCAATGCTAGAATAGCCTGTTGTGTGATATGGGTGCTTCTGCTGTCGGGAGGCCTAACCGCAGGGTTTGTGATGGACACCACATCCACATCCACGGACAACAAAACCTACTGTTTTGAGAAATACTCAAATTCACAGTGGAAGTCCAAGGTATCAATAGTTGTGGTGTGTATGGAGACAGTGGGCTTCTTGATTCCGTTGATGATCAACTTTACCTGCTCTATGACGGTCCTGCAGACTTTACGACACCCAGAATGCATTAACCGTGGAGGGCAGCTGAACAAGGCCAAGATCTTGCGTATGATTGCAGTGCACTTGTTCATTTTCTGTTTTTGCTTTATCCCGTACAATGTCAATCTGGTCTTCTACACCCTGGTCAGAAGTCAGGTTATTACGAACTGCACTGTGGAGTCAGTGGTCCGAATGATTTATCCAATCGCGTTCTGCATTGCTGTGACCAACTGTTGTTTTGACCCAGTGATCTATTACTTCACCTCTGAGACGATTCAGAACTCTATGAAACGGAAGTCTTATGCTGTCCGCAAAAACACATTAAACAACACAGTTGACAACGGTGATAACAGAAGCAATTCGATGAATAAAATCATATCTCTAAAGTCTAAATTCATAATTGAAGAGTCTACAATTTAACCAAAGTTAAATTATTCTTTATACCAATTTTATACCAAATTCTCATCTGACATATTCAGCACAGGATATATTTGACTGATGACTAACTGAAGACTGCTGACTGCAAGAATATAAAGTATATTTTTGGTGCTAGAATGGATGTGTGTTTACAACCCCTTAAATGGATTAGTGATCTTGAAATTGTAAAACAAGTGTATTTGACTGTGACCTGAACAAGAAAAAAAAACAAAAACAGTATTTCTGGACTAAGTCCTACATTTCAAGACAGACAATAGATGAAATAAGCCTCAAATTGTCTTGCTTCACATTAGTAGAGTCTAAACAGGAGCACTTTACAATGAGATTAATTGAACATTAGTTAATGGATTAGGTTTCATCAGTTAATAATTGATAAGTTTTTTTTTTACAACATTAAATATTTCAGGTTAAGTGTAAAGACAAATACTGTTGTTCATTGTTAATTCATGTTTGTTCAAAATAGACTGTTCATTTATACAAAATGTATACATAAATTAACATGAACCCAGATTAATAAATGCTGTAAAACGTGTGGCTGCTGTATTGTTCATTGTTATTTCATGTTAGCTCTTGCATTAACTAATGTTAACTAATTGAACCTTGTAAAGTGTCTGTTTTGTTTTACATTTAAATGTATTAATGACTATTAAATGATTCATTAAACCTCTAGTTTATGTTTACCAAAACTCTCTTGTAACATCAATGACACTGAAAAAAAAAAAAAAAGGTTCATGTAAATTTTTCCCAGCCAAGTCACAATTATCTGAGGACATTGAGAGGAAAAGGGAGCGACCCACAGAGAATGATAACATTAATGGAGCTTTGGTAAACAGATTATATCAGGGTTTGTTATTGTAATAAATTAAGCTGATGACGAAGAGGTCTGCAGGGTGTGCCATCTTTTATGCGGTTAGAGATTTACCCAACAGTAGCTCAAGCAGTGTTTTGTTTTGTTTTTCAGTCTTTTTTGTATATGACAATTTCTGATTTTTATAATCTCTTATTTTAATTTTGAATAACCTTTTTTTAAATACAGTTTGTAAAATATACCATGAAGGAAGTGAATAACTCTAAAATTGAAACTGCATTTCAGGAGCGTTGAACAGGTCTGAACGAGCCATGTTGGATTACACTCATTCCTCGCATGCTAAGGGGCCACGCTCTCAAACACTCGAACTGTACCTCTAAAGGGCATTTTAAACAGTATGTGATAGGCAGGCAGGCAGACACACACACACACACACACCAAGAAGCCTAAGCCGGTGTAACACTGACCAAGACTTGTAACGTTTCCCCACACTCTTTTTTTTTTTTTTTTATATGCTGTCAGACTGTTCCAGCTCAAAGCTTGTGAATGAAAAACAAGCTGCATTTCTGAATAAAGCGATTACTGTAAATTAGGGGTGTGACGGTGTTATCTCACGAGATGTTTGCACAATGTTTTATAGAAATCCTCAATGAAAAAATTTTACTGGAAAAATTGTCTGCAGGTGCAATTTGAAATGTTTTAACTAAGAATCTTGTAATGAATGTCATTTCAGTTCTACTTCATGAATATGAATTATCAAATGCATTGAAAGACAACAATATACAAGCACTGTAAAAGGTTTTGCCACATACTCAACTGACTGGCTTTTCTCCTGTACGATTTCACATGAGTCTCTTCAGACCTTACAGTACATGAATTATGAGCTTTCAGATCTTCTGATTGAGGCTGTGTGTGACCTAATTTAACTCCTTTCCGCAAATTGAACATAGAAATTAAAAGTATAAATAACAAAAATAAAAAAAAAAACAGTTTTTTCTTAGTCTTAAGTGCAAACAATAAGTTCAAGTGCAACCATAATCAAAGTACTATAGCGCACAGACTCTTTATAATTGTTGTGAAATTGCAGTTTTATTTTAAACTGGCAGTTATAGTGTTAAGCGAGTACGGAAAAAGGCCGGGTAAAGAGAAACGAGCGAGTGAGTTAGGCTGGTGCGTTTGTATACAGTTGTTCTTGCGTTCCGATTAAAGGTTCAGAAACGGAGCCTCCCTTGTCTGTCGTTCTTCAGATGTTACAGTACTCTCTCAATATTCAAAGTGCAAACAGAGACCAGAGCCACACCTAAACAGTCCAGAGATAGGTTTGATATTGGGAGATTTGGTTTGATGGTGTGGCCTAATTAGTGTGAATCAGAGCTCGCGTTTCACTTTCGGGTTCGCGATCGCACATACTCTGTGCATAGGAAGCGGCGGTGCTGAGCGCGCATTCTACAAGATAAAATATTTATCAGATGCTATAGACCTTATGTGCCAGAGAAACAAGTGCGCAGCCATCTTTAGAATATTGTCTTTGAACTTCCGTTTTAGCAGTAGCTCTGTATATTTCTATGGCATCGCTGTCGAAGAGTAATTCGCTGGTGAAGTAGATTTAACTAAAGTTATCACGAGCATTGTAATGTTTAAAGCAGTTGTCTTAAAGGTCCCGTTCTTCGTGATCCCATGTTTCAAACTTTAGTTAGTGTGTAATGTTGTTGTTAGAGTATAAATAATATCTGTAAAATTATAAAGCTCAAAGTTCAATGCCAAGCGAGATATTTTATTTAACAGAAGTCGCCTACATCGAACGGCCCGTTTGGACTACATCCCTCTACTTCCTTCTTTAATGACGTCACTAGAACAGTTTTTTGACTAACCTCCGCCCACAGGAATGCTCCCTCAACTCTACCGAAATTCGTTTATGTAGGCTACTTGCGCACTTCTTATAACTTACTGTGTTTACTCAGCTCTTATGGTGATTTTCTGAAGTAAAACTGACGCTTCATCTTTTGTGTGATGTACAATAAACTTTATTAAACTCATCAGTATATGTTTGATCATCATTCGGATCTGGGGTCTCATTTATAAAACTGTGCGTAGGATCCTTACTAAAAGTGTACGTACGCCCGAAAGCCAAAAATGGCGTACGCCAAAAAATATTCAGACTTATAAAACCGTTCGTACGCCAGAACCTGCGCAGAATTCACTTTATAAATCCCAGTCAGCGGAAGATTGTGCGCACATGCGTCTCCACCCCGAAATAACCATATATGGAGCTTGCAACGCCTTGTTTTACTATGCAGATCCTCATCTGCATATCATTTGCATATGATTATTCATCCACGTGATAACGTTTAACGGTACAAGACACATTACATTAATAAAAATCAAGTAGTTGCCTATCCTTGCCTTATTTTTGAATACATACATCAAATAGTGTAAAATACATTTCAGAGAAAGTTTTTCTCAATCTTTTCCACTGGCCGAATTGTATTTTTAATTGATTTATATTTTTAATGGAAACAGATGCCTTGGGCATTATTTGCATGAAACTATTTTCTCAGACAATCTGGTATTATCATGATCTCTGTGGTTAAAACATTAAAACAGCACGCCACAGGAAAAGTGTTAAAAAAAACATCGCATCCACAACAAATATGTCTATTGATTGAATATATATTTTTTTGTAACTTCTCAGTAATGATTTCATGTTTAAGTGTTTAACTCCATTCATTTGAATGGCATATTTAGTCTAAATGTTTATATCAGAAGTAAAACATAGTTTAGATCATTATTTTATTTATTTAAACTGTTATTTGCATCAGTTTCACTAAACGGCCCAACGCGCTCGCTGGCGCGGACATTTAAGAAGGGATGGATATTTGCTTCAAGTGACAGGCTTGGTGAGTGAAATTATATTTGTATTATCTTTCTGTATATGTTTAATTTTCTTTAGATTTTCAGTCTAAAAGTGACCAAAAAGACATTTAACTCCTGCTCACCATCGGTGTCGCCAAACTGCTCCATCTCCAAAACGTTCGTACGCATGGATCAGAGTTTGCGTGCAGGTGCGCAAATTATCCCGTCAAGTTTGTTTTTATAAATCACAACTTATGCGTCGGAAGTGGCGTACGCCTCTTTCAGGGCCTGTTTTGTGCGTACGCAACGGTTATAAATGAGGCCCCTGGTCCGAAACAACAGACTTGTAGGCTATTAATAAATAATGGATACATACAAGCAGATGACAAATACGTTATAATAACCGTAATTAAACTACTAAACTATACCTGTCCCATCTCTATACAGCACTCTGACTCTGTAGGCATTATTGTCCGACTCGAAATGAACACCGTTACTGAGTGTTTCTGATATTATCATCATTCCGTGAGATGAAATTGCCCTGAGAGACTGAGCGCGAGCTCTTGAAGCTCCGCCCCCTGGGTCGTCCAGCAGCAGCTTATTTGCATTTAAAGGGCACACACTAAAACAGCATGTTTTTCTGAGCCCCAAAAAATGACAATTTAAACATGCTGTAAAAAATGATCTGTTGGGTATTTTGAGCTGAAACTTCACATATACACTCTGGGGACATCAGAGACTTATTTTACATCTTGTGAAAAGGGGCATAATACGGGACCTTTAACATATGTCAGTAGACCGGGAAGATTTTAAAACAGGCAGTTCATTCATAAATATTTAAAGGGGTCATCGGATGCCCATTTTTCACAAGTTGGTATGATTCTTTAGGGTCTTCATGTAAAGATTGTAATATACTTCGGTTAAAAATCCTCAATGGTTTTGTAAAACATAACCTTTTTTACCTCAAAAACAGCTCTGCTCACAGTGACCCGTTTCAGTGCATGTCTCTTTAAATGACATAGAACTGCTCACCCCACCCCTCTCTTCTGTTGGGTGTGTCGACACAAGACAGTGTTACATTAACTTCCAATCACTTGTGCAGTAGTCTTGTCTTTCAGTGTGTTCCAAGTTTAATGACCTCTAACTTAATTTGAATCACGATATCAAAAAGATATTTGACCGCTAGACTAGAGGATATCACAAATTGACCTTTTGCCTCAATACAAAGGATACAAACTTTAAAGCTGAATGGTTTGCAGCTGTGTGGTTTTTGAATTTACTTAATGTATAATTTATTAAAAACAAAGGCTCTAGTATGTCGCATCATAACCTGTTGGCCATTTTCACAGGGTCTGAAGTAATTAAGCAGCCTAAAGTCTAGTGTGACCACACTGTTACTGAGCGCAGCGTTCAGGAAGTGAGATAAGGCTTTTAGAGCCACATGGATGGAGAGATGTTCAGATTTCACTTAGTTGAAAACCACGTCACACTACAGAACATCACGTACACTCTCCGTCAAGTGCCTAGACACACTTTACTAAATGTGTTTCTCTGTTGCTTATTCAAGTTTCAGTTTATGTCAGACTCGAGCTCTTCATTGATATTATGGCTGGGCAATATGGCCAAAAAAATCCATCACAATAATTATTTTATATCAGTCGATATCGATAATTATCACGATAAATGTCAAATCTTTATTTCTTTCAAGTTTAAAGGCAGATTTTTGCTCCTAAGTGAAAGTTGTAGAAACCAGAGCGTTAATTATGGTTTTAAACATATCATGACAAACACTTGCCAAACAGGTGAACACTTCACAAATCTGAGGTAGAACATTCAAACATTTGTCATTTTTCCTTCACAAAATAAATATCTTTATTGGAAAATTAATTTCTTAGTTTCTGCATGTGCTAATGGGGGATTATTGTTTCAAGTCTTGGTTTATGTTGCCTGACTTTGATGGAACGTATCTTCAGCACAGTTTGCAGTGCAGGCTGCAATATTAAAGGTATAGCGGAGGATTTTTTACTTCCGGGTGGATCACCTATACTATTGGTCCTCCTAATTGTCAATCATTCTGGTGAATCAATCAAACTTATTCAAAAACTGGAGAGGGCGGGCCTTATCTAAAATTCGGAAAGATCCTCCACTATACCTTTAATATTACATGTTTTGAAACGCATATTTCATTTTGAAACGCATATTTGGCAGTGAGTTGACAGTAGTATTAGCTTGAGTTAGAATGCAGATTTACTATGTTAAATTTATGTTCATTAACAAAAACAGCAACATCTGTTAAAAAATGTAATGACCTCATTTTTATTAGGTAAAATGTAATATTCTGACTGTTTTGAGTTTTATTAAAATTAACCATTGGTCATCCAGTATCATGCATTTAGATCATGATAACCAGAGATAAAACCAGACATAGCCTATAGCACCTCACTATCATGGCAAAATATAACTTTATGGTTTCTATGGTTTTTGTATGAAAAACAGTAGCCTAAATAAATTTTTAAATACTGTAATTATATTCCATTAGTCCTTTAATACATTGTCTACATTAAGATAACAGATACGCAGATAACAATGAAGCTACATGAAGCAAAAATGAAGCTACATGAATTCAAGAGCATCCAGAGGATCCAGAGCTGAACTACTATATTAATAATAAATCCACACACCCCCATTCAGATCTGAACAGATATATGGCACATGCACACACACGCACACGTTTATTGATTTAGTGTGACAATATATTGTCTTAATACCTGTTAAAAGACACCTTCACTCAAGCCTGAAAGCGAACAGAGCATGTTCAACTAGCCAAGAGAGATCACAGAGAAGATTCAGATAAAAATGGATGAGATAAAGCAAAATGGTAAGTTTATTCCATGTATTTTATCTGTGCTATCTAAAATTTAGATCATGCCATCAACAATTATTCCATGAAGAATAGATTATGTTATCAGTTTCTGTTAGTCTCTCCTTTACGCGCTCAATTTAATAATAATAAAAAACTTTTTCTACCTAAAACTACCACTATATGTGCATTTCTGTTGTCTTCAATAACAAATGTACATAAGACAAATAAAACTTAGCTATACTTTGTACAAAATACTATTGTATACTATAATGTATTTTGAAAGTATACTTTCAATACATTGTTACAATGATCATTTACAGCACACAGTTAAAATATATTTTTAATAGAGTGCAAATTTTCACTTCAAGCATATTTTTCTAAAATATATTTTAGAAAATACACTGAAGTACAATTATTTTAAAGTGTGTTAAAGGTGTATTGTGAAAATAGGTAAAAGCATGATGCTAATATACTTTTAATATATTTAAAGACAATTACAATTTTTGTTAGTATATTTGCAATGTACCATTGAAAAAGGGAATATATTTCAAATACAATAAAGTATACTTTTTTTCACTAGGGATAGCATATAACAAGCTGTATATAAAAAGAGGCTTGAATTATATAATTAACTCAGGTTTTCAACATTAAAAATTCGTTGATAAATTAAATTAGTAATATGGATTATTTTATGCTGCCTTTATATCTATACCTAAACATTTCTATACTTAAACACTATAGCAGAAAAAAAAATAGTTTTTTCAATTAATTTACCATGAATAAGACAAGTTTAAATGTGCACATTTACAGTGTGTATAAATTACAAGCAATTTAACATTAATGAAACTTCTACAGTCCTTTACTAGTAGCATCGGCTGCTTTTTAAATTAAACCCTCCTCTGTCATAATTCAATCACTTTACCTTTCCATATCATAAACCCAGGTCATATAGACATAGCTGTCCTAGATGATTATGTCCAGGTGAGAGCAGGTGGTTCACTTTATATGAAGAGGAAGTTGTAACTTTTCAAATTTCCTTTTACAGTTTCAGGTGACTGTAAGAAGAGGAGTCATTTGGACTTCAAATGATGTAACCAAAAAAAAAAGAAAAAAAAGCCTAAGATGTGAGATTACCAAGCCATGATGCTTTAAACCTCTTTTCTTTTTCTTTTTTAAACAAGTAGTGTTATAACTGTAAAGCTATTGTCCCTCTCGCCAAAAGAAGATTCCTCATTTGGTTCTGGACCACAAGAGGCAGGTTTTGATTGATACAATCGAGGGCGACCCAAGCCGAAAGTGATTATGGATCTCCATAACACAACATACACATCTATTCAAGCCAACTGCACGGTGGACACTAGCTACCGTTTCACCTACTACAAGATCTCCTACAGCGTAATCTTCATATTCGGTGTAGTCAGCAATGCCACAGCGCTACGACGTTTCTGCCGCATGCCTCGAACGTTCACCAGCACCGCCGTCTACATGGCCAACCTGGCTGCTGCGGACATCTTCTTTGTGATCTCCCTCCCCCTGCGCATCTATTATTACCACAACAAAGCCACTACCTCCAACCTCACCAGCGACTGGTCTCCAGGAGGTGCTTTCTGTCAGATGACCTTCACGTTGAAGTACATCAGTCTATATGGAGGAATCTTCTTCCTGGTTTGTATTGGAGTAGACCGCTACTTTGCTGTGGTTAACCCTCTACTTCAGCACCTGAGGAAGGTCCGTACTGCCCGCATGATCAGCGCCGGGATCTGGTGCCTGGTCCTAGCCCTCAGCCTCGCTCTGCCATTCCTGCATTCGGCGGCATCCCGACGGCACAAGTCGTGCCTTATGGATCCTTCTTCCAAACGCCACCGTACTATTATTTTAGCTGCTCTCAGCCTGGTGCAAATGGCCTACTTGCTGCCCGCACTGCTCCTGCTGTTCAGCTACTGCAGCATACTCCGTGTCCTCCGCAGGCTGCCTCACCGCAGGAAGATCCGGCACCGACGCACACTCACCGTCATCTACTGGGTCCTGGTGGTCTTTTTCCTTTGCTTCACCCCTTACCACCTCAATCTACTGGGTTACACTCTCACACAGGTGGGCCTTGTGCACAGCTGTGGACTTGCTCAAGTCACTAAAGCTCTCCATCCCGTAGTGCTCTCGCTGGCCAGCACCAATTGCTGCTTAAACCCCCTCATTTACTACTTTTCCAGCAGCCTGGTGCACAAAGAGCCAACCGGCAGTAGAGGAAGTGCTAGTCAATGAGGTGTTTGCTCAGCAACGTAACTAGTTGCTAAAATAAGCTGAATGCTTGCTGAACAGATGATTCAGTGACTGAATGGATGAAACAATCAACATGAATGGCAGCAGACAGTTACTCACCGCTCTCCACGCAAGGCTCTCCATGATAACGTGTTCGCACTGCTCCAGGTGCTTCATCATGTCGTGCTTCAAGGTGGGCTCGGCTTTGATGAAGCTCTCTATCACCTTGTAGAAGTCAAAAGCAGGCAGCTGGAAGACGTCCAAGATCCAGGGGAAGCACAGATCAGTTTCAATGGAATCGCTGGCCCCTGAGCTACAGCCAAAACCTCCATTCTTTAAGGAGTTACCTGGAAAAGGAAACATGTATGGTTAACGTATTCAAGCTAATTCTGTCTCAAATGCAATTTACCAACAGAAACTAAAAGGGTGACTATGGGTAACACTATGGCCCGGTTTCACAGACAGGGTATTTTAAGATATGTCAGTGCAAGTTGCTTTCAGTTAAAACAGCTCAAACATGCATTTTAGTCTTGGACTACCTTAAGCCTTATCTGTGAAACCTGGGGTACGAGTTTAAGAAAAAAAAAAAAGTATGACAAAAAATACTAACCAACATAAGTTGCCATAACAACTTCCAGGGCACATGCAAGCAATGAGGTATGAAATGCTGCATTGTTGAGAAGTTTACTAAAAAAGGAAGTAACATGATTAATTGTCAGTGTACATTTCATAGATTTATGACCATAATGATCTGATAAATGACAGTTAATGATCTGAGAAGATGCTCATTGTTTTTACCTGAAATTCTGCACTGATAATCTCTTCTCCTCCTAAAAATAAAACACACGTGGCCATAATATATATATTTTTTAATGAAAAGCATGTAAATGAAAGCATGTAAAATGTATTTTAGGTTTCTATAAGGCTTACCGATTTGAGCATTGACTCCATGACTTTGTAGTAGAGCTGGGCACCAAGATTAAAACGCTGAAAACACACAGAAAAAACTTTGTCCCTTTGTTGTACATAACCTACACTACAGAGCAAAAGTTTGGGGTCTGTATGATTTTTTTAGTTTTTGAAAAATCTTGTATGACAAATCTGCAGCCTTATCAGAATGATTGCAATAAATGTAAAAAAGATAAATAAATTTGCTGGCAGTACCTTTCTCCCCAGTCCCTCACAGTGCTGGCCCACAGCCTGTGCAAACCTCTGGATGAAGACCTGGCCCAGCTCCTCAACCCTCTTTCTGATCTCTTCTGATGGGTCAACAGTGCAGTTCTGACAAACACATTCCAAATAAAGCATATGACATATTACTTTGTTTCTGTGTAATGTAAGTCCAGAGATTCTGTCTAGGAAATAGATTTTTTTTTTTAAAGGAAATACCTTGTAATAGATTAGGAGATTGCTTGAGGGCTGGTCACTAGCTGAGGTGAGATCAACCCTGAGCTGCTGTATGGAGTTCATTGCTGCCCTGGAGAAACAAAACTGGGGAACATGAGTGAAAAGTGCTAGCAAGACCGGACAAGCTTCCATTATGGTAAAATAATTTTCATCTGCACTTCAACAAACTTAGTCTGAAGAGGTATTTTTGCTACAACAAAGCAATTACTGGTATGCATTCTTAAAATCTCCCCAGACAAATATCCATTAGTGTGTAGAGTTTCCAGTAATATAGAAAAACCCAGGAGAAGTTCAGTGCCCGATTGCATAAAGCAGTATAAGAAATTATGGTCTGTTCCAAACCACTTCAACTCCAATATATATATATCAAAATGTTCCTTCACTTAAAAGAGCTTAATTATCATATAGAGACGATTACATCCAATCTCAGTAATATGAAAATAGTATCACAGAGGCACAGGTGTCACCTATAGTTTGGGAGTGACAGAGGGCAATCGAGAACCATCTTGATTAAAGGGACTTCAAACAATCTTACCACTTTAACCTTTGACTGTTCTTATTTGAAAGAATAACAGAGAACCTTCTGTGGGACACTAGGGACTATGGGGTTTCTCAATTTCATTAACATACAGACCACAGCTGTTGCAAGAAGAGCAACTTCATTTACATTAAGACCAGGATAAAAGGTTTAGGATTGGGTATGTTCGGGATTCATTCTGATGCCGGTGAACCCAAGGTGCTTTGTGTACCTTGCCACTGCTATGCTGTAATAAACTTCATTTTTGAGATCTTCGACGTCCACATCATTTTTTCTTACATTGGCGAGCCAGACCCAGTCGACGGATTTTCAACAAAAAAGGGAAAAGGTAAGAAAAAGCTGTTTTCTTTTATTTATGCTGTTTTTGTCAAGGAATTACTCGTTTTAAAAAAAATCTAGAAAAGAAAAATTAAGGACAGAAGAGATCGAATTTGGTTTATTCAGTATTAGCAGGAGGAGTTGTAAGCCTATTCCGTACAATTTTGTTTAAGATTCTAACGTAACTGAATAAGCCCGAAGCAGTGTGGTAACAGAGTTGTATTGGAATTGTTGTTTCTAAAGTAACTGAAACAAATGTATATGTTTCTAACGTACTTGAAACCGATTGGGAAGTGGTAACGATTCTGAGGAAATTCTAAAGTAATTGAATAGACCCGACGCAGTGTGGTCACAGAATTATTTCACAACGATTGTGTGTTAAAGTGTAGGCTAGTGAGTCCGACGCGCTGTGACTCTGTGAAGTTTAAAACAAGAACCCGAAGCAGTGTGGTTTTGCCAGACGTACTGTGGCAGTGTTTTAAATTGAATAAATATTGTTTAAGTACTGTGGCTAAGTAAATTATTTTAAGAAAATAACATAAAACCCGACGTAGTGTGGTTTTGTCCGACGTACTGTGACAGTGTTACATTTCTTAACTCTTTTGCGTAATGAAATTTAAGGTCCAATGGATTGTGGCTGTGGTTAAGTTTAGAAGCCTCAGGTAGTGTGGCTATTTTGATCATTTGTGTCCGAAGTACTGGAGCTGTGAATAATTAGACTAACGGATATCTTAAAGGAACTAGTTAATGTATAGTCATTTAAATCAGACTTTGTGAATAACTATTAGATCACAAGATATTTTAAAGCTTGATAATACTTTTGAAAATGGAAGAAATTATTGTTAAATACATCGCTAAACACGGTTCTCAGGGAATGTTTGACGGAATAGAGAATATTGTTGATAAACCGTACAAGTGGGCTACCTCTAAGTTTGAAAATGATCCCAAAATGCCTAAGAACAAAAATGGGAAAATTGCTAATGCGCTTCAAGCACTTTTTGCTTCATACAAAGTAACTAGGAGGAGAGTAGATGAGTTAGAGGCTGAAAATGAGCGACTCAGTGTTGGGGTAATTTCTACAAAAAATTACCTGGCTAGTGAAACGATATGGAAAGAAGAAAAGGTCAAGATTCAGAATGAGATTTCACTTCTTAGAACTAACAATAGTATGCTTAAATCATCTGTGGAAACATTGTCTAAAAATTTGGAGGAAGCGAAGGCGACTTGTCAGTTTATGATAAAGAATGGCTCAACAGAGAAAAACCCTAGTAAGACATTGTTAGGTGTCACGTTGTGTAACCCAGTTCCAGAGATGCCAGATTTGCAGGAAGACAGTGCTGTGGGTTGGGAAAAAGATGATCAGTCATTCAGTAGCCAATACTCTGACTGTAGAGTTAGATTTCCGATGGCACCAGTTCATTCTACTACGACTACGCCTGCTAGAGAAGGAAGGGAGGAACCAATGACCACCACCATAGTCCGAGGATTTAATCCAACTGAACTAGATGCTGTGATCAAGAATATTGGGAAATTTGATCCTGCCAAACAAGATCCATTAGATTTTCTGAAAAACTTGGAGGAATATACTGAAGTGTACAATTTTACTGATGGTGATGCGTGCGTTTTGTTAAGAATGTGCTTGCCTGAGACTTTGTCTGGAGCCTTAACTAAGAAAGTAAAGGATAGAAATGCTAATAAGTCGGAGAGGAAAAAGGCACTGCTTGAAGTCTTAGGTGTGATGTCAGTTAATTGGGATAAAATATCTGAGATGCACATGAGGAAAGGGGAGCATCCAGCAGCATTTTCAGAACGATTATTGGAGATGTTTAAAACTTTCAGTGGCAATCCGGACATTACTAAGAATGATGTCACTTTCAAGTCTGCCTTGATTAACAAATGTGACAAACTCACCTGGTCTGCTGTGACAATGCATGTGACACCACTATCTGAATATAATGACATTATTGCTAAAATGACACAGTTTTACAACAATAATGTTCATGCAAATAGTCAAATGAAAGCTGCCAAATCTAGACATCCAGTTGCTGCCTTTGGCGAGAGAGAATGTTCTATTACATTGCCTAATGGTTTCTATCAGGGACCAAGGAGATTTGCAAGAATAAATTCAGAGGGTGTTATTCTTTGCTATGCATGTGGAAAAGCTGGTCACATTGCTAGACATTGTCAAGACAGTGAGAGACCTCTTCAAAACTTTGTCTGTCATGCATGTGGAAAGGATGGTCACATTACAAGGCACTGTTTGGAGATAAGAAAGGAAGATAAGGAGGTTGTTTGTTTTGCTTGTGGAATGATGGGGCACAAGGCAAGACAGTGTCAATTTTCACACAAAAGAAAGATGGACTATCGTTGTTTGCTTAAGAAAATAGGCAATTTAGAAACCCAGTTGGCACTGTTGAAAGGAAATGAAGTCATTCACACCTTGTCAAATATATCGCTGCACCAGCAACATGACTGTAGCTCAGTCACAAGCAAATGCTGATGCAAATTAGAATAAGTTTTTGATAGTAACACATTGTAGAGAAAGGTTTACTATCAAAAGGGGGGTGATTCTTTATGATTCTTTGATTCTTTATGATTTTTGATTCATTATGATTTTTTTTAGCATTGATATGTAGTTATAATTTTTATAAATGTTTAAATGACATCAATTGTAAAGTGAAATTTTATGACATTAATGATGTTTGATGTTTATTTGATTAAACCTTTGACTTTAATGTTTTGAATGTGAAAAGATGATTGTGGGGAAAAGGGGGGTGCAACTTCTTTTTGATTATCATTTCAGATAAGCATAAAGATGTTTGCCTGAAAGGAGTAACCTCATGTAGAAACATGACGTGGTCGTTTGAAGGATGAGAAGGAAGTAGCCTACTGTAGACCTAAAAACCCTGAAACCCACCATGGGATGGATGGAACTGATGAAGATGCACAGACTCGAACAACACCAGTGACTGCTTCTTCTAGAAGGACTTATGGTCCAAGTGGAAAAGAATGGACAATGAGAAGAGAAAGAAAAGGAGATTTCAGAAACCATTTCTGAGACTATGGACAACAGTCTTTCCACAGAGGGAAAACAAGTGGATAAAGGATGTCCACATGGAGAAAATGGACACAAACACACACGTGCACAGTACACACACGCACATTTTATTGTCTATTGATTGTTGATGGTTTGAGTTATCAAAACTAAACAATATGCTAATATCACTGAGGCAAAGGAAAGATTGAGACATTGTGAGAGCCCAACAAGGCCTTGAAGAAAGAAAACAAATGCTTGATGGACACTTTGAGATATGCCCTATTCTGGTTTAATTTGGAATGTCACATTTAAAACGGCTGTATGTATCTTTTTTATTATTTGCCAATGCATAATGTTATTTGTTCCAAGTTGAGACATAAGATTGAAGATAATTCTATGATCAATATTGAATGTTCCAATTGGATATGATGGTTTTTGATTACCTCTTAAAAAAAAAGAGGTTTCTTAAAAAAAAGTTCTTTCTTAACACAAAATATGGTAATTCTGCTCAAGTGAAGTAGAGCCATAACTCAGTGTGCAGGAGGTGTTTGACCCTATGACGGGTAAGATTCTCTGATGGCCATAGATGGGAACGACCTAAGCCATGGGCTACACCGCCACTGGGGCACCTGTCCACCAGGTTTCGGGAGGTGTTATCTATGAAAAGGGAGTGGTTGTGATGCTACTTTGGGCCAAGAGCATCAAATGGGGGTCTATAAGAAATTATGGTCTGTTCCAAACCACTTCAACTCCAATATATATATATATCAAATTTCCTTCACTTAAAAGAGCTTAATTATCATATAGAGACGATTACATCCAATCTCAGTAATATGAAAATAGTATCACAGAGGCACAGGTGTCACCTATAGTTTGGGAGTGACAGAGGGCAATCGAGAACCATCTTGATTAAAGGGACTTCAAACAATCTTACCACTTTAACCTTTGACTGTTCTTATTTGAAAGAATAACAGAGAACCTTCTGTGGGACACTAGGGACCATGGGGTTTCTCAATTTCATTAACATACAGACCACAGCTGTTGCAAGAAGAGCAACTTCATTTACATTAAGACCAGGATAAAAGGTTTAGGATTGGGTATGTTCGGAGTTCATTCTGATGCCGGTGAACCCAAGGTGCTTTGTGTACCTTGCCACTGCTATGCTGTAATAAACTTCATTTTTGAGATCTTCGACGTCCACATAATTTTTTCTTACAGCAGCTTAAGTGCAATTTTGCCTTAAGAACGCCCTTAGGTTTCCCTTAAAATTAAGGATGTTGCAAAAAATAACCCTTAAGTTTAATCTCTTAAACGATAAGTGTTGCATAAAGCCCCTTTACTTTCATTTCCCTAAGTATAACATAAGGTTTGGAAAAATTCACCTTAAGTGTTACACTGAGCGAGCAGGTTCAATCCAAGTCTTCTAACGAGATAACAAATAATGTGTCCATGGCAGCAATCGAATTTTATAACGGAAAAACCTGGGTCGCTGTCGTGAAACACTTAACGGTTTCCCTTACCTAAGAGAACCGTTTAAGAGATTATATGCAACACCCTTAAAGGGTTAGTTATGGTAAACTTATGGTTGAGCCACTGTAGTCACTTGGACTTTCTGGGCCGGCAAGTTTCAATTACATAGAAGCCTATGGAGGAGTGAGACAGCTCTCAGATTTAATCAAAAATATCTTAATTTGTGTTCCGAAGATGAACGAAAGTCTTACAGGGTTGGAACAACATGAGGGTGAGTAATTAATGACAGAATTTTCATTTTCGGGTGAACTAACCCTTTAAGTCATCCCCTTAGCTGAGGGGAAATCACGCCTTAAGTCTCATACTTGAGGGAAAAACTTAAGGTGCTTTATGCAATCGGGCACAGAGCTTTACAGCCCACGTGAAAACACCAAAACCAGATCTCAGAGGGAATCCCATCATGTGATGTTAGGCATAAGCTTAGAGCATTATAAAACTGCTAGGTGCACATAATACCATACAAATGACTGTGACCCTAACTTCTAGTGAGAAAATTCCCAAGCTTTTCTTCAAGAAAGGTTTGGATCTTTCAGAAATCGTTCTAAAATGCTGATGTGGTGTTCAAAAAACATTTCTTATTATAAGATTTTTTGCTAAACAGAAAGTTCTGAAGAACAGCATTTATTTGAAATATAAATCTTTAGTAACAATTTCTTAAATTTGGCTCTTTCATGTTTTAGGTACTGAAGGAGCACAGTCGCACCTGATTGGGGTCTGTGGAACTGGAATTACAACATCCTCGCCTGGAAAATTCTTTCTTGGAGTCACTTCCACCTTTGACCTATGAGGAATATTGACATAAAAAAACATATGTAGCTGTCTGCAAAAATGTCTAACAACATTATTTTAATTTAATGAAACTCACACTTCTATTTTGTTGGGGGAAAGAGTTTCATCATCAACTAAGAACAACCTGGCATCAAAGTCCTTGTTTTTGTGGTACAGCTCTTCATATTGCTTGGAAAGTGTTTCCATCTATAATAAAAAGCAAACAGATGGCCACAAGGATTACTTTAAATCAAAATTGTATTGCATGTCCTTCTTATAGCTGTTACTTTATTTCTAATAATCAGAACTGAACCTGCAATTACATTCCTAATTATCACTATGCAAAGAGACCATAAAACAGTGTACATAGTCCCAACATATAACAAGCTTTGAAATACAATACAGGCAAGTTCAAATTCATAGTCCAAGGTGGGAAGCACCCGATGGGGATTTGATTTAGTCATTTAAACACTCTGCATAGCTCTCAAAAGCAGAAGCAGCTTTTTTAACCATCTTCCATGGGATATTACTCACAGGAGGAAGCCCTTGGAGTCCAGACAGACCCACAGAGTCCAGGAACGCACAGAAAGTGGTCTGGTACACGTTTTTCACCTGCAGACAATAATGTGAAATCTGGTTAGAAGAAAGAAAAAGCTTCACCATGCATATGATGAGCTACTTTTCACATATGGTCAAGTTTGCAATGAAAAAGGTTTTTAAATACAGACTCATCATGTTGTGTTTCTGAGATATAAACTTAGTTGCAGTGTTGGGGACACATTAATAATTTAAGTACTAACATTTACGACAAAATATCTGAGTTGCTTTTTCAAATAAATATGCCCAACCCAGCCCAGATGAGAAAAAGTAATGCAAAAGTTATGTAATGCATTATTTTCCCATATATTAATGAAATTAGTTACTTTTTAGGGAGTAACGCAATTTTTGTAATGCATTACATTTAAAACTAACTTTCCCCAACAAGCTGTATTTGAAAGCTTGCAATGGCTGATGGGACTGTGTCTAAATGAGAGCCAACCTCATCCACACTGCAATCGCCCTCCTTGCACAGTGTCTCCAGCAACTGCATGTCCATCTCTAGAGGACGGGGTTTGGTTTTGCCCTGATTACGTCGGGATGCCCTGGTCGGAGGACTCAAGGTGGATGAACTAACCGCTGACTCTGCAATTAAAATATGAGAATAAGATCATTTTGCCAAAAACGGGTGGTTGGCCTCAAAATCCATGTAATTGCAAGATGATTTCAGGCATCACAGATTTAAATTGACCACATTCATATAGCAAAAACAAAACTAAAAAGATTCTGTTATTGTACTAAATGCTGCAACAAACAACAGGAAAGCATGGGAGAACAATGATTATTTGTATATGCCAAAGTCTGTCGGGGAAAAGGGTTGTTTGCTGGTTTCTCATGAAGTTCTTTAGTGAGTCATTCATAACATTTTCTCTCATTAACCTAAAATGGCATTTAAAGCATTTGTCCTTGCTGCCTCTGAGCAGGGGAATGCGAGGAGAACTCACTGTAGGGTGATTGAAGGAGAGAAGGAGTGAAACGCTTGGTGAAGAACTCCAGAACACACAGCAGCAACTGGAAGGCTATCACAAGGTCATCCTCCATCTGCAGAAATGTTCCTTTACAGGGAACATGACACAAAAACAAGTCACAATGTGGGCATGTGGATACGCCGTCCATGAGTCATGGCGCATATAATCCATAGAGAAGATAGGGGAAAACTTCACTCACTATAAACAAGGCTCATTTTTTACAATGGACGAAAACACCAGATGTGACAAACATTTTTCTGTGCAATTTTTCCTTTATGACTCACCCTTGGCCAAGAGGAACATGGTCCAACTGCTTTCCGAAAGCTCTTTTCTCCTTGAAGGAAACAGGCATGGGACAGTAAGATCACTGATGTTTAATGAAACAATGATAAATATTATTTTGGAAGTACAGCTGGGCAAACAGCTCAGACTGAAACAGGATTTCTACTCACTTTTCTTTGTCAGGCTCTGCGAAGATTTTTTCAAAAGTCCTGGAAGAAAATGTAAAATGTACTTTGTTAGTCTCAGCATACTTATACCTGTACGAAAAACATCTCAAAAGGGAATTAGGCAATGCACTAAAGGTGCACTAAAATAGCGAAAAATTATTACTAAAAATAATAATATCAAATATTATTAATAATTATTTTAAAATCCGCTTTAAACATAAAGAGAGAGAGAGAGAGAAAAAAAGACCAAACAAACTAATTTTTTAACATCCAATAAAGTGAACTGAAGGCAGAACAAATGAAAGCACTTAAAAATAACAACATTAATAATACTAATAACACAACATTAATATTGCTAATTTAGAAAAATAATATTTTTTCAGCTCTGTGTACCTAGATTTTCCTGGTTTTGACCATGAATTTTCATTTTGGTGTATCATTAGCACTTACTGCACATTAAATATATACACAACCAAAAACCAAACCCAAATATGACAAACCAGTTTATCAACTGTCGTGAAGACTTTGATGCAGTGAGGACGCTGCACAAATAACCACAGTGTCTGTAGACACGCGGCACTCGACACACAAAAACAAAGCACCACCGCTGCAGCTTAACCACGGACTTATATAAGACCATATATTTAGACTTTGTTAACCACCTGTGAGTTATAGAAAGGCAGATAATTCACAGAAGAGATCTTTCCCACACCCAGACAGCTGCTGCCACCTTCAGGTTTAGAAATTACATGTACGAATGGTTCAAAGGTTTTTGCCATTCAAATAGACAAAATAATGAATCAAGTCTTAATGCAGATCATGCAACATAAAAACTTAAGCAATTACTGAAGACAAAACAGAAAAACGTTTTAACGGTGTAATGCACAACAGATTTCATCACAGGAGTGACATGAGATGAGTCACGCATTCTTTAAATGAGATGCAATGCAAGCACCATCTAAATAATGTGTCATGCTGAGGGAAGGGCGAACACACCATGTTTGGGCATGCCCAAACATCACCCGTAGTAGCGGCTCAGTGTAAAACTTATCTTCTTTCATTCTGTATACATTCAGGATGAAAAAAATTCACTTGTTCTTTTAAACTTTCTATGCATCAAAGAACCCTGAAAAATGTATCATGGTTTTATATTAAGCAGCACAATGGTTTTCAACATTGCTAAACTAATAAGAAATTATAATGATGCTGAAAATTCAGCTTTGCCACCAGAGGAAAACATTTTAAGATTTATTAAAATTGAAAACAGCTACTATAAATTGTACTAATCTTTCATAATGTGATATTTTACTGTATTTTACAGCCTTGGTGAGCATAAAATACCTTTTACCCCAAGTTAACCTCAGTAGATCTTGGAACTGAACTGAGGAGCTGTGATCAGTTTGATCACAATGCTGTAAAATACATCACTACTGCAAATTCCAAACAAAACTGTACAACACTTACTTCACAAATCTTTGGTAGAGGGCAAAGGCCACATCGTATTTCTTCTCCAGTCGTGTCACAGCAGTGTTCACTTTAGGGCTTATTGTGTCCACATTTACATCCATCTTCCTCACAAGGCTGATGAACTGCTTCACACTGCAAAGGAACGGCATAATCATGTGATCAGCTAAAGACAATAAAAAAGGAATACCTGACCCACAACAGCCACCCCGTCCCCATATCAACCATAAAGCGCTTATTATTATAAAAAAATAAAATAATATTGTACTGTAAAATGAAAAATAATTAGAATTTAATAATAAATATAAGAATATAATATATTATAATACAGTATGTTATAATAAAATAATTAACAATTGCTATATTATCATGTTATTATTACCATTATTATTTTATTTTCATTTCATTTTACAGAACAACAGTACTATTACAATACTAACATTTATGGTTGCCTACTCGCCTAAAAAAACGTAGGCTTTACTCTGAAACATGCAGACTACGTATTTTTATAATTACATCACAACTGTTGTGATTTGATGATCGCACTAAGCCATATCACATTCTCACAACCATGCATTGTCAAAATTCATAAAAGAAGAATTACCGGGCAACAGGCGAGTAACATCGATTCATTGCCGATTTGTACTTGCCTTTGACACTTTGAACCCTGGCTAACATGCTACAGGTGTCCCGCAAATGGCGCTGCGAGCTTGCGCAGTGTTGTTGAAAGCAATTTGTGCATTAAAAATAAATATATTAGAAAACGTAACAGTTTGGAGTTTATTTATTAGTATTAGTATTAGTATATTTATTAGCCATTTGGTAATTTCAATCATTATACAACCAAAAAATGTTTTCCTCAGATTTACGCAATTCATGTGGGTCATACTTTTAAGGTCGGAAAACAGAAATCTGTATAAATACGAAAAAAACCACCCCTGCATATTAAAGTATAGAACATACATTTATTAACACTTTAAAGGCAAAACCACACTTCGACAGAGCAACTTGCTGATCCTATAGGGGGAGAATCAGGACTTCTCCATGACGTTCATTTGCCATACATACCTCAGTCCGACCACTTTTAGGAATTGTGTGAAGGTGAGGCTGATGCCTTCATGCTCCATGCCAGCAATGAACAGACAAGCTCCCCACTGCTGTCTGTTCGAATACGCCATCTAGCATGGAAGACACAGACATGTTTGTGTATTGCACATGTAAAAACCAATACACTAGAGTGGTAGTGCAGATATCAGAGGAAAACGTACATTTGCCTTTTCCATCGGCCTGATCTCCCTCTCCCAAATTCTCCACGCATGATCACAGACGACATTTGTGGCATGGAGCTCCTCACTGAGAGACACGAATTCAGACTCCTTGTCCTTGTGTCTGGTAAAACAACAGCATGTTGTCAGACATCAGTAAACACATTGATACACAAGGGGATTTTGACACTATTGTGGGGTGGTCACTATACTGGCACTGCTGGTCAAACAACATTGCATAAAGACATAACTAACACCAAGTTGTCAGCTGTTAGGGTATTCAGCAAAAAAGTGTTACTAGCCAGTGATGTTCACCAGATATAGTGATAATAGTCTATTATATATTATATACTATAATATAATAGACAATAGTATGTGTGGGTATATATGACATGTACACAACTGCTTCATTTACACAATTACTTGAAATTTCTTTAAAAAAATTAAATCAGATATTGTGTATCCCAAATGACAAAATAAAGGCAGATACACTGATTACAAATCACCATAGGCTTAACTGTGGCATTTGTAATAATACAATAGTAACGTTAAGCGCAGTAAAATATTGGTTGCGTCGTAATTACCATGGTATAACAAAGTAACTAACCTATTAAACAATGTTAGCCATAAATATCCGCATTAACATTTTTTTTTTTTTTTTTTTAAACCTGTAATTTATAACAATGTTACTTAGTTACTATAGTTCAAAGAGGTTACATTCTCATAAGAGTATGTCTAGTTTACTGAAGATGGTTGACTAACGTTACTTTTATTCATTCAGGCATCTTTATCAAATACTGTTGGTTGCTGGCTTCCTCTGTCACCTTAACCTACAGCTAAAGACGGTCTGTACTAATAATTCGTTATGTTTATTTTAGAGCCAGTCGCGCGGTGTGTCCTCACCGTTCAGGGCTCAGCACTGCGTTCTCGCTACTGTCCGGAGATTCGCTCTTCATGTTCCCTTTGAACTCTTTCTTCTGCGGGGTCCCGCTGCTGCGCTTCTTCGGCGGCATGTCGATGGTCTCGTGATGGAGAGCGCGTTCACTCACAGCACGGCGAGCGATCACGAGCGACGGATTTGGGGTTGTGTTTGTATTGTTGTTGTTGTGGTTTGTGGTTGGATGTCGGAGCCTGAGAATACTTGTTCGTGTCCGCAACTCTCCACTATTTCCTCAACCACCCAAAACGCGGGAAAATTGATCGACGCAACGTCCGCCACTGTTGCGTCACGTCCGGTTCTTGCGCATAGTAAACAGTAATGACCTGTAATGACATAAACATGTCTTTCTTTCTTTTTAAAGATACATTTATCTAGTTTTACAGACAAGGCTTAAGCCTAGTCTCAGACTAAAATGCATGTTTGAGCTGTTTAAGCTGAAAGCTACTTGGACTGACTCTTAAAATATGTCACTGCCATCAATGTTAATAAATATTATTTTAAGGCACGTTAATAAAATCTACTAATTAATCTAAATTAAATGTCCTAATTTAACTAAGCCACACTCCTGGCTTAATCTAAGCCCTGCCTGTGAAATCTGGCCATTATAAACCATTATATTTTAGCATGAACAACGTATCAGATTGCAGTAAGATATACAAATTCTAAAATGCATCTGAAACACTTTCAAATGTTTTTTTTGTACTGATTGTACTTGCTTTGAGTTACATGCCTAAAATGAATGGTGTTTCGTTCAAAGGCACAATAAAAAATGAAATAGATTAAAAGCAAGTAACATTTGACTGAAGCGTCTTAGTTTTCCAATTGGTTTTTATACAAACATGTCATGAGACCACGAAACACCTTTTTGTTTTACATTACAACAGCCGATGCACATTTTTGAAACAATTATATCACAATATTTTATATATAATTATCAATATTACATCTAATATTATCCATTTATCCATAACTTCTTTTCAGTTAAGAAAACAATAATGGTCACCATCAGAACATAAGACAAGTCAGTGAGACTTTATGGAATATTGTATTCTTTCTATTAAATTAGGTGATTATTCCTCATAGAAATGTATTGAAATGTAAAGAAAAGTGGACAGTATATCATATTTGAGTTTCTATTTTGTTTATTCTCTCTCATTTTTTTTTTTTTTTTTTTGTCAAATTAAATATTGGTCATATTTTTTGTCCCTTATGAAAAAAAAACCCAGTTTGACTCACCGTTGACCAAATGACATCGAATGAATGCCAAAAACAGCTTGAATGAACCGTTCTTTGTATATCCAGTCTAGTTTTTTATTCCATTTAGGAACCTTTCTTCTGTTTCTCCATGGGTTTATTTATAACAGCAGTTCACCCCATGAATTGTGCGTTATTCATTAAAGAATGACTTGAATATATTGCTGTTTAAAAAGAAAAACCCAGGTGCTATAAATGGGAGCAAAGGCACTAATGTGCATTGTCTGGAGTGAGAGATGTAATAAATAAAATTTCCTATATCAAAACCCTGCCCCCATACCAAGACCATCAGTCTCAGCAAAGAACCCATCATGTATACATTAGACATTTAGCTCAGGGAGTAACAGAACAAATGTATTTCTACTATGCAATAATACAGAAAATAAACATTTGCACTGAATAATTTATCATAAATTTCAAATGTAGCCAGATAATATTTGGCACACACATCTCCAGATTTCATCACATTCTTTCTTGTGTAGAAAGAAAACTCATATTGTGCCAATGAATGTGTCAGGTACAGACCATGAGACTTGGCCATGGACACAGACATTATTCTTTGATCTAGTGGCAAACAGACATACGGTGTTTGTAACAACATCCTGAAGGAAAATGGAAACCCTTGTCCAGCAATATCTTCTGAAACTCCAGAAAATTCCCTTAACAATGACTTGGGTTGAGAGGTTACTTCAGGCTTTAGGAAGCAATGGGAGTATGTGAGTGAGAAAGAAAATAAAAAAGAGGAGAGAGAACAACCTGTTGTATTTCCCAGGGAGAGCATATAACCAATGAAAGAGACCTCTCCAAATCCTAAAGTCCACTGTTTTTAAACTGCTTGCTCACAGGAGCATGGTGAACGGTTTCTCCAGGAACTTGCGGAACTCAGCCAGCCACTGTGCACCGACAGCACCATCTACCACCCGGTGATCACAGCTCAGAGTCACCGACATCATGCTAGCCACGTCAAACCTACGAGAAACAGAAAATGCAGGAACTATTTTAAGAGCTTCATCTATATTTGTGAGGATGTGGAGTGATGGCAAACTGATGTCCTTGCTCACCCCTTTTCGTTGTCTGCAGGCAGGAGTCTCTTTTCTGAGCCACCCACGGCCAGAATGCAGGCTTGAGGAGGGTTGATGATTGCTGAAAAATTCTTGATGCCATACATGCCCAGATTCGAAATAGTGAAGGTGCCACCCTAGAAAACCAAGAGTGTTTATGTAATGCATTTTTATATATACACACACAACACATTTTTATATTATTTTATTTATATGCAATTATAAACGCAACACTTTTGTTTTTGCCCCCATTTTTCATGAGCTGAACTCAAAGATCTAAGACTTTTTCTATGTACACAAAAGGCCTATTTCTCGCAAATATTGTTCACAAATCTGTCTAAATCTGTGTTAGTGAGCACTTCTCCTTTGCCGAGATAATCCATCCACCTCACAGGTGTGGCATAGCAAGATGCTGATTAGACAGCATGATTATTGCACAGGTGTGCCTTAGGCTGGCTTATATATATATATATATATATATATATATATATATATATATATATATATATTCAGGGTCAGTTAGATAAAAAAAAATACTAACACTTAATCAGCAAAAATGCATTCAATTGAAAGTGACAGTGAAAACATTTACTTTTTTTTTTTTTTTTTTAAATGTCCAATAAATCCTGTTCTTTCCATTTAAAGAATCCTGAAAACAATGCTTAATGGTTTCCACAAAAATATTAAGCAGTTCATTTAGCAGCATGGCACATTTTTCTTGAGCACCAAATCAGCAAATTAGAACAGTTTCTGAAGGATTATGTGAGACTAAAGACTGGAGTAATAACTGGAATAAATTACATTTTAATTTGTAATATTATTTCATAATATTACTGTTTTACTGGTTTTTATCATATAAATGCAGCCTTGGTGAGCATAAAATACTTCTTTTAAAAACATAACTAACTACATTAGTTCACATGAACTAATAATGAACTGCACTTCTACAGCATTTATGTATTGCTTTGTTAATGTTAATTTCAACATTTACAAAAACATTATTAAAATCAAAGGTATTTGTTAACATTAGTTAGTGTACTGTGAACAAACATGAACAGCTGGATTTTTATTAACTAATGTGAACAAATACCGTAACAAATGTATTGCTCATGTTTAGTTCATGTTAGTGAATACATTACCTAATGTTAACAATAAAGTGTTACCATATACAGTATATATTTTTCTGATATCCACATGAAGCACCTAAAGTACTCACCTGGAATTCATGCGGCTGTAGTTTACCATCTCGTGCTTTAGCAGCTAATGAGCCTACGTCTTTGCTGATAGTCGCAAGGCCCTTAATATGAGCATTAAATACAATGGGAGTGATTAGACCCACAGGTGTACTGACTGCGACACTAACATCCACCACGTGATTTCTGTCCGGAGAGAAAAAGAGCTTGATTAATTCAGATTCACTTCCATTTAAACGTCACATCAGTTACTTTACATTTACTGATATGTGAGAAAATACTGCTGCCCTCAAATGGTTAAGATCAGAAGTGCACTGTGGGAGTCCACTCACTGCCTGATAACTGTGTCCATCCAGGAGGAGTTGGCCTCTGGGACCTTTAAACAGGCTAGAGCCGAGGCCTTGATGATGAAGTCATTGACCGAGAGTTTGATGTTATCAGCTTTCACCTCCTGATCATGAGGGAAAGGTACCATTTAAATCAGGACTACTGTAATGTGGAGCTTATCATCATGTTACAGCCACGGGAAATGAGTTCACTCACAGCATTGAGCTCTTTCCTGAGTCCAAGAACTTGGTCCATGTTGACATCAATAGACAAATAATAGTGCGGAATAGTCTGTTTTGACTGCATCAACCTCTGGGCGATCACCTAGATAGCACAGCAGTAAAGAGACAGGCAGGGAAACAGAGTATCATGGGTAACATAAAAATCTTCATGTATTCCTAGAGAATATAAAGTGTCCTCTAAGGTCAGTGGACTCACTTTGCGGATGTTGCTGATGGGGATGTCGGTGAAGGTTCCTGTAGGTACAGCAGCAAAAGCAGGGGTGGCTGGAGGGCTGGGGGTGGGTGCAGCAAGGGGAGGTGCAGCGGCTGGGGCCTGGTGGTGTGAAACAATACATGTTATTTAGGTCTAATTAATAATGCTGCACAAATTTCCACAGAATTCCCGCCATTCCGAAGTTCTGAGTTAACATGAACTAAATCTATTAAAAACTTTTTTGCTCTTGACCAAAATTAGAATTGTTGCTATAACTGGAAATAAATATTTAGTTAATGTTAACTCTGGTGAAAGGTTTTAAGAACTTCGGAATGGCGGGAATTCTGTGCAAATTTGTGCAGCATTATGGCACATATTCTATCTGGGCTTTCTTAAAAGCCTTTTTATATCTCATCTGCCCACTGTTAGAAAAGTCAAAACAAAGTTTGGTTGCTTCGAAATTGAATGACTTACAGGAGTGAGCTTAGGTGGAACGAAGCTGTCGATATCTTTCTTGGTGACTCTGCCATCTGGTCCAGTTCCTAGCGACAAAGCAGTAGCATATTCCCAATTCAATGTGAGTGACATCTCCCATGCAAATGAAATGAGCTAACAGACAGCATCAAAGCCAAAGCATCAAAGCTCTCCCACCTGTGACTTGGGCGATGTCGATTCCCTTCTCGGCAGCCAGTTTCTTGGCTAGAGGGCTGGCAAACACCCTACCCTTCCTAGGAGCAGCAGGGGCGGCTGGGGCAGCGGCAGGTGCTGGGGAGGAAGCTGCTGCTGGAGGTGGGGTGGCCACCTGAAAAAATAGCTACAATTAAAAGTCATATACGCAATACACATATTCAAATTATTTCTTTATAGTTAGGTTAAAGATTTAAATCATTAACGTCTTCAAATTTGGATTAGAACATGTTATGCTTCTAAAAATGTTCTGGGCTGCATTTCCCAAAAGCAGTGCCACCAATGGTCTCTACCATCAACTTAGCCCACGATGCTGTTGAGAAACACAGCCCTGGCTTAACGGTTAGTGCATGTGCCAATGTGTGTACATACATAATTTTTTTTTTTTTAACAATCTAAATATCTTGCCAGAACATATCATGTGCACCACAACCGACTGAAATGTGTTGTAGTCTATTCTTGATGGCCACACCCACAAAATTGGCATGGCGTGATTGCAGTATTGCAAAACATTGCAAAACACTACAAATATTGCAAAGTGACCTTTCACTTTCAGTCATGGCATGAAACTTGATATTACGTTGGCAGTAAATACAAGACCTTGATTTTCATCACAACGGCCTTTAGGTGGCCACACAAAAAGTATGCTACATCACATCATGACATGCGGTTAATAAATGATTGCTGTTAATAAATGACTGCTGATCACCAAAACAATCAGGTTAAGTGTACATTATTAATCATAATCACTTTAAACAGCAGACACAAATAAACAACAGATCTTGTAGAAATGACAGCGCTCTTTACCGGTGCGGGAGCAGGAGGCGGGCTTGCAGCCACACCGGTCTCTACGTAGTCTGCAAATGCGCTAATGTCGGATTCCTTTTCCACAATGATGCAGAGAGGAGTGCCGAGAGGAACGTCTCTGGTGCCCTCAGCAATCATTATTTTGGCCATGTAGCCCTCCTCTTGTACCTCAAAACCTGAAAACCACAGGAAGGAATTACTAAACAGTGTTAATGCATATATTAATATCTAATCATACAGCAAACTTCTTAAAATCTTGTTTATGCATATACATTTGTGTGTGCATATGTCCAATCAAACGTTCACAATAAAACAATTTTAAAATGTAATTTATTTCTGTGATGGCAAAGCTGAATTTTCAGCATCATTACTCCAGTCTTCAGTGTCACATGATCCTTCAGAAATCATTCTAATATGCTGATTTGCTGCTCAAGAAACATTTCTTATTATAATCAATGTTGAAAAGAGCTCTGCTGCTTATGTATATTTACACAAACACACATGTATCTATATATCTATGGGCCTGTTTACACCAGGTCACATAATGTATTTTCTCTGATTGAATAGCTATCCGATTGTTTGGATTGATCCGAGATTGATTTAAATTCGATCACTCAAACTACTTCAGGAGGTGGTCTGAAACGCATTCCAGATGAAACTGGACAAGTGTAAATGCATCTGGTTGTTGAAACCACATGTGTAAATTTTAATTCATTAAAAGTGAAATTTAAATTTATAAGTAAAATTTTACTTTATTACTAAATGTTAAAAAATAAAAGGGTTAAGAGCATGTTATGGGCTAAATGGCCAGTTATGACAGCGCTACTGCAACACACATATAGCATAGTGCAACATTTGCATATAGTGCGAGAATTGAAGATCGGATTAATATTGGTTTTAAGGAGACACAAGTGTAAACGGAACAGTTTTAACAAATCAGTAAAAACGCAAGTGTTAAGGTGTAAACAGGCTTTATCTAAGCACCATTGAGTGGAACCAACGGGTTTTGGGCATTGACCACTTTTTCACCTCATAAGAAATTATGTTATCAATATGTTTAAGGTGTTTATGTGGACATGGATATAACTATTACTGTTGAATTATCATAATTAAATTCAAAATAGCTGACAATTTACCGATTGTTGCCTTATCGGTCTCAATTTCAGCCAGCAGGTCTCCCTCGCTCAGCTTCTCACCCACCTTCTTCTCCCAGCGCTGCACTGTGCCCATAGTCATGGTGGGAGAGAGAGCTGGGAGAAGAACCTAAAGAAAGCGAGACAGTAAGTTAATGACGCCATGCAATAAAATGCTTGCTTAAGCTTAGACTGGCCAATACACCAAATGCTTTCACTTCTGAATTTGTTTGTAGTCACTTTAATATTTGGTCAACATCTCATCCTACCTTCATATGAGGTGGGTAGGAGCTTCCAGGAACTTGTGGCGCTGCAGGAGCAGCAGTGGGCGCTGCTGGAGGGGGAGGTGCAGCTGCAGGGGCGGAGCTGGACATTTTATCCACTGTAAAGTCCTTAAATGCAGGGATGAGGTCAGGACTAAAGGTCAAAAGACAGATGATGTAAATTAATTGGGAAATACAAGTACACATCAATATTATACATACCGTACCTTCTATATCAAATCACACAATTGAATTGTCAACAAAGGTATCAAACATGCAAATTTATGCTTTTATTAAAAGCAAAGATCAAGACACAGTATAATTTAAGTACATCACATATGCCCTTCTTATGATGCACCATTTATCTGTCCTACAACATAACTCTTTTATGTTTTTAAGGACATAAAGTTTATCATATAAAATGTATTATGTAAAACAACAAACATCAGATCTTATGATGCTCTGTATCTTGGCACTGAAGATACAAATTGTGCTTACCTGTCAACGGTAATACAAATGACAGCTCCAATGGGCACATCTCTTGTACCCTCAGAAACCAAGATCTTGGCTAGGTAGCACTCCTCCAGCAGTTCAAATCCTACTGTAGCTTTGTCTGTTTCAACCTGACCAAATCAAAACAGAAGAATTAGATCAGAATTATACCATGGGGTTGTCGAAAGCTTGATTCGAATTGGTTGACAGACATTCTAATCTAAGCTGTCCTAAGAAATTATTTAGTTTAACATTTTTATCTACAACAAAATTAAACAATCAAGTGGCTTCTTGGTGGTAAAACCCTAAATATGCCTCACCTCAGCAATCAGATCTCCCTCATTAATTTTGTCACCTTCCTTCTTTTCCCAGCGTGCAATAGTGCCCATCTGCATAGTGGGGGACAAAGCAGGCAGTTCCACCTGTAATAGAATGAATTAGGTTAAACAGGAAACTGTAAGCATTTGGCATAAATGACTATCAAATCTTCTCAGCATACATGATCTGCATTGAAATGGTAGTTAAATGGTTTTATTGCTTTTGGATTTTTATAGTTACTCAGGATTCCCACACCTTCTGACTATTGCACTATAAAATACTATCTGAAGTATTTTACACTTATTTAACTTATGTTATAGGCTAGAGATTGGACTAATAAATTGGTTTAAAAGTAGTATAACTGGAAAAAATGTATATTCAATCACTTCAAGAAATATGCTAGACTTTCTCATAACTTCTTATAATTGATTTCTTATGTGTTTTCTAGGCCTGGAAAAGCACAACAAGTTTGTGACTGTGGACATGTTCTGAGGCTAAATATTTAGATTATGTAGATTATTTAGAAAGAAAATGTTATGCTCTCTCGTGTAACAGTATGTTTCGTATAGATATGAAAACATGGATGGACCTCTGGCAGCCCACAGAATTCATAACACATATACTTCTAGACTGAGCATCTTGAAGGTGACACCAGCAGAAGAAACGCAGTGTTGCAATATACCAGTTCTTAAAGAGACAGTTCATCCAAATACGCATATATATATTTTTGTCAACTTTTACTCTCCCTAATGTTGTTGTTCCGAAACCGTATGAGATTCATTCTTCTGTGGATCACAAAAAGAGATGACAGATGGCATAGTGACAACGTCGGTCACAGTTCACTTTCATTCTGTAGATAAAAACGCAATGATAGTGAACGTTGCCTGAGGCTGTGAGTCCCTAACATCTCTTTTTGTGTTCCAAGTCAAACGTTTTTGGAAGCACATAATAACATTAGTTAGCTTAGCTTACCCTCTGATGGGGCGGTAGACTGTACACTCGCATGCTTTGACTGAAACTAGCCGTTTGGCTTCGCAAGACCCATGATCTGTTACTAAGGATGCTGTTGTACACACGACGACCATGACACAAGCTCCGGATCCGGATCGGGCCGTTGGAGTGGTATCGTTTGAGATGATGGCATGACACCGGACCGGGTCGAGGACTAGCAGCAGCAGCAGCAGCAGGGCCCGAGAGGACACTGGGCCGGGTAACGTTGAGCCTGGCAGATGGGCGCACTCGCAGCGCTAAACGCAACATTTTGAACGTGATGACCCTGTAACACTTCGCTGGATTCAAGTAAGGCTACTCTGGTATCAGAATATCTGACACCTGTGGTAGCAACAGCAGTCTGTTCTCTCCTAAACGTACAGAACAACCTCACTTTCCAATGACCTCCCCACTCAAAACATCCCACTTTACGACACTCCTTCGCTTCGTCCTCCTGGTGACGCACAAGGGTTGCCAGATTTGTAATTTAATTATATACAATATATTTAATTATATCCTCTTTTTAAAAAAAATCATAATTTTGTGTTTTTAAATAGGCTAACTAGCGAAAACAGCAACGTTTCTGTGAAAACGTTGTACAATTAATTACTCTTTTAAATGGTGGATTGAGATTGTAAAAACATGGCAACCTTCAAGCTGTCAAAGCCGGTGTCGTAAACTGTCAATCGCTGACGTAAAAGTGTTGTCAAGCACTTTCTATCCATCCAGAAGTTGTCTGGACCACTTTGCATTCTTCCACAAATCCTGTATTGAAACTCAAGTTTGATTTAACTATACATAAATTTAACTATATACTCCCTCATGTCGTTCCAACCCCGTATGACTTTCTATTTTCCGTTGAACACAAAGGTAAAATGTGAGGCAGAATGAAAGCCTCAGTCACAATCCTCTTTTATTATATGAATAAATATACAATAAAAATTCAATTAAAGTCAATGTTAACTGAGGTTGTCAGTTGATACCATTCTGCCTAACATTTTTATTTTAGTTCCGAAGATTTTTAGACATACAGGTTTGGAACGACGTTTTCTTTTTAGGATGAATTGAAAACTGAAAAAACTTTAGACAGCCTAAAACAAGATTATGTAATGTGCCATTGATGGAGTTTATTGAGGTATTTTTCAAGTATTAATTCATCTACTGATAACATAAGGTAGGAGAACAGGCAAGTGCTTAGAACAGCATTTATTGTAAAGCATTTTTCAGCATAATAGAAAAATAGAGAACACATTATATGCAAGGAAAAGCTCCATGTAGCGTTATGTGGCGTTGGAAGTGCATTGGTCTTTTGGATGTCTATTTGACAATTTTAGCGAGGGCCGCTGCTCGCCTCTCTGTGTTCTTGAACAGGGCACGAATGAGGCTCTTCATCTCATTACAGGAGAACTCCACTGCCAGAGGTCCTTTTCCCTCCGCCCACCTAAAAAAAAAATATATATATATATATTTTTTTAAATGTGAGCTCCGTTAAATATCTAAACAAAATATATCATTCTAATGTTCCCAATGACTAAAAACCTGTTACCAGAGTTACAGACAGACTCCTAAAAATGAATCAAATTTAAAAGATTAAGTAAGTGTATGACCTGTCCACTATCTCCTGTAGATTAGCATTTAAAACCATGGAGATCTCTTTTAAGGTCATCCATTTCTTTACATAGACTGGAACCTCTTCTTGGTATTTTTTGTTCTTGTTTTCATCTGGCAATGGATTGAAGACCAGTGGCCCTTCCTCTATAATGGTTTGACACAGTGTTCGCAGTCGCTCACCGTCCACGTTAGATATGTCCTGGAATGACAGCCCTTGGTTACACCTCAAATAGTTTGGTGGTGTAACAAAAAACAACAGCATTATGTATTGCCGTACCTCCAGCATCATAATCTTATTAATCAGCTCTGATATTGCAGTATTGAGGAGAGTCCCAATGGCTTTGCAGTATATGTTTACTGGCAAGACATCTTGCCAAACTTTTCCCAACCTCCTCAGCTGATGAATTACCTAAAATTCACAACAGCAATAAAACCCCAGTGACAAGAACACTAGGCACAAATATGCTAATATACTGGTACCTAAATTTAAGCAGCAAAAGCCTATTCAGAAAATAATTTGTGTTGTTTGATCATACTTGTCTGATAGCCTTGCTGGCTGCAGAGTAATTGTCTTCATCATCCAAATTGGAGAAGTTACGTGCAGTGGACAGTCTCTCCAACATCTCAGCTTTTTGAACGTTCATTTGTGCCACAAAGCACCGAGCACCTTGTTGAAAAACAGAAAAAAGAAAAAGAAAAAAAACCCCTCATCTTATGTACACTACCATTTAAAGTCATCATGAAATGGAAGTTGCGATCATCTTTTCTTCCCTATTGTGACTTAGCCAGCTGAAAAGCTAGGCGTTCTGCTGAAAACGCCTAGCTGTGAGCGTTTGAGAGCGTTTTGGCAGCGTAGCATTTTTTTAAATTGAGACACTTTGCTGGCTATGATACGGAATAACCACAGAAGTATTACTAGTATCTCATTTCACAGATTGTTTCTATAAAAATGTTGATACAATGTAAAGTATTTGCTCTAGCTCTTGTTTTAAATGATTATGCTTCTTGTTGTCATCTGTTGACATTGTTCAAGCAGAATGTGACAGTTGGTCGGTGTGGTATTTGTCCCGCCCCTCCTCCACTGTGATTGGACGGCTGGGTAAAAAGTGACAGTGATGAGCGCTGCGTTTTACCCAAAGATGAACATTCTTCAAATCTCATTACGACAACAACTCAGCCTCATTACGCTCGTGGCGTTTTAAAAACGCGGCACTCCCATTAAAAACAACTGGAAGAATACGCTAGGCGCCGAGAAAAACGCTTTGGTGGACACACACCCTTTTATCCAATTGAAAAGGTTTCTGGAATGAGAAAAAAAAAAAATAGTAGGGCGGGACTAGATTATGGGTGCACATCAATTTAAATAAATAAATGTGCACAGATAAATCATTCATAATAAACTGCAACATTGTGTAAAAAAAAAAAAAAATCAGCAGCCATTACTCAAGTCTTAAGTGTCACATGATCCTTCAGAAATCATTGTATTATGATGATTTGGTGCTCAAGAAAAATATCTTAGTATTACCATCAATGTTGAAAACGGTTCAGCTTCATATGTGTTGTGTAAGCCTTTTTTTTTTTTTACAATTCTTTGATGAATATAAAGTTTAAAAGAACAGCATTTATTTGAAATAGAAATCTTTTGTATCATCTTTGTTGTCACTTTTGATCAATTGTAATGTATACTTGCTAAATAAAAGTATTAATTTAATTTTTTTTTATTTTACGGACCCCAAACATCTAAACAGTATCATAAAACATGTAAGCGTGCCCTTACCTAGTCTTCTGAAACCTGGGACCAAGTCTACAAAATAAGACACTCCATCTTTCAAAGGAAGGTGAGGTTTAAACTGGAAACCCAAGGTTAAAAGTTGGTGAGCGATGAACATGCAGTTATTGTGCTGGATGGCAGCCAAGTGAGGTAACTTCAATAAGTTGTCCCTAAGTTATAAAAACAGCATCACATTAAAATCAGAACCCAGTATACCAAGAATACTGCTATAAAAATACATCAACTCACTTGTGATATGTAGGCACAACATCATAGAACAGGTGAAATATGTTTCGAACTGTGTAGAAAAGCTGGACTGCACTGAAAGAAAAAGACCAAATTTATGTAGCTCCGTAATTACAGCTTAAACATGGACCCAATATCTGTGCTTATTGTAGTGGCTGCCTGCTACATACCACTGGGGGGAGCTGCCCACCGCCTCAGACAGAGTTTGTATGGCCAAGTCCATTAGCTGCTGCACCGACTCACTAATGCGACACACAGGCAGGCATAGAGTACTGGGACTCAACTGCTTCTCGTTTTCCAGGCTCTGCTGATCGTAATGGGCACTTTTCTTACCCGACTCCTTCCTCTCCTTCTCTCCTCCACTGGGACTCGGTAGTTTAGGGATCGAGAGCTTATACTCTGGAGTGATCTGGACCACAAAGAGCACACAAAAGACCATCAACAAAAAGCTTTCATAGCTTAATTAAAATGAGAGAATTTACAGAGGTCTTACTTTCACTGTGTTGTGCATCTCAGAAGTCATCAGTTTTCGTGCAGCCACAATGACATCTTGGCATTTTTTGCTTGCGAAATGGCAGTTGACATTCCTGGCGTATTTCAGGAGGTCCGTTGAGTCCCCTGCGAGGTACCCCATTTCTTTCAGACTGCTCTCGAAATCCTCTGTCTGTTTAATGACCTGAGAACACAATTGAATATTGTATTACAAAGAATGCTGTGCAGTTGTCATGCTGACAAACCCTTGCAATCTTACCTCGCTATACTCGGCCAGCTGATTACTGTTAGTCGGTATGGAATGAACCAAGCATTCACGAATGATGCACTCTGACATCTCCTCCCAAATCAGGTCTCCTAAAATCTCAGACACTTTCTTTTCATCGATAGACACATCTGAAGAAAGAAAACAACAGAAACCCCATCATCAGCTTACTGCAAGCAATGCAATGTCTAGTGTGGGGTCTTCAACCTTTTTCTAGACCACTTGTTGGATAAAGTGACAGGCTAGGCACCCCATGTTATACAATATATTGTATAAAATTGAGTGTTGCAATTTATGCTTGACATATAAGTATATAATTAATCATATATGATGTTATATAATAAGTAATATAAGTTAATATATCTTAATATAAGTAGTTAATATTGAAAGTCCAAAACTGAAAGTAATAACTTATGATGTTCCCTGAAATCCTTTACATGGACAAAGGCATCCAGCTATCACTGTAGCAGAAAAAGCAGAAACGTTTTGACTGATGAAATGTGAAGACAAACATGATTGTGACAATATATGGTTTATGTGTGTTTTTCAAGCCATCTTGGGGTATTTTTAGAACTTTTTGATGCAATGCAGTGCTTATTGACAATCTATAAAATATATTTTCTGACTTATTCTGTGATTTTTTTTTTTTTACATCGTACAAAATCCATGATGACTTAATGCACAAGTGTTTGTAGTACCTAAACCAATCATGTAATTGCCATTAGGAATATAGGAAAAAAAACTATAGAAACAAATTATTGGTTATTAATCAGCACTGTATTTGATTTCTTAGCCAATTAAAAGCAAGAGATAAGAAAAATGAAACCTGTCATTTAGACAAAGGTCAGAAAATAAACTGGTATTAGACTTGACATTTCTGTCCCCCTCATTTCTGAAATCATGTCTACGTCCCTGGTGTATGCATTATAATTAGTGATGACTACAATGTCTGTGTGGTAAACAGAGCCACTTCTTCAGATTTTTTTTTAGACGTACCAAAAAGGTTTCCATGTAGCGTCTTAAGCACGGTGAGCACTTTGTTGTAAACCTGGCTGGGATTTGGATGCTCTGCTTTGGTTTCTTCACACTGCAGGGTCAGGACTGCACCCTGCTCCGGCTGACTGCTCACTTCCACCATCAACGAGGGGTATATGATTAGTGGCTTCAGCATGTACTTAAACAACACTTGCCCTAAAGGATTGACATAGAGTCAGGCAGTCAACTAACAGACCAAAATATAGACAAAGCAATGCAGAGGTACTAATGGGCTGTAACACTTAAACTTATTCTTACCATCTATATATTGTAATCATTTTGTTCACAACTTGTAATAATGACTTAAATGAGCTCATTGTTTATGCCTTAAATTAATACATTGTTAGCTAACTGCATGATTTGTTTATGTATTTGGACACAGTCACTTCTGATAACAGATCACTCAAAATTGTAATGTAGACATGCATTTTCTGTAAAGCTGCTGTGAAACCATGTTTTGTGAAAAGCATTATACAACTAAATGTGAAGTGAATTGAATTACCAAACAGTTTAATCTTTTTATGAAGCTCTCCTTGAATGGAGAGGGCCTGGAGAATGCTAGGGAGAAGAGCATGTGGAACAGACTCTTCCACATTAGATCCTCCTCTGTTCAAATGAAGCGCTGTCTTCAGGAAAGATTTCACTCCAGTGAGCTCAGCTAAAATACGGAGATCAAAACAAATCAGACCAGCAAACCAAGACAGAATGTTTTCAAACAAATCACTTTTCTCTACTCTGATAACACCAAAATGTATCTGAGAAAAAGTCTCTGATTAAAATTGCGATGAAACAGACTGAGCGAAACAGATTATTGAAAAAGAAAAAAAACTGTAGGACGGGGAACTTAGAACTGTAGAACTTGGTTCTATCCATCGGTTGTTTATTGGGAGGAGGAAGATCTGATTGCGAGCTTGTGGTCAATTTTAAGAAAGAGGCGGGTTTAAGCTGACTAAACGATTGAAGAAATCTGACGTTCCATTGAAAGATCAAATTAAACTTTTATTAAAAATTATGACAGAGTTCCTATGCAGTTTGGAAAAGAATGGTAATTTCCAGGTCTGGATAAGTATAGAAAAAAGACAACCAAGTATGGAAAAATATTTGTGTTTCAAGACTGTAACCCCTATTCAGTTTTCTAAAATATAAAATGATAAAATAAATTTGTCAAACCACATTTAAAGAATCCAACTGATGTGTCAGTAGGCTTGCGGCACGAGCCTGTGTTACCGGTGTTTAGCCGCAACACCGGTTATCACTTGTCCACCGTGGCACCGCCCCCAACCATCCTTTTGATTTTTTATAGTAATAAAAATTTAGTTCAGTTAGAGAAGAGACACTACAATTAAAAACTAAATGCATTTGCTGAGTCGCAGCACAGCAGGAGTTAGATTTCACCTCACTTAGCCCATTTCACCTCACTCTTGACTGACAAGATGATGGCGAAATGTTTTGTTTTCAATATAATAAAATATAAATATAAAGCGAAATATAAAGCGCCTATTTAAACAAGTTTGTCATTGTACTGTTTTGTTGTTATGTTTTTCATTAAGAATAATAATAATGATGCCAGCATTCAAGCAATTGCAGCCCCAGATTTGCCACAAAAGTAAAATGCGCACAGCCGCACTGTAAAAATGTCCTCACCGTCACATCCTTAGTCAGAGGTGGATATATGCAGGTTATAAAGGGTTTTAGGTTCTTCTCATGTTATCACTTTGTGAAAACCAATGAAAAAATATAAAATTAAACGTATTACAGATGACTCTACTATATACCAAAAATAATGCTGAAAATAATGCTGTATGAACCAGTTATCTTAAATATGGTCTGAAAAATCTACAGATAGTTTTTTTTTTTTTTTAATGAAATATGTGTAGGAACTTTGTTATGAAACGAAACAAGCAAGGACGAATCGTTCCCAAAAAAATCAATAACGTACGTTTAGAAAATAGAGAGGGCAAATTTTCATTACATCATGAATTTAAGGTAAAAAAAGAAAAGAAAAAAAAAAGTTACTTTTAGTGGAAGGAAGTTTCCAGACTGCCAGTTTCTTCCACTCTTCTCCAAGGTGGTAGATGAGATTCTCTCTCTGTATTGTGATCTCTGAGCTGAGGGCCCGAACTAAAGGCAACTCGGTGTCTTTCCAAGCTTTCAGGGCATCAACACTTGCTCGTGCCTGTATAATATAAGTAGGAATATGCAATTAAGCCCTTAGCACAGTACGTTTTTGCACAGTAAAGGGCTGTTAATAGCCTAAAATGTTAATAAAATTAGTTACATGATATGCTTATAAACTAATCAAATTATTCAGAGAAAATTGGTTTATTATTAAATAGACTTGTTAAATTCACAAACTGGTAATGTGAATTTATTGCTGAATGTGACTTACTGTTCCATGCTGCTTGGCTGCAACCACATAATTCTTTTCCTGCAAGGCCCTGTGATACTCCTCTACTGCAGTGTCAAACTTAAAAAGCATATTAAAATAATGAGAGAATGTTCCTGTTATACAAAACATGTGCCTGAACTCAAGTAAAAAAAGCAAATTACTGTGAGCTTTTTTTCCCTTCTTTTTTTACATAATCATTTACATCATGCACATTCTTTGAGACATAAATCTAGCTTTATGGTTAGAAAATCCTCTAAGCATACACAAAATCCCAGCAGCATTACCTCTTGGAGATGCTGGAGCAGGTTTATTACGGCAGTGTTTTTCTCTAGTTGCTGTTTAAGCTTGGCATACTCTGTCACGGCATCATGGAGGTTATGCTGAACCTGTAAATGCAAACACTTAGTTGACATGTTTAACTACTATAAGAGTCACTCTTTTTTATTAGAAATTGAACCATTATCGTTTATTAATAGTGAAATAAAGTACCTCATTCTCGATGCAGCTTTTCAATAAATCAATGTCTTTGGAAACTGATTCAACCTGGTCCAAAAGCTCTTCTGCTCCCTCCATACTGGGTATAAACTCAATATATTTTTTATTTATCATGTCTGTAACCTCCTCCTGTATGGACAAAAGAGGGTTAAACTCTTACACCGAAACACACAATGCTACTAAATAAATACTTAAATGGAGAACATGTTTTGATCTCTATGGTTTTGATGTATGACATGTTTGATGGAGACCAGTGTTATACTTCTTCAATAACACATGGAAAACAACTGGATTTCACCAATTCAGATAACAAATATGAAACATAAGACATTTATTTGCTTATTAATTACATTACAGGAAAAAAAAAACACTCTGAATGCAAGATAATCTTGTTAGAGACATATATCATAAGTCCCAAAACAAAAACAAGAATGAAACACAAAAAGGCAAGTCTGATAGCAAAAAATCATAACCCAGACAGATATTATCGGCCAATAATGTCTCAAGACCAGAAAAGAACACATAGTTGCGTAAAAGGAGGTCAACAACATTACATCAGTTTGTCTGAAGTCAGAGCTCAGACTGGCACTGACAAGCAATGATATCAGCAGCATGACACGTCAGCCTACCAAAGTCACATCAGTACCCCTCTATTCACTATTAAAACACGAATGAACACTGCGTTCATTGTACAACGAATCTTATTAAACGTTTATAATTCTTAAAAGACTTCATATGTCAGGAGAAAGGCGTTAGTCGCACTTCAAGAGCTTTGGTTAACGGTCAATGTATGCTAACATGAGGTTACCAAAGAGGTGCAAATGTACAGAGCAAATCAACTTAACGTTGATTCCTTTTATCGTCAAGGTAACGTTAACTCGGGTTACATTTTACACGTTATATTCGGGTATTTTATAAGTTAAATTCGGGTTAGACAGCTGGTTAGCTGACCTCACTGTTTACCTTAGTTTCTTCCACTTTCCGTGACAGTTTGGAGATTTTGCAGGCGAGGTCATCCTTCTCCAGTTTACCTGAGCTGGCGAGCACTTCTGTCACAAACGACGACATGACGGTCACGGTCAGGAGGGTGAACGAGCAGGACAGTTTACCACTTCATACGCTTCACACCACTACCCGCCATTCCGCGCGCAAGGGATGCTGGGAGTCTGACTGTTGGATGAAGAAAAAAAAGCTGTCGTCGATTTAAAAAGACGCGGTAAGAAGTGCTCGCTCGTTATCAGAGACCTTTGTTATTTAGCGAGGTGCTTTTTAAACTATAAAATTAGGCAATTAGGTCATTTTATTAGGGCAAGTTATAGATGATGTATAAAACGTAATTTTATTGTTTTATATCAGTTTTAGCAATAATTCCATTTTCAATTTAAGTCCGTTTACAGCCTGAATGTGAATTCTTGGTAAACCATTAGAAAAGCACCTATTATTATAAGGGTGAATGACGGATAAAAAATAAAAAAAACTGGCAAAAAAATCAAATTTTAGGACTTAATATACTTATTAAAGTGTTGTGTATGTAATGTACACATTTCAAGAATGTAATTAACCATTTTTTTTGGTGAATCAGATATTTTTCCCCATGAAAATGTCATTCCTTAGTAACGTAATGAATTTTTAAATGAATACCATTGTTGGCATATACACTAATATAAACAAACAATTAGTGCTCGGAAAACTACATTTTAATCACAATTACTATAATCAATTTGGGATTTCATATAGACATGGGCTCATTTTTGGCTGCTGATAACTCAAAATTCAGAACCAAATAATAAAAAAGCTGGAAAATGTTTAAAAATGTTTTCCAATAAAGTAAATAAGACTTGTTTTATCATTAACTAAAAAAAAAGAATTGTGTAATCTAACTCAAAAATATGGGTTATTGCCTGTGTCATTGTTAGCCAGAATGACATACTGTTAGATGGAAGGACATTCTGCAATATTTTTTCAGGATTACCATAAAAACCATCCTCAGTATAATTTTTCTTTCCACCACTCAAACTTGAAACAAAGAAAGAGACACTGACAAGTTTTTAATTATTTAAAAATCTGTAAAATGTACAGTAAATCTGTAAAATTATAATGCTTCATAAACAATGGCCAAGGGTATAGTCCAACACATTATACAGCTAAAACATTTAGGTTTATTGCAAATGAGTGTGAACCTATTTCGATTAATATTTCAAGTTTTCTTGTTCCTGACACATTATCATTCCACTGAGTCATCACTATAATACCCTGCTCTCTTTTTTCCAAGATACTCAGCCCTAGCCTCTGCATCTGCGTTTATCCTGACTCTGAACCGTCTCTGCCTCTCTTTATTAGACAGAGGCATCTGGGAGGACAGAATTGACCTTAAAACACCAGAAGCTATACTAAAGCTTTATTAAATGTTGATATATTAATAATTATGATTACATTATTCATGATTTGACCATTAACATTACAAAATTCAATTCAATGATAATGACCCATGTGACTCATTGAATCATATGAAATCAAGATGAATGAAAAAAACATTATGTAAATAATGTCAATGTTAATAATATAATATAACTATAATAACTATGCCTAAAAGTTTACAAATGTTAATTAAAAACTAGATTGTTATGCTTATGTCATTCTGGATAATGGATGACATGTCCTGGCTAACAGAGGTTTTTTGTTATCCAGGAATGACAAAACAAATATTTTTTCTTTATAATCAGGCACTACCTTAACCACCTATGGAAAACTACAACTTAGCTATCATCACGTAATCTTTTAGATCAAACAGATAGTTTTTTTAATATAAAATCATTACAAATGTTTTATTAGTGTTATCCAAAAGGACACATGATATTGCTACAAAGTGCACCAGTGACCGAAAAGGTAAAAAAATCAACATTTTAAGGGACTCTTACTGACCTTTGCACATGTTCTGGTGCTACTTCAGGGTCTTCTTTTTATGTCACATGACATACCAAAATGTATTATGGTCCAAAATGGTCATTGATATCTGTTATCTAGGAATGACATAGAGAAATCACAATTTGGAGACAAAAGTCTTTATGTCATAAAAATGTAAATAAGCGTAGTATTATCACTATATCTGTAGGTATCATTAAAAACATCAATACAATTATGCCCAATTAGATTTTAAATACTTTTATTTATATTTTTTACATTTTTTTCATATTTTTGTATTCCAATTTTTAAGCTGGGACAGTTACCCGGAATGACATTTTGGGACATTTTGGGCCATGTCATTGACCCATAAAAGGCGTATTAAATCATACATGCTAGAATCTTTAGAACATGCTTAATCTTATATAAATAAATTAGTGTTATATAAAATATAATGAAGTTTAGGTATCACCAGATTGTATTTGGGTAACATTAAATATATTTGGTGTGAAATAAAGGGAGGAACAGATTAACCTGTAATGCTGCCTTGCAGAATTTGGTGACACTGCTGTAGGCTATGTGTGTGCAGCTGTTCACATCAGACCAACAACAAAGACATTTAGACATCGTCAGTGTGAATTTGGCTTGAGTATGCCCCTTTATTCGCTTACAACATTTCATTATTCGTTCTTCAGATATTCTTCTATAAATGAAAATTGTATCAGCTGTATGCAAAGTGACCTCCATTTGGTTTTGGACCACTGAAAATGTGTCCAATTTACCAATTTACTCATGGAGACAAATTTGAATCTAAATTTAAAACAATATTAAGAGATCTTTAATACTTCTTGAGGCCTGTAACTTGCAAACTTAGGGCAAAAAAAACAAGAAACCCATTTTTGAACTGTCGCCATTGGCATATAATGCAACAAAGATTGCGAATGTCAACAGAATTTACTAATATACCTACCAATTTCTGTGTAAAAATAAAATAATAATGCTGCCATCTTTCTTAAGTCATTTTCGCCGACCTGGCTCCAAATCTCGGATTGACAATGACAAATGACAATTTTCACCGATGACATTTAATATTTTGGCATTCATCACTATTTATGTTTGTGTGTTGACTGAATGGAATGACCCTTTAGTCAATTACCTACTGTGGGTGTGTGAGAATTCCAGGGATCAAGGAGAAGAAGGTGCTTTGCTGTTAGAAACAGTGGTGGACGTTGCCATTGCACCTGCAAAGCAATTCTGTTACAGATGGAGTGTGTAGACCATCACAGACAGCACGTGCCTTCTTCCTGAGGACAGAGGAAAGTTTTCAAATGTTCACCTGAGAAGTATTCTCACAGAAGCTCACAGAAGTATTATACCCAAACAAAGATTTTGAAAACTTTCTTATTCGAGGAGTAAAATTAGCCATTATAAAACGAATAGTTCCGGTCCTTGATTCTGAATGGTTGAGCCGTGTTTGAAGCCGTTGTAAATTACTCTACCACTGTGATCACAGCTTCAGTATTACTGCGCCACTGCATCTGTGTGAATAAAATAAATATTAAAATAAATATTTTTCGAATCATTTTATAAAAGCAATAAGCCCTGTAGAGCCGTGGTTTACATTGAACTTAGAACAGCTAATGGGGATTTCAACGCCCCTTAGCTGTTCTAAATTCACTGTAAACCACAGCTTCTTGGGGCTTTTTGCTTTTCTGAAATTATTAGAAAAATATTTATTTTAATTATTAGTTCTATATTAATTCACTATGATGCAAACATAAACAGTTTAATGAAGAATTAGTATTATAAATCAATTTAATTCTTTTCTTATACAGTGAGGAAAATAAGTATTTGAACACCCTGCTATTTTGCAAGTTCTCCCACTTGGAAATCATGGAGGGGTCTAAAATTGTCATCATAGGTGCATGTCCACTGTGAGAGACATAATCTAAAAAAAAAATCCAGAAATCACAATATATGATTTTTTAACTATTTATTTGTATGATACAGCTGCAAATAAGTATTTGAACACCTGTCTATCAGCTAGAATTCTGACCCTCAAAGACCTGTTAGTCTGCCTTTAAAATGTCCACCTCCACTCCATTTATTATCCTAAATTAGATGCACCTGTTTGAGGTCGTTAGCTGCATAAAGACACCTGTCCACTCCATACAATCAGTAAGAATCCAACTACTAACATGGCCAAGACCAAAGAGCTGTCCAAAGACACTAGAGACAAAATTGTACACCTCCACAAGGCTGGAAAGGGCTACGGGGAAATTGCCAAGCAGCTTGGTGAAAAAAGGTCCACTGTTGGAGCAATCATTAGAAAATGGAAGAAGCTAAACATGACTGTCAATCTCCCTCGGACTGGGGCTCCATGCAAGATCTCACCTCGTGGGGTCTCAATGATCCTAAGAAAGGTGAGAAATCAGCCCAGAACTACACAGGAGGAGCTGGTCAATGACCTGAAAAGAGCTGGGACCACCGTTTCCAAGGTTACTGTTGGTAATACACTAAGACGTCATGGTTTGAAATCATGCATGGCACGGAAGGTTCCCCTGCTTAAACCAGCACATGTCAAGGCCCGTCTTAAGTTTGCCAATGACCATTTGGATGATCCAGAGGAGTCATGGGGGAAAGTCATGTGGTCAGATGAGACCAAAATAGAACTTTTTGGTCATAATTCCACTAAACGTGTTTGGAGGAAGAAGAATGATGAGTACCATCCCTACTGTGAAGCATGGGGGTGGTAGCATCATGCTTTGGGGGTGTTTTTCTGCACATGGGACAGGGCGACTGCACTGTATTAAGGAGAGGATGACCGGGGCCATTTATTGCGAGATTTTGGGGAACAACCTCCTTCCCTCAGTTAGAGCATTGAAGATGGGTCGAGGCTGGGTCTTCCAACATGACAATGACCCGAAGCACACAGCCAGGATAACCAAGGAGTGGCTCTGTAAGAAGCATATCAAGGTTCTGGCGTGGCCTAGCCAGTCTCCAGACCTAAACCCAATAGAGAATCTTTGGAGGGAGCTCAAACTCCGTGTTTCTCAGCGACAGCCCAGAAACCTGACTGATCTAGAGAAGATCTGTGTGGAGGAGTGGGCCAAAATCCCTCCTGCAGTGTGTGCAAACCTGGTGAAAAACTACAGGAAACGTTTGACCTCTGTAATTGCAAACAAAGGCTACTGTACCAAATATTAACATTGATTTTCTCAGGTGTTCAAATACTTATTTGCAGCTGTATCATACAAATAAATAGTTAAAAAATCATACATTGTGATTTCTGGATTTTTTTTTTTTAGATTATGTCTCTCACAGTGGACATGCACCTACAATGACAATTTCAGACCCCTCCATGATTTCTAAGTGGGAGAACTTGCAAAATAGCAGGGTGTTCAAATACTTATTTTCCTCACTGTATATTGCTGTTCCCTTCATATGAAAAGCCTCTTCATTTTCTGTATGTTCTTAATGTTTTGTATAGGGTAATAGAAGAGTCTATTCCTGATAAGACTGTATAATGACGTGCTTGTGATAGGCTTACAATGCATCTTATCTTTCTTATACTCTTCCCATGTATCCACTGTGCTAAGCGGTGTTTTGTTGTATCAACACAATCATGGCCGTGTTCGAAGTCTAATTAAACTCAGGAGATTAAGTCTGATTCTCTAAATTAATCCAGGGAGAAGACAAGAAGAAATGTTGTGGTGATGTATTTCAGAAGATTAAAGATTTTTTATGCAGATGTACAAAAACAATTGTCCTCATTTACTCTTATTTTGTGACTCATTCTCTATTTACTAACACAGCATGTTCAATTTTGGATAGAAAAACACAGTCAAGTCAGGTAACAAATATGATTTTACAAAAAAATAAAATAAAGAGATGAGAACAAATGCAAGTTGTTCTGTTGATAACGAATATAATAGCAATTTGACTTTGTGCCATTGAATTTTTTTTTCAAATTACTCGCCATTTTCATGTCTTGTATAGACATAATAAATGTACTTATGTAAATAAATCTTAAAACCTATTTTAACAATATATTTTTGCCAATTTTTTTATATTTTGTAATATATATAAAAATACATCAGATTTTATTTTATTTTTTGCCGTATGGGGTCCACGACACAAAACAAGTAAGAATAAGTGTTCACGACTCACTAATAAACAGACATGCCCGTGTTTTCCCACAATAAGCAGTAAATGTACAGTATTAATGGCACCCATTATATACAGTATGAGTATGTGGTGAGAACTTAGAAGAAACTTAAAAGAAATGGAAAATAAGAACAGAAGGTGGAAAAACAACAGCTAGAAAGCGAGAACTCAGGACAGGGCAACAAAGTGAGAAATCAAAATTTTATTGAAAGGTAGCAGAGGGGTAGGACAAAGGAGTGGAAAATCAGACAACTTTACTGTACAAAGAAAGAATACATAGAGGATGTTCAGCTAAGGGTAGACTGAAATAAAGTGGCTTCAGCAAATCTCTATAAAAGACTATTTTCACGCTATATGTCTACAGTTCACGTGAAAAGAAGAACAGGGTAAAAACGTACACTACCTTCACTGCCCTATCATTAAACCTAGCTTTACAAAATGTCATCTATTTGATCTTTCCTGAGATCAAACGTCTACAAAGACCAAGAGCAGCCAATCAATCTCCCTTCAAGGAATTCAGAACACAGTGAATATGTGTGCAGTGCGAAACAGAAAGCGTCATTGTGCAGCAAAAATGAAATCCAGCTCAGTCTAAGACAGAGGTTAGATCACCTTGTGACTGTACCGTGCTATTTTTTTTTTTTCAACCTTGCCTCACATAATGTCATGTCCGACTTCACTTCACGATGACGACTGAGGAGCTGTGAATGGACTCCATGACGGCAGTCAGACGGCTGCACAGATCATGGGGGGAGTTCCTCACTTTGGGGGGCTCTTTAAGCACCACCATTTCTGCAGAACAGTCCAGGACTCTGGGCAGGAATTCGCTGAGCTTTTCCTGAAGAGAATCTGAATAACAGACAAATATGAACAACGACAACATGAGCTAAGAAAGTTATTGAAATGGTCTATATACAAAATATATATTTTTTTTTTGGGGGGGGAAGCCCACCATCCATGTCCTGCCCCAGGTAGGAGCACCAGCAATTCCTGATCAGCTCTATGACATCCAAATCCTCTTGGCTGACACTGTCTCTGACCATGAGGTGCATGCAAGGGATGACGCACTCGTTCATGATGGTCACTCCCTCTGCCACGTCATTTTCATCTTGACTTTTAAAGAGTGTGGCTGCGTTCTCATTCAGCTCCTGCAGGGTGTAACACGTTCACAGAAGTTTCATATGAGAAAATTGTGCTTATATACGTATATATGAATGTCTTTACAATACACTACCATTTGGGATCAGTAAGATTTAAAAAAAAAGAGAATCGAATACTTTTATCCAGCAAGGGTGCATTAAATTGATCAAAGTGAGAGTAAAGACATTTATAATGTTACAAAAGATGAACTGTCTATTCATCAAAGAATCCTGATAAAAATGTATCACGGTTTCCACTAAAATACTAAGCAGCACAACTGTTTTCAACATTGATAATAATCAGAAATGTGTTTTAAGCATCAAATCAGCATATTAGAATGATTTCTGATAGATCATGTGACACTGAATGTAATGATGCTGAAAATTCAGCTTTGCCAATAAAGGGAATAAATTACACTTTAAAATATATTCAAGAGAAAACATTATATTAAGTAATATTTCACAATATTGCTGTTTTTACTGTATTTTTGATCCAACGTGGAGATTATACGTTTTTCCAAAAACTTTACAAAAAATCTTACCGACCCCAAACTTTTGAATGGTAGTGTATGTTTTGGATTATTAAAGTGGACATACTTTCAGACACTTTCTCCTGTAAAGTGCTATAAGCGACTGATCCACTCCTTTCTTCTCTCCTTTCCTAAGCAGGGCTGAGTTGTCCTGGTGTGCATGTGCGAGATAATTCAGAGCTTCTCTTGTCCTGCAATGGAAAAGATCAATGCTGTAGACTTACAGACTCTTCAATGCAATGCACAGGCCCTTTCTGGTGTCAATGAGTCTACATACTTTCCATTCTGATACTGCTCGAGACCTGTCAACAGGTAGGCAAACACTGTCTTGAACATGCTGTAGTCATCCTGCCATTGCTGGGAGGAGAGGGAAGAAAATACAGTTTTTAGTTTTTATACGTTTTTATAAGAAGTCTCATATGCTCACCAAGGCTGCTTTATTTGATAAAAAATACAGTAAAAACGGAAATATTGTGAAATATCTCTCTATAAATTACAGAAACGTCTGTCTGTCTGTCTGTCTGTGTGTGTGGTCTGTGTGTGTGTGTGTATGTCTGTTACTCGCATATCTCTCGAACCGTTAGTCCGATGGATTTCAAACTCGACAGGTGTCTCGCTACGGGCACAAGTAAGTGCAGTGCCAAGTTTGACGTTGTTTGGATGAGAAATGCAAAAGATATCGTTAAATATATAATTTTTAAAAGGTTGTGGTTTAAAAATAAACATTCTGACATTAGAGGGTTGTATCGGTCAAAGAAGCCCCAAGAAGGTTGTGGTTTAAAAATAAACATTCTGACATAAACACTCAGTCAGCTACACTGTTTACTTCTGAATATTATAGTTTGGTTCCAGAACGTGATAAATCCATTTTGATTAATTTGAGTAAAAATGTGTTTTCTTTACCAAGAAAGTGGCAAGATGAAAACCACTATTTTCTGTTTCAAACTTTCACATAGCATCTTTAGGTTATAATAACATAAAAAATTCAAATCCAGATTTTGATTTTCAAAGATTTATTATAAAAACGGATTATTTTTCCCCAAAAATGCAATAAATTCATGACACTTTTTTTCCAAAATGCAATTAATCCATTGAATCAATATAAAAGTTATTTTTAGCGCAATTTTCCACCGGACAAAATTGCGATTGTTAACTCATGATTTCTGTTCTGTCTGTGCGCACCAATCTTGCACTTCTATCTACTCCTCAACCAGACCACCTAGAGACTTCGGGTTTTCGGCATTATGTTAAGGAAGGTCTAATCTCGGGAACGCACAAAAAAAATCCAGGAAAAGATTTACTATCTCTTAGTGTTGTGATCCCATGAGGTCAGAAAATTGCGCTAAAACACTCAACGAGTTTTTATTACTTGTTTATCATATTGAAACTGGTGAAATCAGCCATCGCTAAGAAATATCTCCTGAACTTTTTTGTTCAGCGATCAGCTCACAAAAACTGATTTTGTACGGGCACTTTGCACTGCTCCCTGAATCAACGCGCTTATTAATTTGTGGATGTAAACTGAATCTGTAAGTCAGCTATGCTGTTTACTTCTGAATATTATATTTCATTCTGGTGCGCTTACCGTTATCGCTACTGTGTAAATGCTATTCACCAACTAAACATATCCTATTCAATGCATTCACAGTCTCTTTCACGGGCATCATTTGTAGTTGCCTATTCACAAAATGTTTCCTCAAGCATAGCGTTTTCTTGGAGTTCACGTTGTGCTTTCTACCATGCACAAATAAAAATGTCACTGAACTTTTGCTGTGTAATTGTAACAATGTGCACTCAAACACACCAAACCAACAATTACTAAAAACACACTTAAAAACTGATTTTGCACGGGCATTTTGCACTAGTAATTACAATTTAAAATAACTATTTTATATTTTAATAAATTATTTTAAAATGTAATTTATTCCTGTGATGGCAAAGCTGAATTTTTAGCATCCTTACTCACATGATCCTTCAGAAATCATAATAATATGCTGATTTGGCGCTCAAGAAACATTTCTTATTATTATCAATGTTAAAAATCGTTGTGCTGCTCAATGCTTTTGTGGAATTCGTAATACATTTTTTGAGTTCAGTTCATTAAAACAGCATTAAATCTTGTAACATTATAAATGTCTTTTCTGCCACTTTTGATCAATTTAATGCATCCTTACTAAATAAAAGTATTAATTTGTTTAAAAAAGAAAAAAATCATACTGACCCCAAACTTTTAAACAGCAGTATACATTTTAAATTAAAGAAGTAAAAAGAGAAGTGAGCCTTATTGGTCTTACCAAGTACTCATCCATGTCCATATCCTCTGGTTTAATGAGACGAAGTTTAGATCTGGCCTCTCTCATGATACTGATGGCCCTACAAGGGGAAAGTACCAGTTTAGATTAGTCCAATTAGTCAATATTAACTTATTCCAATTAAAAATATACTGCATTAGGTCACTGATTTAAAAGAAAATGTGTAGTTACCGATCATCAAAACTCAGGTTGCGGTCCGCAAATTGCTCCAGCAATGTCCTCTCAATGACACGGTTAGGGGCCTGGTTTTGGAAAAAGTAAACCAGCACATGCTGGAGTCGAGGGTCTTGCTGGGGTGTGGTCTCTTCCTGGGACAGCTCATACAATCTGGAAAATTCCTCATGGAACGCCTGATAGAGAGATCAATGAGAGAGATCAATGCATTAGTTGATTTCCAAATATATATAAATATATATACACGTGTATATATATATATATATATATATATATATATATATATATATATATATATATACAGTGCTATGCATAAGTTTAGACACCCATGCTAAAGTTGACTAAAAAGAGGAATAAAAAATCATCTTTTGGAAATTGAACTTAATGCCTTAATTAAAAAAAATAGGAAAAATCCAACCTTTAAGGACACCAATTTTCTTTGTGAATGAATAATGTATCGTAAATAAATAAATGTTCTTCCTTAAAATACAGGGTGCATAAGTCTGGACACCCCTATGTTAAATTCCCATAGAGGCAGGCTGATTTTTATTTTTAAAGGCCAGTTACTTCATGGATCCAGGATACTATGCATCCTGATAAAGTTCCCTTGGCCTTTGGAATTAAAATAGCCCCACATCATCACATAGCCTTCACCATACCTAGAGATTGGCATGATTTTATTTCAGTTAGCCTAATAGCTGGTTTGATTTGCATTGAGAGATGATCTTATGGAAAGTACTCCATGCCAATCTCTATGTATGGTGAAGGCTATGTGATGATGTGGGGCTATTTTAATTCCAAAGGCCAAGGGAACTTTATCAGGATGCATAGTATCCTGGATCCATGAAGTAACTGGCCTTTAAAAATAAAAATCATTTATTTATTTACAATACATTATTCATTCACAAAGAAAACTGGTGTCCTTAAAGGTTGGATTTTTCCTAATTTTTTTAATTAAGGCATTAAGTTCAATTTCCAAAATATGATTTTTTATTCCTCTTTTTAGTCAACTTTAGCATGGGTGTCTAAACTTATGCATAGCACTGTATATATATATATATATTAGTAGTGCCATTTAGTTTGTTCAGACACAGTTGCATTGAGTCATTTTAATTTGTATACCTTGATGAGTCCTGCTTCAGGCCCATCTTTGTCAAAAACTTGTCTTGCCTTGGCAATGGCAAAAATGACCCCCTGCATGGCTGGTGTTAGCATCATCTATTCCATTACAGATGAACAGAGGACAACATTAATGTTAAATTTAATTAACAAGTAGCCTCATTTTACAGTTCATGGAACCAGAGGAATGATCCTTTACCTCTTCATTGTAGCCATCTGCATCAGAGCGCACCAGAATCCTGCCTACATTGGGTATCTCTACCTCAGAAACTTCATTCTCAGGCTGCCTGTGCGTGGCCGTTGCTGGGTTCTCCTCTGTGGACGAGGCCTCTGGCTCTGTCTGGCTGTCTGGTTCTGCCTCATCACTGATGACCTGCTCCTCCACCTCAACCTCTGACCTCTGAGCTCTGTCTGTAGAGGCTGAATCTGCCACAGGCTGCTGAAAAACACAGAGAAAGAGGCTGTTGAGTGACTGTCAATGATCTTATTCACTTATCATAGTCTAGAGATGTTCACTCATTACATCAATTTGTAGGCAAACCAGGAAGTGTAATTCACCATGGTCTCCCTCAGGAATTTCTAATTGGTTTTTAAAACAGCGGAAATGCAAATCTCTGATAGTTGTTTCCCCCCCTCAAAACACTCTTTTGGCTGTCTTTAAAGAGTCTAGCGGAGATGACGATGAGCTGGACTAGGAAATGTATTTTATTTCTATCAACTCTCTGGAGATTTTTAGCATGGTAATGGATATGACAACGTTAATGTATTTGGTCTTGGCGGAATAGATCTGCTCTGCTGCTGCTGCTGTTGATTATTGCTGTTGTTGTAGATTATTGCTAGGTAATACCAAACTCTGCTACTTCGCTTTGCTTCGTAGACAGAGTCTGGCAAATCCTAATTGAAAAGCGTTTTCTTTCTCGCGCTTGTCGGAGGTTTAAAATCATTGGTTACCCGTAAGCCAATCACATAACATTTGGTTATGGCGTGTGTTATGCGCATGCTCAGCCGCATCTAACTTACACTGTAAACACATGTATGATGCGAAAACAAAACCATCGAGCAAAATACCGGAGTGAACATGACTGTGAACGACTTTTGCCGATTATGTGAAGTAAATCTACGCATCCACGGTACAATCAGCGTCTACGTCACGGCTCTCAGCCCGACCTCTGTTCGTTGATTGGCCGGCTGTTTTCAGGCCGGGGGAAAACGGAAAGCTATTACGCTTCCTCAGACTGAATACAGAAGCGAAATGAAATTGAGCAGAAGTAGGAAGTCTGACGTAGTCAGGCTAGATTATTGCTGCTGAAGAGCAAGTACAGGAACTTGCTGCTGCCAATACATACGCTAATACACTGCTGTGAGTATGTAAGACATACTGCTGCTACACAAATAGCATATCAATTACCCATAGCAGATTTATACAGGTGGAGCTGGGGAAGGTGGAGGGTTTTAGACAAGCTCTGAAAGCCGTAGCAAACTGCTATATTGAATGGTCACCAGCCATTTAAAGTTGAGCAAGCAAGCTCATTGGCTGCAGATGTGACATGAACAAATCAGCTTGTGCCAAGTATTTAACGCTGTAAATATCATCACCTTTCGCCATCTAGAGTTTTACGACAGCACTAGGCATTTATTTTATTTTTCCTCATTTGTTCCTTTTAATTCTTGAATACATGGACTAGTATGAATGTTTGAAAAAAGTACTGGCCACTTTCTGTATGCACAATAAGATGTGGGTTTATGTACTTGGGTTATTAGTCCAGTCATTTTATGAAAAAAGGTTGAACAAATTGCAACAGAAGCAAACTCAACTGATTTTGTATCCTCAATATGTCCTGAGTAAGGAAAAAAAAAGCCCAGAAGAATCCCATTAGGGGAAAGTTTCGAAAAAGACCCAAATATAGCCTATTCATACACCTATACATTCTTCTTCTTACATGAATAGGGTAACAATTTTAACCTTTGGATATCACCATGAAAATTACTGAGTTGATTACTTACATCAAGACAAACAAAAAATGTATTACAAGTTTTTTTAAATTGTTTGTTAACATGAACAAACGGTGCATAATCTAATTATGTATGTGCTAATTGAAGTACTTTAGAAACCAGCCTTTATTAATTATTATTGCAGAGATGGGGTTTAGGGCTGGGTCCGTGGGACTGTTTCTGGGGATTCACTTTTTATTTTGCCTACCTTTTGTCTTCTGCATTCTCCTTACCCTTGTCTCCTGTTCTTCCCTCAGACTCATCCCCCAGAAACAGTCCCACGGACCCAGCCCCAAACCCCATCTCTTAAAAATTAATAAAGGCTGGTTTCTAAAGTACTTCTTCCTGCCTCTAAGTATTAATGCTCATGGGTAGCCTAAATGGGTTCCATTCAGACCTTAACAATAAGTATTTTACTGTTATGTGTCAAGAAGATTCAACAAGACATTTTCACCTGGCTATACCCAATGTTTAGATCTGTTGTGGTATTTATGCAAATTAGCACATACATAATTATATTATGCACCGTTTGTCCATGTTAACAAACAATTTCAAAAAACTTGTAATACATTTTTTGTTTGTCTTGATGTAAGTAATCAGCTCAGTCATTTTCATGGTGATATCTAAAGGTTGAACAAGACGGGTGGCTGGCCGCACACTGATCCACTCAAGACTGGAAAAGTCTACAAAAACATTTTTTATTTTATAAATTGCATCGTGCAAAAAGTGCAAAGTGCATGTGAGTTAAAAACAAAATAGACACCAGCAAGCAAACATTTCAGCACATTGCTATCTTCAGTGCCTTCTTGTTCATTCTTCAATATACTATTGGCTCTACGCACCTGCAGTACAAGGACTTTTTTCCTGTTTGGAGCGCTACATATTTTTCTAGTCTGATATCTAAAGGTTAAATTTTTTACCCTATTCATGTAAGAATAAGAATGAATAGGTGTATGAATAGGCTATATTTGGGTCTTTTTCGAAACTTTCCCCTAATGGGATTCTTCTGGGCTTTTTTTTCCTTACTCAGGACATATTGAGGATACAAAATCAGTTGAGTTTGCTTCTGTTGCAATTTGTTCATGGTTGACCCCCATTTTGGCTTAAAATGACTGGACTATTAACATAAAACTAAAACCATAAAAAAAATCCCCCCCCCCCCAGCCATTAAAGAAAACTAAAACTGATAAAAATGACAAAAACACAGAACTTAAAATGAAAACAGAAAATATAGAAATAAAATCTAATTCAAAATATTAACAAAAACTATAATAGTAAATTAATGATACTAAAATAACACTGGTGTTTAACGGATAAAACATGCAATTCATCTGAAAACCATTGAAGTCGTTAAGTAGCGACTTGCTGCAGAGTAGCCTACATTTTGTTTTAAACATTCAAAATTTATGGAAAACAAAACATATTCAAAATTCATGTTTGTGGTATGACTACATGTAATGCATGTTGTAGAGTGTTGTAGAAAAATCCCTTCAAGTAATGTTAATCACCTATTTTGCTCATAAATACCCTTGAATGCAATATGAGACACTGACCACTAGAGGTCCTATCACTACCATTTATGACAAGGCCTAGGAAAACAAATCAGCACAGTTGTAAATCAGGAGCACCAATAAAATCAACGAGTCAAAGAGAGAAACAGCAGAAGAATAAGTCGTAAGTACAGAATCGACATTCTAACCCCATATACTGAATCAATAATATCCAAGATTACTCTTTCTAAAGACTAGACACCAAGAACACACAGCGCTTAAACAATTGCCTGTTGATAGAAGCATCAGGAACATGTTCTCCACAATCATTTAGGAATCCAGTTGATTTTGATGGTGCATGCAGGAAGCACAGAGCTCAGGCTCTATTTAAAGCCCTTATCTGACACACTGTCCCCAGCAACCCCGCATGGGACTTCAACCAGAAAGACTGAGGAATGTTGGAAGGCTCTCAGCTGTCCGATGAACCTTATCCCCACATCCCTTTCCAAAACGTATCCTCTTACAAAATACCAGAGCTTTGCGACACAACAGACAAAACATTAAACATTAGGCAAGTACAAGTAAACAAGTTTGTAGTGATTTAACCACCAATGTAAATCTACAAGTTTCTCTCCCATATAATCGCACCATACATATAGTGATGCACATATATGTCAAAATATACACAAAAATTAGAGTAATACTCTAAAAAAAAAACTTTTTTTAAATAATACACATGTATAAAAAACCTTTCCTATATTGAAATTCCTGACAAATACTAAAATGTTCATAACTCTAAATATATATATATGTATGTATGTATGTATGTATATATATATATATATATATATATATATAGAGAGAGAGAGAGAGAGAGAGAGAGAGAGAGAGAGAGAGAGACAGAGAGAGAATACAAGAATATAAAGAGTATAAAGTAAAATGTAATTGGTTTGCTATTTATCTATTTAAGTTACTTTATAATATGCAGTTAAATTGAAAAATTATGTTAGAATTAATATAATGCATGTCATTTTACTCTAATATTCTATAAAGTACATTTCACATGCAAAATACATGTTTTTTAAAGTAAAAACAAAGTATAAATTGCAATTTAATTTATGGTAAAAAGGTATATTGAATTTAACAAGACATGTACTTAAATACACATTGTTTAATAAAATATTGTTGAAATTATTTGTAAATATAAAATTATAGTTTACAGTGAAAAATTGCAAAAGTTGTTTTATTAATATTTAATTTCCATTTCATTTAAATGTTTATAGATTATGTAGAGGAAGAGGATTGCGACCCATATGTACTGTACATAAAACCTCCAGTGTTGTATATGTGACCTACTTTTTGCACATCTCAAATAACGCTTCAGCGTCCTCACCTGACTCTGATCTGGCTTCTGTTCATCTGGCGGGCCATGTGTCTGGCTACTGGTAACATCCTCTTCACTTCCCTCTCCCACATTCTCACTGGGCTCTGATGATATCGAGCTGAGAGCTGCTGAATTGGCCATGGGCTCTGGAAAGCGAAAAGACATTGAAAATATACCTGCAACAGATACATGGAAAACATCTGACCTTTTGAAGAAAAAAGGATCTGACCTTCACTGTCCTGGACAGGTGCTGGTGTTGAATCTGGAGGTGGTTCTTCAGACACTTCATTTGTTTGTTGTTGGGCAGGTTCTTGCACTAGGTTTTGTGGCTCTTCTGGGACAGGTTCTTCTGTGTTGGTGGAAGTGTGTGTTTGAACTTGTGCTTCTTCACGTTGGGCTTGGCAGAACTGCTCTTCCCATTCTCTCAGCTCCTGCTGGAACCAGCGGTTGTCCTCCCGAACATAGCGCTTCAGGATAGCCGGGAGGGAGTCCATTCCTTTCAGAGCCTGCCCTGTCTCATCGTCTGTGTCTTCTGTCATTCATAAGAAAGAATAATGTTCATTATTGTGGCAAAAAGTTCCCTGATGATAGGACAGTTCCTTATAAGAAATTTTACGAATTATGCAGAGTGCATAATTAAAGTCACCATGAAATCAAAATTAACATTGCCCTACATTTTTCTAGTTTGAGTCATTTCACTCAGATATAAATCACAATAGTAAAGAAAATACAATTGCAACATCCATTTTATGTCCTTTTTTTCCCCGGTTACTGCATTTTTATATAAAAATGGTCGGATCATTTCCATAATGACCAACGCAGTCTACCAAGAGCAGTGCAAATTAGTGTCTGGTTTAAGACATGCCTTTTTTTTTGGACTGTAAATAATGGCGCAAATACCAGTAAATTGACTAGTGCAAATCTTAGTAAATCACCTTGCATGATTCATTTAAATACTCTCCTCCCATAAATGTTGCGTCTGAAAGGGAAACTCCTATAAATGAATATGCAATGAGATCAGCCGCAAAAATAACCCAGTCCATGCCTTTAATTGTACACTGCGTCTTCAGTAAATCCTGACAGTAGTTTTTTAACACCAAAAGAGGGTTTGCGCTGGAGCAAGCAGTTAGTAAATCTGCCCCTATATTTCACCCCTACGTCATATAAATATTCATAGCAATTTATCACAGAAAACATCAGGAAAATTAATCAAAATAAAAACCATTAGGAAGAGTTTTTGAAGTTCACAGCTTGGCAGACACTCTCTTATGCCCAAAGTGTGCCAACAAAGCAATCAACATTCATTTATGAAAGAAATCGGAGCTAAGGCCAATGCCTTAAATCAAGTGAGTGATCTGCTTCAGCAAAATCTGAGCGCAGTTGCGTAATCTGAGAGGCACATGGGGAAAGTACCTGCTATGAGGTATGGTAGCTTGTCATTGATGTACATGAGGCAGTAGGCGCTTGCGTTGGTCATGCCACCGTACGAGTCTCGAACGAGCTCTTCCCAGGTCGACTCTGTCACCATTACATCGTTGTACTTCAGCCAGCGTTTGTGAGCATGATCGTAGATGTACGCCCAGTAATGGCCAGCGGAGGCCTGTCCCTCATGGACGAGCACAGCGTGTAGTCTGTAGGGCACCTGGAAGCATCATATATGAAGTCAGGGTTCATTGAGGTGTCATGCAAATTTCTTGAAAGGGCTCAGTCAATATTAAAGTACCAACGAGTGTTCAGGATATAGACTTTACCTGACACAGACTGTTATCTGAGTACATGCCCTCCAGGGCCTGGCTGACCTTGTCAATGCTGGCTTTCAGCTCTGCACACAGGGAGAGAACACAGATCAATACACTGCGCCTGAGGCCAGTATCCTGATACAGTCACAAACGCATTAGGATAACTGCTTGTGAATAATGATGGCCTTCAGAACAGAAAAATTAAAACGCACATTACAGCTCAGGTCCAAAACCTAGTGAGTTGCCTCACTAACAACATAGGCAGTTTTCTTCTGTGGCAACTGGCAACAAGAACTGTGTCAAACAAATAGCACTCAGCACGCAAAGTGCATGGGAGACACGAGTTAATTGATTCCAATACTGGCGACACAATATAATAAAAGCATAAATATATAAAGCACAGTTGTCAATTTTAGGCACATTTTTCGAAACATTCTTAACATTCTCTAAACTGCAGCTCAATTGTCACAACTGTTTGCTAGAACATCAGAACTCTATTGCATGTCTGCTAAATGTAGTAACCAAAACATTTAATTCATGCTTCAAAACCTAGTTATTGTGTGAATAAATTGGCCAATACCACCAAAATAAAAAGTGTTTTTGTCGACACTGACACACTTCTGTACTACATATGTCAGTTTTTGTCTAGCTGAATGCTCTTGTGTATCACACTGAGCTTTTTAGACACAGATATCAACCGTAGGAAAACATTTACTAGGAAAAGTCAATACTGTAGTACACAAAAAGAAAATGTATGTATTTATACAGTACATTTATTTTTGTAGAAATGTATGTTACATGTTAACTGAAAATTCACAATTGCTTGTTCATGTTTACACACTCTATTATGCCTTCGCATAACACCAACACTATTTTTTTTTATTACATATCTTCCTATTGCTCTTCCATGACAAGCAACTGTGAATTTTCAGTTTACGTGTAACACATTTCTGCAAAAATAAATGTACTGAATAATACAAATGTATTTATACAGGGTTTTATATTTAGGGTTTTGACGTTCCTCCATGTTCAAAAATGGTACTAGTGATTGTGCTGTACAAACTCCATATACAGTATATGGCTCCAAACTTGATTGGTTGATTGGTAAAATTGTGATTCCTATTTCATTACAATGGAAGGCCATTTGCTTCCATTAGCAAGTATTACAAACATTCAATGTCAGATATTGAATATACATGCATGTCTGACAGATTTTGACTACTGAATGGATCATTTTGCATGTGATGGCTCACACGATAAAAGAATGTTTAGAAGTTGTGAAGAGTTTGACAGTTTCATTGAAAATAAACTCTTCAGTTTTGTTCAACAAGCCATGTGCATTTAGTTATTGTGCAAATTGTAGACAATTGTACTTACTCTTTTGCACACATGTGCTAAAACACATGCAATTTGCTTAAATCAATGAGAAATTCAAATCTGATGTGAACACAAAACTAATTGTTCAGAGATCTGAAGAAAAAAATTCTCATTTGAGAATTGAGCCAAAGTGACCAGGAAAAACTGTAATGCCTTGCTGAATAAAAGTTTTAATTTATTTACAAAAAAAAAATCTTACTGACCCCAAACTTTTGAACGGCAAATCAGCATATTGATAAATACATGCGTTACCTTTTAGGACAGTCTACGCATCGCAACTAGAGGGCACCTTTGACATCTTAAAATAAGGCAGCTCACTATAGGCTTAAAAAAAAACATTGATTCAAGCTTACGGGGAAAAACAACATTCACTAAGTGAAGGATGTACCGTTTATGGTGTTCTCAACTTCTGCTCTCCAGCGCTGTAAGCAGCCCTTGACGAAGTACAGCTCCTCCTCGGTCACGCTGTGGGGGGCTGGTTGCAGTGGCATCTCCATGGGGTGTCTGCACTGAGTAAAAGGCTTGTGAATGGGAGTTCTCTGTGTGGCTGTCTGCGGGCAGCCCGAACCATCTGACGAGCCAGCATCATCTGGTTCTGTCTGACTACAGCAAGAAATGAAACATTTAGAGGAGGACAAACGATTTCTCACACAGCCGATGAAGAAGAACACAGGAAAGCGAGCCTTGCCTGCTGTCACCTGAGCTGGGTTCTGTGTGTACGGGAGGGTTTGTAGGTACTGGCGAGGCTGGAGTCACATTTGTGGGTTTCGTGGTGGCAAACTCCAGCACATACTGCAACATGTCTGCCAGGGGGTATTTGGTTGGCCCTGAGCCATAGTTTTTATATCTTTGAAAAAGAAAGTCATAGTTTTTATCTGTTTTACCATGATTTGACCTCTATTTGGCTTTTGAACATACCCCTCAAGTTTCTGCTGCAGAACTGTTAACTGGTCCTTGAGTCTCTTGACCTCTCCTCTTCTACCATGGGTCTGATCAACATTGTTATGGAGGTATCTGCACACAAAAAATAGTAATTTGCCATTTAGCATTGATTTGATTAGATAGATAGATGGATGGATGGATGGATGGATGGATGGATGGATGGATCTTAACCTGTCCATATAGATCACTTGGGGAAACTCCAGTTTTTTGTGTATTTTTTCTGGTCGCCCTAAAGACTGATTGAACTCAAATCTGGACAGCTCAAAGGTCAACACTGGTGGCAGCTTGGAGAACCACCTCTGGAAAAAAACGACATACTTGAATTCATAAAAGTAGCATGTTCATACTTCAAAATAATATTTTAATAAATGACAGGAGTCCATATATTTGCATGTGGAGAAACTGACCTCCTGGCCAGAGGAGATCGTCTGATCTGAATGAAGGGACTCAATCTCTCCTTCAACCATGGCGCCCTCCAAACATTCGTCTAAATTGTTGAAGCCGTTCACTTGGAGAGGGTATTGTCCAAACTGCTCAATGTTGGACACAATCTTTTCTGCACACAATTACACAACTATAATCAATGAGAGTGATAAACACAGAATAACTACAGGAGAAATTTCATTATCTTACCTTCATGAAGTCTTTCAGCCACAAATGTACCATAAAACAGCTGGACCATTGGGTTGTTTTGTTTATCCTCTGGGTTACTGAAAATAAAAGCTGCCATGTTTTATTGTGGGGATAAAAAAATTCCTGGCAAGTACATTAGCAACCAAATATGCTATAGGGTAATTATTCATCATTCTTCAACAACTGCTACACTCATTACCATTTATTAATTAACCCTCCACAGCAAGATGTTGCCTCAGGGTAACAAACACATTTTCTTCATGTTGCAAACACATGATGCATATAAAATGGCAATAAAATGATTTTAAATAAACCATTAAAAGCTTTTTCTTGGTCTCACTATTATTTAAATACATTTTAATTTTCCACCCATCAAAAATATCATTCACATTTCGTAGTGAGTAGTTCATTTTAAAACAATTTATGATGAATTGCTTTAATGTGTTTGTTGACCCCTACAACAAACACACACACACACAAAAAAAACCCATTATGAAACTGGAATGGATTACGGATGCAGTGGATAGGGATGCAGCACCACAGAATAATGAATGCATATCATATGATTTTAATATATTTTTTTGTATTACATTATGTTATGCTTTTACATGCATTTAAAAATGCTTTTATAATTCATTCAATAAAGGGTTAAACAAATCCTTTCAAGCATTCAAATTTAGCCACTCTCACTTTACCATGCACTATTATTATTTATGATTTATGAACTTACGTTCCATTAGCAGCCAGCTGGAACGCGTCTTCGAGCCAGTCAAGTAACTTGTGTGTGAATTCACTGACATCCTACAATAAGCAACCTTAAAATAAACACTGTTTTCCAAGAATACAGCACAGTCTCTATCTAGAAGAAGCTCTTATATAGCTTCATAAACTGTTGTGAATGATAAACATTTCAAGACACCTTTTATTAGTGCATCATTTGCAACTGTTTCATTTTTATAATTAGCCCCTGACATGACAGCTGTGAATCATATCATTCAAATGATGTACCTGTTGTGCCTCACTGGTTCTGAACGCATCCCTGAGAAGCTCGACTGCTGCAGAGGGGTCTACAAACCTACGGTTTGAGCCCACCATCAGAGCAAACAGGCAGCGCAACTCCTGCATGAAGGCAATGTTTCTTTTCTCCTGCAACAGAAATAGAGTCAGAATAATCCACATAGTCTTTTAGATCTGCTATTGATGCTGAGCAATATTTGAATACTGGTGTCAAGGCAGACAAGAAGAGAACAACATTACATTTAATTTAACATGTAATATATCCGCAACATTCAATACAACACTCGGTTACACTTCAATAGTCCACTTTAAACACTTTACTGACTATAAGTAACTTTGCAACTACATTTCAACTAACTTGAGTCTGCCAGATCTGTTTATTATTCTCAGATAATAGATAATAATCAAAGAAATCCAAGGCATCTCTTTCATACTATAAACAGACTTCTCACATGTAATGTTGGTACCTCTCTGCCTGTCTCAAATCAGGTGTGTAATGACTTTCTTCATTTTTTTAGCTCTAAAATTGACAATGTTTATAAAATCATTCATGCTATACCTGGTTCTTCTTCTGTACTTTGCTTGCCTAGTTTCTCTGGCACATCCTTTACTACCTTTTCTGAAGTTGACTCTGAGCTGCTCACTAGTGTGGTATCATGTATGAAAGTCACCACTTGCTTACTTGATCCCCTCCCTACAAGCTTGTTTAAATCTTGTTTTGACTCACTGTGCCCAGCTGTTCTTGGCATTGTCAATGAATCTTTGTGTTCTGGTGTTGTCCCAGCAGCATTGAAAACTGCTGCTGTAACGCCTGTTCCGAAGAAGCACGACGCAGATTTGGATAATTTAAATAATTATCGCCCTATATCAAATCTTCCATTTGTGGCAAAAATTTTGGAACGTGTTGTGGCTTTGCAGCTACACAGTCATCTCACAGTAAATAATCTTTTTGAGCCCCTTCAGTCTGGTTTTCGGAAATTTCATAGTACTGAGACAGCCTTGGTCAAGGTCACCAATGATCTGTTAATAGCCTCAGATTCTGGTTCTCTTTCTATTCTTATCCTCCTTGATCTTAGTGCCGCTTTTGATACTGTCAATCACAATCTTTTACTCAACCGTCTGGAAACTGTCTTTGGTGTTTCTGAGATTGTTTTAACCTGGTTCAGATCTTACCTCTCTGATCGTAAACAGTTCGTCTGTATGAGTGGTTTTCGGTCTGAGATCGGCTCTGTCCGTACGGGTGTTCCTCAAGGTTCAATTCTAGGCCCGTTACTTTTTAGCATGTACATATTTCCACTTGGACTGCTACTAAGATCACTTGGGCTTAATTATCACTTTTATGCAGATGACACTCAGATTTATATTCACTCAAAACCTGGTCAAAATCTGGATGTTCCTTTTTTAACACACTATATTTCTGAGATAAAAACATGGATGTCCCAAAATTTCTTGTGTCTCAATAGTGATAAGACTGAGGTCTTGCTTATTGGCACCCCTCATCAGCTTCGTAAGGCTGGTTCACTAATTTTAAACATAGATGGCTCTGATTTGGAGGCACAAACTAAATTAAAAAACTTGGGAGTTATATTTGATTCTAGTCTGTCCTTTGACTCTCATGTGCGGTACATTGTTAAAAACTCTTTTTTTCATCTCAGAAACATTGCTAGACTTCGCTCTATGTTATCCCTCTCGGTGACTGAAAGGCTTATTAATACCTTTGTTTTTTCCCGCATTGACTACTGCAATGCACTTCTTGCTGGGGTCCCTAAAACCACACTTAACAAATTACAAAGTGTACAAAATTCTGCTGCTAGGATTTTGACTGGAATTAGGAGAAATGAGCATATTACACCGATTTTAAAGTCTTTGCACTGGCTCCCGGTCAGGTTCCGAGTCGATTTTAAAATCCTTATGCTCACATATAAGGCACTGCATGGTTTGGCACCTCAATATCTGTCTGCGCTTTTAACTTTATACACACCCAAGCGTCATTTACGCTCTTCACAAGCTGGTCTATTGGCGGTCCCACAGACTCGATTGCGTACTGTGGGGGACAGGGCTTTCTCATCATATGCACCTAGGCTTTGGAATGCTCTTCCTCCAAATATCAGAGATGCACAGTCTCTAAGTAATTTCAAATCTCTTTTAAAAACGCATTTTTTTAGGTTAGCTTTTACTTGATTTTTTTTTTTTTTTTTTTTTGTGTGTGTATTGTTGTATTGTATTTTTTGTATTGTTGTATTTTAAATTTGCTTGTTCTAGTATGTAAAGCGCCTTGAGAAGCTGCTTTAAAGGCGCTATATAAGAATAAAGTTATTATTATTATAAGTTATTATAACTCTCATTAGAGTTTAAGTAGACTGTACACTGTAAAAAAAAAAGTTGCTGCCTTAAATTTTTAAGTACAATCAACTTACATTTACATTCAACTTACAATTAACAATTACTTTAAACTGACTTAAAAAATGAGTTGAATTTTGTATAACATAAAAATGTTTGAAAATGGCTTATTTTGACGAGTTAAAGCATGTAATAACATATGTTGTGATAACTTATTGATCATATACAGTGTGCACTGTAAAAAAATATTTTCATGATTCGTTATCATAATTTTTTTTATCTTTAGCCAAATCCACTTAGATAATTATTGTCAGTTTCTAGACTGTTAGTAGACTTAAGTTATGGTTAGGTGTTAGGGTTCAGGTTAGTAGAATAAGTTGACATGTAGTTGCAAAGTTACTTATAGTCAGTAAAATGTTGGAGGACCATCAAAATAAAGCGTTAGCAAATATAAAGCAGACAGTCTAATAATACTCTAATGACTGTTAGTTGACATGCAAAGTTACTTATAGTTAATAGAATGTCTAAAGTGGACCATTGAAATGAAGTGTTACCCAACATTCTTCACAAAGACTAAATGATAGTCATGCTCATCTGGCAGAGTACTCACTGAATGACTCTTGCATTTCTCCAGCACACGCTCAGACAGGCAGTAGTTGAGCACCAGTCTACGGAACACCGGCAGGTGGAACAGAGACTAAAAACAAGAGAATTTCATTTTTTTGTTTAGTCCCATTAGCTCTCTTCCCAGCATGCACAAGGCCATGAACAGTTCCATTATTTTACCATTTGTCAGTTGTTGCTGATGTTGTTGTCATGTGTAGTAAAGTCTTGTCTTGTGAGGTCAGGGTACAGTTCCTCATAAAAAGTAACATTTCTTATTATTATCAATGTTGACAACGGCTGTGCTGCTTAATATTTTTGTGGAAACGATGATACATTTTTTGGCGATTTCAACAATTCTTTAATGATGATTGGAAAGTTATAGGGGTGTAACGATACCTTAATTTCACGATTCGATACATATCACGATACTGAACTCACGATACGATATTATTGCGATACTCCAAGACATATAATAAAAGGTTAAGAAAAAATGTACTGTTGATTAAATGCTAAATTTGATATAACATTGTGGGTGTAAATGAATAGGCTTGGACAATGGTGACACCAGAATAAATATATTCATGATTCTGAACCTGAAAATACAGAATTATTTTAGACGAATATGCTTGCACTCTGTCACTGGCTAGATATATTTAAAATAATGTAGGCCACTTTTTACTGGTAACATAAGACTTATAACATAAGCATTATCAGGACCCACTAATATTCCCCCATTATTATACATTATATTCAACATAATATATTGTAGTTTAATGTAGTACTGACTCTGAAAAATTCTTTCTCACAGGGTCATTTTTATTTTGGGTGAACTATCCACGATACATATTGTCACTATCCACGATACATATTGTTGCATTTTTGTATTGCGATATATTGTGACACGATATATTGTTACACCCCTAGAAAGTTACAGCATTTATTTGAAAAAGAAAACTTTTGTAACAATGTAAACAGTGTCTTTACTGTCACTTTTGATCAATTTAATGCAATCTTACCGCCCCCAAACTTTTGAACGATAGTGTATTTGTACTGGAGATATTCATATCCATGCTGGGACTGTTTTCAAATGACATCATTAAACTGCATTACGGCACGTATTAACGAAAGATTGCCTATTGGCCATAAACTCACTCCATGAGTTCATGCCTCTCTTTATCATCAAAATAATGCTCTATTTAATTAGCTCAGACATCTATCAATATCAGTGAAGGCTTATATTTCAACACAGACATCTGAGAAGCCTCGCTAAATTCAGTCTGGTAATGGATATAATAAAATTACAGCTCTGAGACACTTCTGCAGTCAAAAAAAAAAAAAAAAAAGACATTCCACCTGATCTTCTCTATTCTCCAGTCATTAGCAACACCACTAATGTAATTGGCAAAGTATGATCCGATCATATAGTAACAGGTCAGACGAGAACACTTACAGCAGTGCTTTTGTTTTCGATTCGATTTCTCAAACAGTCTGTAGAAATGAAGTATAGCACTCACAATTACCTTTTACAACTCAACATATATGCCATGTGAAACTCATCCTAAAAGGGAAGCTTACATACAGTATATGCAAACTAGCACAACAATCTAATTTTGCTGGAAATTTTTCCTATTCTATCGTCGCAAAGCAAAATTGGGGATTAAAAACACACACCTGAATGACAGCACTGAACCAGCAGGTATTTCCTACATTACGGATGCCCACGGGACAGTCCTCCTGTCGGATCCAGTCAGCGGGGCTGCAGCTCTCTCCAGATGCCTCACACCTCTTCCTTTTCATGCGGGCCGCATTCTCTTCTGCACTAACCTCAAGAGCCCTAGAGTAGAAATAGGAGTGGGTGAGACAGTCAAGACCAGATTCTGATAGTTACTGCTGTGCCCATGATTCTTAAATTCCCTATAATGACTGTAGTAGGGGAGAAGGGGGAAATTGTAAAGCTCTAAATTGGTTCATTCACACTCAGGTTTGAGTGAGTCTCTCTCTCTCTGCCAGGGAAAAAGGAGTTTAAGCTAAGGATGTTTAAACTTTGTCTTTAAATTATTTCGAGAAATAATTTTTTAATTATTTTAAAATTTTATTTTAGAAATTTATTTTCGAGAAATAACTTTTGGGGGTGTCCAAGAATGTCCTTCTGTTTTGATGCCTTTGAGTTTAAACATTCTTCAGGTTGTTGGTTAAAAGTTAACATAAATTATTTTGGAGGTAACACTAACATTAATTGTAGCATGCATGCATGGCATTAAAATTTAAGACTGAACAGATAAAAAAACTGAAATCCTTTAAAGCACATAATAAATATTACTTCATCAAAATGTCAAGCTGAAGGAATGTTTTAGACTTTGTCAGCTGATCAATACATATTTGTAGAGATTTAAAAATCGTCATTTACTTAATGTATTTTTTAATTTGTTACAGTTAAAAAAGTACTAATATTAGTGAAATAATAGTGTATAACAGAAACAGAAATAATATATAATAGAAATAGAAATAATATGTGACCCTGGATCACAAAACCAGTCATAAGTCGCACGGGTATATTTGTGACAATAGCCAACAATACATTGTATGGGTCAAAATTACAGATTTTTCTTTTATGCTAAAAATTATTAGGATATTAAGTAAAGATCATGTTCCATGAAGATATTTTGTAAATTTCCTACCAAAAATATATAAAACATTTATTTTTGTGAGTGGATGCAGCACAATCGCGAACATAAATGGACAAATTTAAAGGCGATTTTCTCAATGTTTCGATTTTTTTTGCACCCTCAGATTCCAGATTTTCAATAGGTGTATCTCGGCCAAATACTGTCCTATCCCAACAAATCCATACATCAATGGAAAGCTTATTTATTCAGCTTTCAGATTATGTATAAATCTCAATTTCAAAAAATTGACCCATGTGACTGGTTTTGTGGTCCAGGGTCACATATAATAGTGAAAATCATGTATTACTATTAAAATGTATTAAAGCAATGATATAACTTTAAGGAGTGCTCTTATTTGAGATTCAGCATGTTAATAATCAACTATTACAATTTACCCCAACCACTGTTAAAATCAACTATTTTCTAGTATTTGATTCAATATTATAATATGATCTAGTCCTTTTGATTATAAGTTGATTATAACTTCTGGCACAAGTGGGTGACATATACACTACGTTTCAAAAGTTTGGGGTCTTTTTTAAAGATTTTTAAAAAATGTTATTGAAAAAAAGTCTCTTAAGTTCACCAAGGCTGCAGTTATTTGATCAAAAACATAGTAACAACATTAACACTGTGAAATATCATTAGAATTATTATCAATTTTAATATATTTTAAAATCTAATTTATTCTTGTGATGGCAAAGCTGAATTTTTCAGCAGTGTCACATAACCCTTCAGAAATATACTATTTTTTTTTAGGATTCTTTGATGAATAGATAGTTCAAAGAACAGCATTTATTTGAAATAGACATATTTTGTAACACCATAAATGTCGTTAATGTCACTTTTGATCAAATTAATGTGTCCTGGCTAAATAAAGGTATTAATATCTCTTGAAAAATAAATAAATAAATCTCACGGACCCCATACTTTAAAAGATAGTGTACTTTTGCCGCATGTTTTTCTTATGTCAAAAGGAGATGACTTGTACATTTGAAGCAGTCTATGAGTTTGTGAAGAAAAGTGTAAAAATGTTACAATTGCCCCAGTCTACCCTATCAGGAATGAACCTGTGCAGCTCTCGGCGCTCTGCTTCAGCCTGCTGTGACTCCTGAAGACTGAGCTCAATGGCGGTCTGCAGATCGTCTTTAGCAGAACCTGAGAACAATTCCAATTACATAAATAAACATCATGGCATTATGACTGCTCTATTAATCAATTCATCTTTGGAAAATGTGATGACATGAAAGTCATTTTCAGCCCACCATTCTGTGCATTGGAGGTGTTCCTCTCATTGTTGGCTTTAGTGGGTTCTTCGGGCATGTGCTCCTCCTCCGTGGGCTGGCTGGTCAGAAGCCCAATGGCATGGGTCATGTCTCCCTGACTAGCCTAGATAAAGAGTTTTCTCGCAATTAGTCATCACTAGCGAAATACAAAAGAACATGAGTTCGGGCACTAAATATTTAGCTTTAAGGTCATCAGACACACATGCTTTATTTTAGTACCACATCTAGGTTACCCAACCCTCACAGATGAAAGTAAGGGAAACTCTTGCGCATGGTATGATTTACATATTTACAAACATTTGTCTGGCTTATTTTCTATTAATATCCGTGTCAATAACATTACATCTGCTGCTTGTGTTATAAACACACGGATAAGTGCTGCTGTGCTAAACATACGTTCAGGGCGCTCTGGAGAACCTGCAGATCCTGAATGCCGGTAATCTCTCTGAGCTGGTTAAGTTGCATTTGGCTCTGAAAAAGACAAGCAAACATGCTGTTTTTTTAATTTCTGTGGATCAAAAAATTCAAATGCTTTGCCACAGGCATATTGAGAATACTTCTGTTCGTGATAACAGGACTCACTTGAGCAATTAACTACTCAATAACAGGATCCGTTCCAGAAAAGAAAAAGAGCAGGTGTGAACTGATAAATTAAAAACAAGAATATGATATGAGATGTAATTTGCACTTGGATTTAACACCCGGCATAACCACATCTCTGACTCAGGTGTCAAATGAGCGTGGGTTGGAGGAGTCTATAGCTGGCCTGATAAACCTTTATGAAAGTCTCTTGCATGAAAATGTCTACATCGTACATTAAATCCACATCAGATTTGATTTTTTTCCAAGTACAGTATACCTGAAAATAGGCTGTAGCATGTGCCATGTAAACGTTTATTTAAAAAAAAAAAAAAAGTCTTAGGCCCAGATAATAGATGCAGGAGCTACAGAACTATATAAAGAAACTCTGACAGCAGGTGGGAATGTTAGCATGGTTGTGGAGGCAGCCAGTCACCCTAGGCAGGGAGCAGGAGACATATATGGTGAGCTGGAGGCCTGTGAGCGGCACTCAGAGCTCTATTTTGGGCCTTCGACACAGATAGCGCCTGTGTTTATCATGAGCTTGAATGACACAAGCAAACATAGGCTACAATAATTCCTATTCATTCAGTCTGGATAACATTAAAGATTAACTTCTGGATTTAAGGGAAAGAAACTCATTTAAAACATTTCAAATTAAGCCCTTCAAAACAGATTTCCAATCTGGACAAGATTACTATTGGAGTTTCTGTCATAATCTGGAAACAATCCTAATGGGATCGAATGAAACTCATCTAAGAATCAAACAAGTGGATAAACAGAAATTTTAAAAATCAAGTTCTATTGGATTTTGTGTACTGCTTGGATTAATGATTTTTCAGTAAGAAAATTCCTATTAGGAACCTTCTGTATTGGTTCCAAATTAGGATAGAAATTCAAATTGTATTTGATTAGGATAAAAACAAAACAAAAAAACATAGCCTACTTTATAAGTTTATTAAAATTACAGTTCTGTTAGAGTCAGTCTACCACTAAAAAACAGTTTAAATGGGAAAATATTGCAGTGAGAGTCACTGCTGTGTCTAGATCTCATTAACACAAGCATTGTCACAATTCTAATTTGACTACATGTTCTTTAGAATACAACACACTCACCGAGTTTTCAGACGTTTCCCCATGTTCAAAATCCTGTTCAACTCTCATGGCAATGACTTGTTATGTATATATATATATAAATATATATTTCTCCAGATTGCTTCGCCCTGACTCCAGAGTGTGACCTACTCCATATGCCCCCACACATACACACACACACCCACTCAAGCGCCGCGCGGGACAAACACTCACTCAACTCAAGCGCGTGCTGGGAATCGTCGTGCGCGCGCTTGGTACATTGAAACGAATCCTCTGTGAACGTTTTCTAAATTCTAATCTAACCCACGAACCCATTAATCATTAAAGTCTCATCCAGACAGAGGTAATGTGGATTAAACGTAAATAAAACGTAAATAAATAAATGGTTGCCCAAAATGTAACGATTTAGCCTAGGCTACTACATGGCCTCTATGGATTTAATTTCATATAGTTACATTCAGTCATTTTGTTTAATTTATGACACTGTTGCCCAGTAACTAGTACGCTTTTTTTCTTTTTTTTTTGCGGAAAATATTGTTACTTTAGTTATGGTATGTAAACAAAACAATAATAAATCTATACTAGTGCCTAGTCTAGATTTTGTCGGCCCCCCAAAAGCATATAAACCATATCATATCTGATATTTTGCCTACGTATGTTACAATGCTACTCAAAAATGTCTTACAATATCAAAATAATTTGTATATGGTGACAAATTTTCCACATATAGCCTACTGTTGTCCCTATACACTTTGAAAAAAAAAAAGAGAAATATTTAGGACCAAACTAATAATAAAAAGTTATTTAGGGTAGAGGTCTATAGCTTGCTGCTGTTTGACAGATGTGGCACTAATTTAGGGATGACTTTTAGAACACCTGTTGAAAACACATGAAAAGCTTAAAATTTACATCATGCAATGCTGTATGCTACATATCACTCTATTATTGTGTATTTGATAACTGTCAAAGACTTCTTGACAAAGAATGTCATTACAAAAGTAAATAAAGTACAATGATTTTGTTCAAATATGCACCAATTCAGTAAAAGCAGCATTACAATCCTGCTCATGCTCAATATATAAGAAATAAATTATGTGTTTTTGGACAATTTTACTGATAATAGTTGATTGCGTAATTGTGATTATGTATGTAGCATGTCCCGTTATTCTCTATAGTATATAGGGTCCATGAACTGAGCAGTCAGAGTACACATCCTATTCACTAAACCCAGATCTTCTTACCATCATAATGGAAAATCAATTTGCTAGAGTGGTGAGCAAGTTGCCGCTGTGCATTTGTTGCAGTCATGTGTACGACGACCATTCTGATGCTCCATGGCATCCTGCTGGAATAAAAGGCACTTTGTAATTGGGTAACATTTTAAAAGCTAGGACAAAGGCTGTGGAAAGTGATTTGAATAAGTTTGCATTTTTCTTCTTCTGAAGTTCCTGGAATTGAATTGCCAGGATGAGTCCTGTCCTCTTGCTATCTTTGGTACTGTCAGGTAAGTCCAGTGCTGCTTCTTTTTTTTTTACTGAATTAAGTATACAATTATTCAGTTATAGCTGCTTGCATTAACATTTATTATTCAAAGGATACAATACAATTAGAAACATTTGACCTTTCAGTGAACGTTGAACTTGCTGTGAATTTTATGGAATGAATGTGATTGAATTCTGTATGCTGCCAATCCATACTGATAATTATAGCATAATCAGGATCTGCACTTATTAACATTTCTGTACAGCTATTCCACAGGCCGAGTTAGTCCCAGAGAAACCAAAGAGATCTGCTCTGAACCAACTCACCAGGTTACTGCTTCGCAAATACAACAGTGGAATTCGGCCTGTCCAGAACTGGACCAAACCAACTACCATTTACATAGACCTTATAATCAAATCTGTCCTGGATGTGGTAAGTACATTTTAACCTTTAGAGAGATACAGTTTATTGCTCAACGTATGATCAATATTGCATATACATCTATCACGTTAAGTTTTTTTAATATGCAATGCATAGGAGTGTTCACTGTCAGAAGTCGTTAACTAAATTAACGTACTGCACAGGTGTTAAGTCTGTCTGCTTCCCATGTCAATAATAAAGTCATTTTGCGCCTGCCTTTTCACAGGACGGACAGACTCAGAAAGTTACCACCAGCATTTGGTATCGCCAAGTAAGTGTCAATTTGTCTAATTAGTGGTAATGATTCATAATGAAATCAGCAGCATGGTTGTATAGCATAAACTTTCAGATTAAAATATTCTGATGTGCATTGTTTATGGTAGCTTTTTAAAAAACGTTTAACATTTGACTTTAACCTGACCTTACTTTTATTCTGAATAATATCAATAAACCAATACATATATATACACAAAAATGTTATTACGTTAAATTTTAACAACAAAGTTTCATAAAATACATTTAATTTTACCTTTCTGAGACAGGTCCAGCAAAGAAACACACACAATAATCGGATTTTTTAAATGCATGAAATCTAAACGTTTCAGAGATTTGAATCTTTCTCATGGGACCTGCTAGGTGGAAACAGTAAACCACATTACTCTAATGTTTCAGATATGGAACGATGAGTTTCTCGTTTGGGATCCTGAAGAGTTTGATGGAATCACTGAAATATCGCTGTCCTCGGATGCCATCTGGGTGCCTGATGTCATCATAAGTGAATTGTATGTACATGATAGATCCATCTCCCCTGCCCACATCACAAGCTCCTTTTGTTTCCTGGAAATGAATTTTGTCGAGTTATACTCTCATATGTCTTCCTCTCTCTCTCTCTCCAGCGTCCATGTTGGCAAATCCCCAGTCATCCCATATGTTTATGTCAACTGCTCAGGAACAGTAAAAAACTACAAACCCATCCAGGTGGTCTCAGCATGTCACCTGGAGATGTATGCCTTTCCCTTTGACAAGCAGAACTGCACTCTGACCTTTCGCAGCTGGCTCCACTCAGGTAAATGACTCACTCATACACAGCTCGTGCTTTCACTCCTTTACAAACAAGCTGGTCTCCGGATAATGAGAGTTGCTGTGATTACTGAGTGTTTTTGATCAGCCCTGGTTAGAATCTTTTAAAAGCTGACACTTTAAATGAGGTTCTCACAAACCTGCCAACATAAATACTTAATTCTACCATAACACAATGAACTGCTGATGTGTTTCTCTGACAGTGAGTGAAGTGGATTTAGCTCTGTGGAGGCCTGCTGAGGAAATCGCCAATGACACAAAAGAGTTCAGGAATGATGGTGAATGGGAGCTGCTGTCTGTCCCTTCTCACTACTGGACATTGAATCTAGAGGACAGAGACTACGCACAGATTCAGTTTAATGTGAGGATTAATACTGAGTTTATTCAAGCAGTAAAAATGACATTCAATGGCAGCTTTCAATTACACATTGTTTCAAAGCAGCTTTACAGTAAATCAGAAAACATTAATGTTTATAATAGCCGTATATCTTTAGATTAGATCTGGGCGATAATAAAGTTTACATTCTGAATCTGAGATTATATAATCAAGCTGGGATTTGCTATAATGTATAGCGCTTTACGTGAGTGTGACAATGCGGATAAATTAATGAAATGAAATGAATTAATATAAAATTTATTTATAGAGCTGTGCAATAATATTGTTTCATTTTTGAGACAATATATGCAATCACACAGCCGGGATAATTTTTTGCAAGGATATAAGCAATCACTGAGTTGAGATTTGTATGTCGCTTTACGTGAGTGTCTGAATGTATGTGGGTAAAGTTAGATTTTGTAGTTTGTAGTTATTATTATTATTAGACAATCATTTTGTCTACTTAAACTTTATTACAATTGACTGCAAGTTCACATTCAATCTCGGCACTACATTTATTTTATTTTTTTCAATCGTTTCACTCAAATGCACATCAAGATCTGTTGCTACTTCCTTCCCATTGCGACTTTAAAATATCTAATGTGATTTAAATTTGAAATAATTTCAAAATATATTATATTTCAATTTAATGATTACATTTTATTTTAATTTCTAAAATTAAATAATATTCAAAGTACTTTTCTATTTACTTATCACTGCCAAATTTGACTTGAATTTGGTGTTTGACAAATGTTAATTTTGGAGGCTGACTGAGACATTGGCACGTAACAGTCCGCCGGACACACTAGAGTACTGACAGCATCCAGTCTGACGTGTCACAACCCTTGCAACCTTTGCATGGCTGTTAGCGGACTCACACTAATGCTAATAGATGAGGCTTAGCGGCAGACAACACACAGCAAGGATGATGATAATGAGACTGTCTTTCTGGCATTTGATCAATGAACGTCGTGTTCAGTGGGAGAAATAGGCCAATAGCTCACACTCGTGGGCAATCCACCCTGTTCCACTAAGATAGGCACACCATGGAAACGGCTGTGTTCTTTGATTACCTTTGCTCTGCGGCTCATTGACGAAGCCATTTAGAGATCCATATTTGTGTTTTTTACTCATTGGGCAAATGGGTGGGGAACATGTTTAAGTCAGTATGAAATTGCTCTTTGTTGTACTGTGAAAGCTTAAGCATCCTTAGATAAGGAAAGTGAAATGAATGGTCCTGATCCAGATGAGGGGCAGCGAGGGGTAATGGCTCAATGGCAGTGAGGTTCGGTTCTCAGGGGGAGCTGAGGTGTGGGAAAACAATTTCAGTTCTAGAATGAGAAATTGGACCGATTTAGCAAATCCAGGAAATGGGGAGAAGGCTTACGCTTGTTATGTATTCCTCTTCAGACACAGCCATTTCAGACTGCTCCTAGAGCACTTTTTTGTTCCTGATGCCAAGAGCGTTCAATCCCAGCCAGTCTTGTCTCTCTCTGAAGGTGCTGATCCGCAGGCGCCCCCTGCTGTACGTGGTAGGTCTGCTCATCCCCAGCATCTTCTTCATGGTGGTGGATGTCACCAGTTTCTATCTGCCTCCAAACAGTGGAACTCGCATCACTTTCAAGACCAGCATTCTCCTGGGCTTCACTGTAATCAGAGTCAATCTGATGGATGAAATCCCTGCCACAGCCATTAAAACACCACTCATTGGTATAGTACAGCCAGAGCTTTTCCTAATCACAATGTTTCCCTATTAACAACACTCTGACGGGCAGCAACCTCACCTCACTGACAACAATGTCTGCTCTTTTCGCCATAGGGGTCTTCTTTGCTGTTTGCATGGCGCTGCTGGTGCTTAGTTTGTCATTGTCCATTTTCGTAGTGAAGCTTTTGCATTACAGTGAGAACGAAGTCAAGGAGATGTCCATATCGGCTTGCTTGCTAGACAAATACGGCTCGATGGACCAGAGCTTTATTGAGAGCGCTTTCACTTCGATGAAGACACTGGATGATATGGACCAATCAGGGGGTAGGAGAGAGAACATTATCCATTCATCATGTTGTTTACAGGTTCTATTCATTGACATTAGTTATAAACAACATTCATTTGTTAATGTTAACAGTACTAATACTGTATTGTTAACATTTAAGTAATACTGAATATTCTTATATAACAGTTTATAATAATACATTATATAACAGTTTATAATAATACATTTAAAAACATAATATAATAAATTGACTAACAACCAAAAGTTTGTTCATAAATTAACATGATATAAATTAATCAAATATATAACTGTGTGTATATATATAGTTATATATTTGATATATATATTTGTTATATCACTTGCTGAGGGAATGACGACAAATTTGAAATCTTTCCCTCTTCTGTCCATAGACTGTAAAAAAATAGCTTCTGACCAACATAATCAATCTCTCTATATTTGTCCCTCTTTTGAAAAGATGTGGGAACTCTATTACAGATTTTTTTTTTTCTCTTGCGACCTTATGCGCCAGAGAAACGAGGGCGCCGCCATCTTTAGAATTGTCTTTTAACTTCCGTTTTTGCAGTCACTCTACATATTTCTATGGCATTGCTGTCCAGGAGTAATTAGCTTTTGAAGTGGATTTACTTACTGTAAAGTTAACGAAAGTTATCATGAGGATTGTAATGTTTAAAGCAGATGACTTAACAAATGTCAGTAGACCGGGAAGATTTTAAAACGAGCCGTTCATTCATAAATACGCAAGATCGATGTGAAAATACAGACCGGAAGTCAAAAGACAACGAGCGCAGCGCTGAAAAGGGGCGGGGCTACATAATATCTATAAAACCAAATGGAAATACAAAAATTACATTTTTTTAAATATAAAAATTATAATTATATCTCCCCGTTCACCACTATAGAAGTTTACCCAACTATGATGTCTTCGGCTTCTGAGAGCCCCGGAAAATTCTCTAGGCTATAGATAAGGGGTTCGTACTTACCATTGTCCATGGCAACACTGTATAGGCGCTACTTTCATGTCTCTCGTAACGCACTGTAAATTCACGCTCTCTTTTTTCTGTAGAAGCAGGTTAGTGAAAATATCCTCAGAGGACTTCAGTAGGCTATCAATATCACTGTAATATTGTTGCAATGTTCGTTTTGAAGCTTTAAGATATTATACCTATTATATCTAATTTATTGTGTTTGTGTGTGTGTGTATATATATACACATAGCTACATATATATATATACCACATGATTCTAAATGGTTTTGTTCTCTTTGATTCAGGCTACGAGTCTGATCTCTCTCCAGAGCCAGACCTGTTCTCCCTGACAGATGTCTCGAACAGTGACTCCTCACTGGAGAAAATCCTGCAGGAGGTGGTGTCTCTCAGACTGTACCTTCAGGAGGAGGACAGTGAGGGCATTTCACAGTCTTACTGGGTGGAACTGTGCCTGAAAGTGGACAAGCTCCTCTTCTGCATGTACCTGCTGTTTATGTTCATCTATGTGATGACTCTACTGCTGCTCTGGGGAACCTGGAGCTCTGCCTGAAAAAAAGAGATGTGACGAGAAGAGAAAGATTGAGTTAATACAAAGTGACAGATTCCACAGTTTCAGTTTTAAAGTATAAAACAATTAATTGCAATTGATGCCTACTATTCACATTAATTCAGATGTGCTTCTGCAGATTGACACTGTAACAAAAAATTTGACCAGTTTCCTAAGGAGATTATTGTAAAACATATGAACTTTCTTTCAGATGTAAAAATCGTAAAGACTTGCTGCAAGCAAGCATTCTTTGTGTTGTATGTGTTTGTATTGAGTAGAATAAAGGAAAACAAATTATTGTACTAATTCGTATTTATTGTCTTTCTCTTCCATGCTTCTCTTAATGATTGTAGCACATCTCGCTGACATTAAATCTCCACTCATAAGAATGGAGGTGTTTATTTATGTTAATACTTTTTAAAGGTTTGTTAATGGTATCTATAATCTTGAATGTTAAATATGAGATGGAGTGGAACCCAAATGTAGAATCTTAAGTTGGCTTGATTACGGTTATATAAACATTTTACTATAACTGCTTTGGTAATATTTTTTACGGTTGCAAAATATATAAAAAAAATGCAAAATAATTTGTATTGTTGAGATGTTTTGAGATTTTGTTCTGCTAAAACTCCAAATAAATTATTTTATTTTTATTATATTATTGACATTTATATATAATGTCAGCATTTCTGTCCTGGATGGTCAAAAAAAAAAAAAAACCTAACCCTAACCCTAACCCAATCTTACTAATGAAAATACAGTGAAAAACTGTTTAATCAAGAAATCTAAATCCTAATTCCAATTAAATCCATTTCTAAATTAACTGATTTTTATTAAACTGATTTAATATCTGAATAAATTTGACAATATACGCTTACATAAACAGATGTCATTTTTAAGGGCCAGAACAGGTAGCAATACATCCTTTAAAAAAAGATTAAAGAGCATTCTTTGAAACATCACACATAACACATAATGAGAGTGAAGAACCCTTCTCTGTAACATAATCATATATCAAGCTCCAGTTTCCTTACTGAAAAATAAACCACAATCACTTCCACGTCACTATCACTATAGTACATTTTCATTACAGAGCTTCTCAGAGCTGCCTGTCCAGTCAGAAAAAAAGACATGATTCAATTCCTCATCAAAATTCTGATAATATTTTCCTGACTCAAATCTAATCACCTGCCTATTGCCAGGCTAATTAAGTCTCATCATGGCTGGGCGAAGTATTAGATCACCGTTTAATGTAGTATAGTCTAAGTGCTCATGGAAATTGACTTGAACTTAGTGGTGAAATACGACCCATCAAATGTCAAAGGTAGCTGTAATATGCGCCCTCCGCTGTTGAGGGGAAAAACATAAAACACACTTTATGCTGTTTAACCTATTATATTTAAAATATTTACACCACAACCATGCTTTATTCTTAAGGCGAGGCCTTATCAAAGATAGTGCTCACAAAATTGACTAATTAGTTATTTTGAACTATACCAACTGTATCATGTTTATACCAACTGTTTACCATAATATTTATACAGTTAATAAATATATATGTATAATAAATTGTACTTTATCTGTTATTTTTTCAAGATTACAGAATGCTTGCCATGCTTATATAGTTAATTCTCTCCTACGTGACTCTTGGGACAAGCTGAAGTGCTTTCTGACCTGGCTAAACTGTGGGATGATGATGCAGGGAAGGGAGGGTGGACTAAGTGCTGTAATGACAGCACGAGCGCTTCTGGAAAGCTCAGAGATAACTACTGGAGCTAAGAGAGCATCACTGGAAGGAAGCAGCACCAGGCTAAAAGCCTGCGAGAAGAACCCAGGGCAACGCCAAACAGCTCGGCACAATGAAGTGTTCAGCACTCTGGACAGCTCTCTGCGTTTGTATCTATGGGACGGTGGTGAATTGCTCAGGTAACTTCTCTCAAACTTTTGACTTTAGTTATAAGAATTAAATTGAATTTATAAGAAATAAACTTTCACATTAAATTGCCTCATCTCAAAACCCATTGGCGATCTAGACATCAAGTCTGATGCTCCAAATTGCTGTATTTGTTGGCAGCTCGACAGGTTTTGAAACACTATCAATTATTGCAATTAATCGACATGCTTTCGCGTATTACTGGCTTTAAACTTTCTAATGCCGAAGCTAAAGTTGAATGAAGTATAAGTGATAGTGACTATTCCTTTGTCTCGGTGTAGTGAAGAAGCTGAGCAGTAACACTGGGCGCTTCGCCAATGCCACTCTGGTTCGATTAAATGAGCTCTTAAGTGCCGGATATAAGAAAGGAGTTCGACCAGTGCGCGACTGGAGACAGCCAATGACGGTGGCCATTGACCTCATGGTTTATGCGATCCTCAATGTGGTGGGTAGAATTCTCAAACGTCTATTAATTATACAAACTAATAATGTATTCAATTATTATTTATTTATTAAATATTTTGTGTATTTTTGTGCCACACAGGATGAGAAGAACCAGGTCTTGACAACATATGTTTGGTACAGACAGGTATGTTGGTTGAAAATATTAATTTAATTTAATTTAACTAATTTCACGCACTACAAGTCTCTGCAACACTGCTACTGAATCGAATTTACAGCGCGACCAGTGATCCGATTCCTGAAGGAATGACTCTTATGAGCCGGTTCTTTTTAGTGAATCAACAACTCACAGCGCGAGCAGTGTTACTTCGATAAACAACATCAAAAACATACAACGTGATTCACGAACAACTAACTCATACAAGACGGGTCTTTTTTTGTGTGTATCATGTACGACAAAACCAGTGTTGACTCCCAAATGACTTTTTTAGTAAACCACGTAAACAGCAAACGTTAGTTTGATAGAATGTATGACTGAACGGTTATTTTTAGTGATTTAAAAACTTACAACGTGACAGTATGTAGTCCGATTCATTAACCGATTTACAAGTTATTAGGCTTTAACTTTCATTTCCGTCTCCAAATTAAACAAGAACAGTTATGTTGTACCTAATTGAGAAATATTTGATTTGATTCTTTTTTGATATTTACTTGACATTTCTCTCACTTCAAAAGCAATGGATAGACGAGTTTCTTACGTGGGATCCTGAAGAATTTGATGAAGTCAAACAGATTTCCATTCCCACTGCCAACATCTGGGTTCCAGATATTCTTATCAATGAATTGTGAGTAGACTTGACATAATTGAGACGTTAATGACACACTTGTTTTGAACCATCTCAGTCGGCTCTTCACAGCAGTCCTTTATAAACACTCTCTTTGTTCCCTGCAGCGTGGATGTTGGAAAGTCTCCTGATATTCCTTACGTCTATGTAGGCCATACCGGGCTTGTTAGCAACTATAAGCCTATCCAGGTGGTGACCGCCTGCTCCCTCAATATCTACAACTTTCCTTATGACGTTCAAAAATGTAGCCTGACTTTCCAGAGCTGGCTGCACACAAGTAAGTAAACATGAGTAAGAGAGATCTCAAGAGAGATCATTCAGATTCATCACTGACAAAATGTACAGTTTTCCAAGATTCCACATTTCTAAAACCACATTTTCCGAAGAAATAAGAATGCTCTAATGTATTATTGCAGAAATGATTCAAGCACAATAAAAAGAAGCAACATTTCTTTTCCTAAAAGACGAAGGAACTGACCTTTAACCTTATCTCATCCCATAGCTAAAGACATCAACATCACACTAATGAGAACCCCCGAGGAAGTAATGAACGACAAGCGTGTGTTCATGAACCAGGGAGAATGGGAGCTGCTTCATGTCCTCTCCACATACAACCAGTTCAGCACAGATTATAAAGATTACTATGCCGAAATGAAGTTTACTGTGAGTAACGTAATAATACCAAATTAGGCCACGGCACACATTAGCATTTGCTTTTGAAAAAAGGGGAACGCTTTAGAATACTGTTCCGTCGTTAATGAATAACTACACAGGAACAAATGAGTAATGCTATTTTAACATTCTAGAAACTACTATTAACTAACAAGAAACACCAAGTAACAAATTAGTAATTAATAGCACTCAGTTGAATGAGGTAGTTCACTATTAACTAATCAATAACAATTTTTTCATACCTCCCAGAGGACTACTAAGAACTACTATATACAGGTTCATAATTCACATGAATAATGCATAATGTATAATTAATTCTAAAGTGATCATCATGGTAACACATTGGTAATAATTCAAGTATTATCAAATCCTTCAGAAGGAATTACTAATGTAACAGTATTCTAAAGTGAAAGTTTAACCAATTAAAAATGAACTACGGATAAATGTGTATCAGCATATAAATAAAGTAACATTTGCACAAAAAATCAATAAAAATAACCCACCAAGGTACAGAACAATTTTTTCCAACACCAGTGTTGGGGAAAGTTACATTTTAAAGTAATGTTACAATCATAGACGGTAAAAATAAAAAAATAAAATAAAAATACAATTGTTGTAAATTTTAAAAGTAATACGTAGTTACTTTAGTTACTTGAAAAAAGGTAATTGATTACGTAACTCACAATGTGTTACCTGAACACTACCCAAAAAGTTCAAAAGGCCGGCGAAAGTAAGGTTTGAAAGATATTATGACTATACTAATTATTACTCCGCAAGGATGCATCCAAATGAAATGCATTTATAATGTTACAAAAGATTTCTATTTTTATTGAACTTCTATTTCTACTGAATTCATCAAAGAATCCTGACAAAAGGTGTCTCAATCTTTCCACAAAAACACTAGCAGAAATGTTTTCAACATTAATATTAATGTTTCTTGAGCACTAAATCAGCATATTAGAATGATTTCTGAAGGATCATTTCTAAAGGATCATTCAGCTTTGCCATCACAGGAATAAACTACATTTCAAAATATATTAAAATATAAAACAAAATTGTAATATTTCACAATAACACTGTTTTGCCTGATTTTTTTTATTTATATTTTTTTATTTATTCTAACGACTCCAAACTTTTGAATGGTAGTGCCACTAAACGGACATGCACCAAATGTCAGGTCACATTTCTTTTGGAAAGCACTTTTAAATTAGTGCCAAAGTGAAAGAAAAACAAAGTGAGAAAGATCAACAGATTATTGCCAGAAGAAAACACGTCTCTTTCTTCAATCGCCAGATTGTGATCCGACGCAGACCTCTGTTCTACACGGTCAACCTCCTGTTGCCCAGCGTATTCCTGATGGTGATGGACATTGTTGGATTCTACCTGCCTCCAGACAGCGGAGAGAGAGTCTCCTTCAAGATCACTCTGCTCCTGGGCTACTCTGTCTTTCTCATCATCGTCTCAGACACTCTGCCAGCGACTGCCATAGGGACCCCTCTCATTGGTAATGAGGTCTTTCTGTTTCATAGAACATGACCTGATGCATTTCAATCATTCATTCTGTATTCCCTGATTGAGGAAGCGTATAATTATGTGAGAGAGGTGATGTTTTGAATTTAGTCTACTGCATCTAGAGCATATTAAATGTTTTAATTGTTTGCAGCAAGTTGCGTGATCCAATACAGTTTCCTCTCAGCCGGGCGGAATCGCGCAGACAGAAAACGAGATTTCTTGAGTGTTTCAACTGAAGTCAATCCGCATGTTTATTGATTTTCAGTATAGAACTGCAGCTGTGAGGAAGCTTGTGCGGAAATACACTGATTAATTTGAGAGATAAGGAGAGCAGCCGAGAACACTACAGAGTTTTCAGGTTCAAATGCAATTGCAAAACTAATGCTGTCAAACACACTAAAGCCCACAGAGGGCACGCAATGTTTTTTTTCTTTTTTTTCTTTTCTTGAGAAAGATCATGAGAACTACTCATCTAAACAAGTGAATACAGCAATAAACCAGCGTGATTCTGGGAAAATCAGCAATATTATTATCTTGACACGGTTAGCATAAGTTCAAAATCTAATTTGAGCCAGGAAATAAACATTTTAGGATTTTGAAAAAACTGACAACAGAGAAACATTATGTAAAGGAAATGAATGTGAAATATTTAAGATCCTATACACTGCAAATTTGTGAAATTGATCATGTGATTATATATACAGTGAGGAAAATAAGTATTTGAACACCCTGCTATTTTGCAAGTTCTCCCACTTGGAAATCATGGAGGGGTCTGAAATTGTCATCGTAGGTGCATGTCCACTGTGAGAGACATAATCTAAAAAAAAAAATCCAGAAATCACAATGTATGATTTTTTAACTATTTATTTGTATGATACAGCTGCAAATAAGTATTTGAACACCTGTCTATCAGCTAGAATTCTGACCCTCAAAGACCTGTTAGTCTGCCTTTAAAATGTCCACCTCCACTCCATTTATTATCCTAAATTAGATGCACCTGTTTGAGGTCATTAGCTGCATAAAGACACCTGTCCAGCCCCTACAATCAGTAAGAATCCAACTACTAACATGGCCAAGATCAAAGAGCTGTCCAAAGACACTAGAGACAAAATTGTACACCTCCACAAGGCTGGAAAGGGCTACGGGGAAATTGCCAAGCAGCTTGGTGAAAAAAGGTCCACTGTTGGAGCAATCATTAGAAAATGGAAGAAGCTAAACATGACTGTCAATCTCCTTCGGACTGGGGCTCCATGCAAGATCTCACCTCGTGGGGTCTCAATGATCCTAAGAAAGGTGAGAAATCAGCCCAGAACTACACGGGAGGATCTGGTCAATGACCTGAAAAGAGCTGGGACCACCGTTTCCAAGGTTACTGTTGGTAATACACTAAGACGTCATGGTTTGAAATCATGCATGGCACGGAAGGTTCCCCTGCTTAAACCAGCACATGTTAAGGCCCGTCTTAAGTTTGCCAATGACCATTTGGATGATCCAGAGGAGTCATGGGAGAAAGTCATGTGGTCAGATGAGACCAAAATAGAACTTTTTGGTCATAATTCCACTAAACGTGTTTGGAGGAAGAAGAATGATGAGTACCATCCCAAGAACACCATCCCTACTGTGAAGCATGGGGGTGGTAGCATCATGCTTTGGGGGTGTTTTTCTGCACATGGGACAGGGCGACTGCACTGTATTAAGGAGAGGATGACCGGGGCCATGTATTGCGAGATTTTGGGGAACAACCTCCTTCCCTCAGTTAGAGCATTGAAGATGGGTCGAGGCTGGGTCTTCCAACATGACATTGACCCGAAGCACACAGCCAGGATAACCAAGGAGTGGCTCTGTAAGAAGCATATCAAGGTTCTGGCGTGGCCTAGCCAGTCTCCAGACCTAAACCCAATAGAGAATCTTTGGAGGGAGCTCAAACTCCGTGTTTCTCAGCGACAGCCCAGAAACCTGACTGATCTAGAGAAGATCTGTGTGGAGGAGTGGGCCAAAATCCCTCCTGCAGTGTGTGCAAACCTGGTGAAAAACTACAGGAAACGTTTGACCTCTGTAATTGCAAACAAAGGCTACTGTACCAAATATTAACATTGATTTTCTCAGGTGTTCAAATACTTATTTGCAGCTGTATCATACAAATAAATAGTTAAAAAATCATATATTGTGATTTCTGGATTTTTTTTTAGATTATGTCTCTCACAGTGGACATGCACCTACGATGACAATTTCAGACCCCTCCATGATTTCCAAGTGGGAGAACTTGCAAAATAGCAGGGTGTTCAAATACTTATTTTCCTCACTGTACATGGTCAGCATTCACTTCTATCTGTCATCAGGTTGTATACAAACTTGAGGAGATCATGCAGCTAGAGTTATATACTTATTATTAAAGAAATATTATGAACAAAAAAAAAAGTATTTTTGGTCTTTTGGACCACACTCTATATATATTTATTTTTCTTTAGTTACTGTATAAAATAAGGCCAGTTATCACATACATTCCCCTTCCAAATTTTGGGGTCAGTAAGATTTTTTTTTTTACTTATTAAATTAATATTTTTATTAAAAGTGAATGTAAAGACATTTGCATTTTTGCAACAAAAAAAAATTCTTTTTCAAATAAATGCTGTTTTGAACTTTCCATTCATCCAAATATCAGAGAAACTCCCAGTTTCAACAAAAATATTAAGCAGCACAACTGCTTTCAACATTGATAATAAAGAAATGTTTCTTGAGCAGCAAATCAGCATATTAGAATGATTTCCGAAGGATCATGTGACACTGAAGACTGGAGTAATGATGCTGAAAATTCACAGGAAAAAACACATTTTAAAACATATTAACATAGAAAACAGTTGTAATATTTCACAATATTACCTTTTTGACTGTATGTTTGTTAAAAAAAAATGCATGAGACTTGTTTCAAAAACATTTTAAAAAAATCATACCGACCCCAAACTTTTGAATAGTGGTGTATATTAAGGAAATGAATTGTTCTGTATTCGATATTTTAATTCTTACATTCTGCAAGCGTATGCTACATTCTGTGTTTCTGGCCATTAATAGCATGCTTTTCTCAGTAACGGTGTGTTATGTCTGTGTGTTTGAGTGTAGGTGTGTACTTTGTGGTATGCATGGCGCTGCTGGTCATCAGTCTGACCGAGTCGGTTTTGATCGTGAGGCTGGTGCACAAGCAGGATCTCCAGTCCCGTGTCCCGCAGTGGGTCAAACACCTGGTGCTGGAGAAGGCCACAGTCCTGCTCTGCATTCGCAACAGGAAGATCTGCTCGCTCCTCTCGCAGGGATCCGACCTGCCGCTCTACAAAGAGAACAACATGAACACGGGTAACTGACCCTTCGCTAAGCCCCTCTTGACCAATCCTACCTTAGCAACGGTTTCCATTCTCTAAAAAAGGGTTATTTACATTGAGATTTTGGGCTTTTTGGCTTTTCGCAAAGTGTTCTTTTGTAGACTAGTGGAAAGAAAACATCCAAAATACACTTTTAAGTGTACCTTTTAGAGCACTTTATCTATTTGAGTCTGTAGATCTTCAAAGAACAGCAGGACGTCATTTTCTGAAAAGTGTTTTTTGTTCAGAAATCAGAAATCTTCACTTCAGCAGCACTTACATACACCAAACTATAGAGTTTTATTCCTATCTATGTTCTGAAGGTTTTTACCTATGGGTTTGTTCATATATAATTTTATTATATAACATTTTTATAACATTTTATTAATGAGAATGTATTTTTTTTCTGGCTGTTGACAGTATTTTCTGATTTGTGACCCTGGATCACAAAACCAGTCACAAGTCGCATGGGTGTGGCGAACAATACATTGTATGGGTCAAAATTATCGATTTTTCTTTTATACCCAAAATCATTAGGATATTAAGGAAAGATCATGTTCCATGAAGATATTTTGTAAATGTCATACCGTAAATGTATAAAACGTTTATTTTTGTGAGTGAATGCAGCACAATCACAAACATAAAAGGATCATTTTAAAAGCGATTTTCTCAATGTTTAGATTTTTTTGCACCCTCAGATTCCAGATTTTCAAATAGTTGTATCTCGGCCAAATATTGTCCTATCCTAACAAACCATTAATCAATGGAAAGCTTATTTATTCAGCTTTCAGATTATGTATACATCTCAATTTAAAAAAATTGACCCATGTGACTGGTTTTGTGGTCCAGGGTCACATTTATGGAATGATAAAAAGAGATTTCCAAAATCCCCTCTGTAAAAACCTTTGACTCAAATACGTCAAAACTGGCTTTATCCAATGTTCAGCTTTTTGTTGTAGAAATGTATGCAAAATGGTGCATATTTAAAGATAATTCAGAAAACTTGTAATACAATTTTTTTTTTTTTTTTTTTTAATTCTTAAATGTAATCAATCAACTGGGCAAGTATGGTGACATCTATTATTTTTATTTTATTTTTTACCCTATTCACCTGGGGTGTCTTGCCTATTAACCTAAAATCTCAGGGCATACCTCTGGTAAATATTTTATGTCTAAGGGTGACAAAGGTTTTTTGGGAACCCTTGCACTAAATGACCTGGGCAAGGATTTGCCCTTTTCATAATGCAAGTGTTGGCAATTGTTCTAAGTGCATTTTTATAGAAACGTTCAAATATTGTTGTGGGCCATAAAGGTTTAGATCCAGTGCTCTTCTAGGCGGTCTGTTTTTGCAGATTAAACAAGCTCTGAAACTCGCCTGTGATTTGTTTTTAAGCGGTTCACTGCAACCACCACAGCTGCGAGGGATCCAGAGACTCCGGGAGAAACCTGGGCTTGAGCCTGTCCACGCGGGACACCGGACCTCCCGTCATGGACGGCATCCTGCGCGAGATCACCACCATCCGTCAGTTCATGGAGAAGAAGGACGAGAGCAGGGAGATCGCCAAGGAGTGGCTGCAGGTGGGGTACGTACTGGACGTCCTGCTGTTCCGCATCTACCTGCTCACCGTGTTGGCCTACAGCATCACTTTAGGCACACTGTGGTCCGTCTGGCAGACCGTCTGACCGCAGACGTGGGTCACAGAGGGAAGGCGCCAATTCTGTCTCACAGCTTAAAGTAAACGCAGTGTTTGACGTAGTTTAAGTGCTGGTAATGTGATTGTTATCTCACAAGAGAATAACTTGAGCACCATAGAGGAGAAATGTGCTTTCAAATCAAGAGTTATTACTTGTAGACTGCTGTTCTTACCAGATGAATGCTCTGAAGTCAATGAAAAAAGCATACAGAATACATGTATGATTGTTATATCTGCTAATATTCAGTACAACAGCACAGTTGCAAGTGTGATATTCCTTTCATACAGCAGCAAAACATAAAAAGAAGTGAAAAAATGAACAACTCGCATTTTAGATACATTATGGGAAGCTATTTTGGTTGTTATTTTTTTCCCCTCCGCTAATGGAAATAGTTCCAAAAGAAGCCAAAGAAAGAAGCTGGAAACTCAGACAAAGCTTTAAAACATATATGAAACGCATATATAACTCACTTTTAGCAGTGTATTGTCTTTTTTTTTAAAGTATTTCAATACTAAGAAAAAAATATCTTCCTTGTATAGATTAATTGCACTGAGGTCAAACATACACTACCATTTCAAGTTTGGGGTCAGATTTGTTTTTAAATAAAATTAATACTTTTATTCAGCAACAATGCATTAAATAAATCAGAAGTTATGGTTGAGACATTTATAATGCTACAAAAGATTGAAAAAAAATACGTTTAAAAAAAATACGTATTTACCAAAGAATCCTGAGAAAAATGTATCACGGTTTCCTCAAAAATATTACATTGATGACTGATAATAAGAAATGTTTCTTGAGCAGCAAATCAGCATATAGAATGATTTCTGAAGGATCATGTGACACTGAAGACTGGAGTAATGATGCTGAAAATGCACAGCAATAAATTATATTTTAAAGTCGTAATATTAGTTTTGATCAAATAAAGAGACTTCTTTAAAAAGCATGAAAAATCTTACTTTGACTTGAACGGTAGTGTATGCTAGACTACGCTTCATTTTTAAATGCTGGAACCCAAATCATTTTGGTTTTATATTGTCGTGAAAACAACAATCTATTATTTAGGTTCCAATATGCTCTTCTGTTATCCTGATCAAATCTGTAGTACTGTGAAAAAAATATGCTATCCTGTTACTGAAATGAAAACATCCTGTAAAGTGTCTGTATTGTATGTCTTAAGAATATGTTTGACCGTGTTTGTATTGTGTTCCCTCTCTTCCAGCCCAAGGGCGGTTGAGTTTTAGTCGTTGCCCGTGACACTAAATGTACTAATTGTAAAGATTTTCACCTCACTGGGAATGCACTCAGCAGGCCTGGGGTGATTGGATAAATGCCATCGACACCCTACATAATTAAAGAAG